>NC_080202.1:18184318-18487348 GCF_030028045.1 Hippopotamus amphibius kiboko
AGGAGTCCAGTTCTTTTGCCTCTACAGTGTTCCTGTGAACATTATAACCTGTGACTCTTGATGCATATATATGAAGAGGTTTCTCCAGGAGTGGAATTGCTAGGCAATAGGATATGCAAATGATAAACTTTATAAAAATGTCACATTGTTTTCCAAAGTAGTTGAATCTATTTATACTCCACCAGTGACGTATGAGTTCCCATTGATCCATATCCTTTCCAACATTTAAGGTTTGCACAATTTTACATTTTTTTTTTACCAGTTAAGTGTGTATAAAATGATATCCTAGTATGGTCTTACCTTTCACTCTTTTAATTAACTTAATTCTCTCTGCTTTTATTTCTTTCATTTCTCAAATGCAAATAACTTTATTTTTTGTAGCTAATCTTTTTTTTTTCTTTTTTCTTTTGGTATCCCAATCTCCCAATTCATTCCCCCCAAACCCTCCCTGCTTTCCCCACTTGGTGTCCATATGTTTGTTCTCTACATCTGTGTCTCTATTTCTGCCTTGCATTTCCTCTTTCATAGTTGTTAGCACTTGCCTTATGTATTGAGGTGCTCCTATATTGGGGGCATATATATTTATAATTGTTACCTCCTCTTCTTGGATGGATCCCTTGATCTTTATGTAATGTCCTTTCTTGTCTCTTGTAACATTTTTTATTTTAAAGTCTATTTTATCTGATATGAGTATTGCTACTCCTGCTTTCTTTTGATTTCCATTTACATGGAATATCTTTTTCCATCCCCTCACTTTCTGTCTGTGTTCCTAGGTCTGAAGTGGGTCTCTTGTAGACAGCATATATATGGGTCTTGTTTTTGTATCCATTTAGCCAGTCTGTGTCTTTTGGTTGGTGCATTTAATCCATTTACATTCAAAGTAATTATCGATATGTATGTTCCTATTGCCATTTTCTTAATTGTTTTGTTTTTGTTTTTGTAGGTCCTTTTCTTCTGTTTCCTGCTTAGAGAAGTTCCTTTAGCCTTTGTTGGAGGACTGGTTTGGTGGTGCTGAATTCTCTTAGCTGTTGCTTGTCTGTAAAGCTTTTGATTTCTCCATCGAATCTGAATGAGATCCTTGCTGGGTAGAGTATTCTTGGTTGTAGGTTCTTCCCTTTCATCACTTGAAATATATTGTGCCACTCTCTTCTGGCTTGCAGAGTTTCTGCTGAGAAATCAGCTGTTAACCTTATGGGAGTTCCCTTGTATGTTATTTGTCATGTTTCCCTTGTTGCTTTTAATAGCTTTGCTCTGTCTTTAATTTTTGTCAATTTGACTACTATATGTCTTGGCGTGTTTCTCCTTGGGTTTATCCTGCCTGGAACTCTCTGTGCTTCCTGGACTTGGGTAGCTACTTCCTTTCCCATGTTAGAGAAGTTTTCAACTATAATCTCTTCCAATATTTTCTCAGGTCCTTTCTCTCTCTCTTCTCCTTCTGGGACCCCTATAATGCGAATGTTGGTGCGTTTCACATTGTCCCAGAGGTCTCTTAGGCTGTCTTCAGTTCTTTTCATTCTTTTTTCTTTATTCTTTTCTGCATCAGTGATTATCACCATTCTGTCTTCCAGGTCACTTATTTGCCCTTCTGCCTCAGTTAATCTGCTATTGGTTCCTTCTAGTGTATTTTTCATTTCAGTTATGGTGTTGCATATCTCAGTTTGTTTGCTCTTTAGTTCTTCTAAGTCTTTGGTAAACTTTTCGATCTTTGTATCCAGTCTTTTTTCAAAGTCCTGGATCATCTTCACCATCAGTATTCTGAGTTCTTTTTCTGTAAGGGTGCCTATCTCCTCTTCATTTAGTTGTTTTTCTGGGGTTTTATCCTGTCCCTTCATCTGGTACAAAGTCTTTTGCCTTTTCATTTTCTCTATCTTTCTGTGGCTGTGGTTTTCAGTTCCACAAGATGAAATACTGCTGATACAGCTTGATACTGCTGTCTGTCCTCTTGTGGAGGAAGCTGTCTAGGAGGCTTGTGCGTGCTTCCTGATGGGAGGGACTGATAGTAGCTAATCTTTTTTTATATTTATTTTTGGCTGCATTGGGTCTTTGTTGTGGGCTTTCTCTAGCTGTGGCAAGTGGGGGCTACTCTTCATTGCGGTGCGTGGGCTTCTCATCATGGTGGCTTCTCTTGTTGTGGAACACAGGCTCTAGGCACGCGGGCTTCAGTAGTTGTGGCTCATGGGCTCTAGGGCGAAGCCTCAGTAGTTGTGGTGCAGGGGCTTAGCTGCTCCAAGGCATGTGGGATCTTCCCGGACCAGAGGTTGAACCTGTGTCCCCAGCATGGGCAGGCGGATTCCTAACCACTGCACCACCAGGGAAGTCCGTCAAATGTAAATAACTTTACTTTTTGTTCTGATTACAAAATTGACATGCATATTCATTTTTCAACAAATAATATGTGCCAAGGTATTGAAGCAGCTTCAAGTCCTAGGGGGAAGTTACAGCATTGAAACAGAAGGGACAAGCCTCTCCGCTCTTGGATCTTCCATTCTAGTGTGGGAGATGAGCAATATTCAAAGAAAAAATAAGATAATTTTTAATTTCAGATACTGATAAAGTACAATGAACACAATAAGACTAAAATAATAGTGATATGTGGGCATGGGACTGCTCTAGGTTGGATGATCAAGGAATGCCCTTCTGAAGAAATAAATCATATGTGAGCTGTATCTAAGTAATGAGAGAGCCCGGCAGAGATGGACTTAGCCATGTGAAGAAGATAGGTTAAGAGTTTATAATCTATTTTAGATTAGTACAAGGTATCTAATATAATTCCCTGTGCTGTACAGTGTATCGTTGTTGCTTTCTCTGTTTTTATTATGGTTACTTTTTTGTATCTTTAAGTAATATTCATATATATTTCTTGACTCATCAAGAATAAAATTTGTTGGTTCACTCTGTGCAATGTGAGGAAATGATCATACTTATATTTCTTCTCATCCTCCTACTTATTTAGCTTTAAAAGTTCAACTATTAACTGTTAGTCCTTTCATATCACACATTCCAAATCAAAAGCATGTTCTTTTTTTTTCAGTAGTTGATTGGCTGGATGATATCTTCAGGTACATTTTTGAGAAGAAGTGCATATAGCTGGTGTATTTCTTGACTCTTTGCATATTCAAGGACATTTTTCTGTTGCCTTCAAACATGATCAAGTTAGTCTGGATAAAGAATTCCATCAATATTCTGTAAGTTTTATACCTACTGGCATATTAATGTAGCTAAGGAGACCAAAGCCAGCATTCCCCCCACACCCGTCCTTTATAGATAAATTGACTTTTGTCTGTACTTTTATATGATTTATTTTTAATCCTTCAAGTTCACTACCTTAACCAGGAATTACATTCCTGTTTGCCTTTCTCTCCTCCTTGGTATAAGATGAACCTGTGACATACTTAAACACAAAAGGAAGTTGGAACTATCAGAGTTCCTGTCCAATCCTTGGAGTACTTTTTAGCCAGGTTGAAGAGGTAGGTCCTGCTCCTGAGGCTAAAGAGTAGGGAGATGGAAAAATCTCTGCCATTAGTAGGGTCTGCTGGCTTCCTGAAGGGCTATGAGAAGTATTGAGGATTATTTTGAAGCCAACTAGACTTATTGGGAAAGAGTATTGTGATTGGTTAGTGATGTCTGCCTCAGGTGAAGGAGAAGATAGTAGTATCTAATATGTCAGGTAACTGACATCCCTGCTCTCCCTAAGAGCTATCTTAGATTGTCCTCATAAGAAAATTAGGGACATTTTTGGAGACCAGTGAGGGCCCTTTATATCCAATGATGCCAGCCAAAGGCAGCAGAAATCCCAAGGCTGCTAAGACTCCAGATTCCAGAGAGCTGGTGCTGCTCTCACTATTTTCCTTCGCTCAGAAGCTACACATAACCTCCTGTGGCCTACAGCATGGTGTCCAAACCCCTCCTTAGCCTATCAAGGCCTTCATGCTCCTTCATGCTGTCTTTGACAAATCCCATGTGCATTTACCCCAAACTAATTTTTATTCCCTGTACATTTCTATAATCTTTTCTTAGCATTTGTCTACTTTGCCAAGTTATATGAAATGCACTTAAAGAAGTAGAATGTTAAAGTTGAAAGAAATATTAGATATCCTATCAGTGACTCCCAGTCCTGGGTACACATCAGAGTCTCTTGGAAAGCTTTTAAGAACACATATTTTCAAGTCTCATCTCTAGAGTTTTTTACTTCAAGAGGTCTGGGGAACAGATTTGGCATATGTATTTTTATTTTTCAAATTTTATTTCTGTATATTATGCTTTAGTTTCTGCTCATATGTATGTTTGTAGTAGTGCAAAAGTTTTTATAATTTGCTGTTTGTTACACTTTTGCATGTTGCTACAGTATCCACAATTATTGTCAGAAAGGCTGCATAGTAATTTGAGTTATTTACCCATTTCTTGATTGTTGGTAAGTTGTTTCCTAGATTTTATTTTTTTAAATGACTCTACTATGGCTATCTTCTTGCATATAGCATATGTATCTTTTTTTTAATGAACCAAACTGGACATTTTACATAAGAATAACCTGAAGCCTGGAGAGGTAAGTGGCTTGCTTCTTGCACACAATTAAGGAAGAGTAAAGCTTGAACCTGATCTTCTGATTCCTGGTACAAACCACCTTCCACCACCCATACTTTTTACACTTTGTCCTTCATATCCTTACTCTGTTCAACCAGATCCTATCCATCCGACAAAAATTTGTGTAAATATCACTTACTTCACAAAGCCATTCCTTGCTCACCCGCTTGGAAGAAATTTGTCTTCTTGAATGTCCTTAATTATCTACAGTTCTTTTTTCCTTTTTCACTTTTGACCTCATATGATAATTACGCTCTTTATTTTTATCTCCCTTACCAGAGGCAATATGCATTAATGGTTAGGTTTTGGGGCTCTGGAACAGATTGGAGTTCTAATTACAGCACCAGATCCTAGCTCTGTGAACTTGGGCAAGTTACTCAACCTCTAAGTCTGAGTTTTCTCACTTTTAAAATGGGATTAAGTGAAATACTAAATGTAAAACACCTAGTACAATATCTGGCACATAGCACACAATTTATTTTAATTTTTTTGTTAATATTATTGCTTTTATTAATAATATAATTCATGGCAAGCTCCTTGAAAACCAGATCTAGTGCTTAATACAGGGTTTGGGTCCGTAGTATGGACTCCATAAATATTTGATGGATAAACAATAAAATTAATATTGAAGGTATGTCACCTCCCCAGGTACTTAAAGAGGCCCTGGGTAAATGTTTAATACGACACTGCTGGCACCCTTCCAGGCAATAATTAAAACTCGCCTTGCCAGCAGCCATCCTGACTAGCTAGTACCTTGTCCACAGTGCTTAACCGCTCAGAACTCAGCACCTTGGGATTATGTCTGTTGTAATTGGGCATTTCTGATCCAGACACAACCTTTGTGAGGCCAACTCATGAAAATTTAATTTTTTGGAATTGGCAGGAAGAAACTTTTATTTATAAGTTGAGATTATTAAATATGGATTTGTTTTTGTAATTTAGTGATGTCTCAATTTTACTTGATCAAGAAATTTGGATCTGAAGTAGGTTTTTTTTGGCTGTTTTTTGAAAGAGTTAATAGTACCGTTAAGTCTGGGGTACATTGTTTTCAAGTTTTACTACGTTAAGGTAATTGACAGCTACAAGAAAAGGGAATGAACTTGTCTTTAATATCTTGAATTTATATTCATATCTTTTTATGCAACTTGCTTTTTTCTTGAGGAGTTAGGCAGGTTCCTATAGTTTGCTGTTTGTGAATTAACGTCCACTTACACTAGTAAAGTATAGAACTAGAGCAAACACTAAAATATCTAAAGTTTAACTTCATGTATCTTCATGTAGGTGCTAGGGTCTAATGCTCTGAATGTATGAGCTTACATATACAGCTCCTTGTTTGACCTGGGTCCTTTATCTCCACTGCTGGGGCCACTCAGTTAACCACAAACCCAGCTAAACCTCAGGCTTGGGACTGACTTCCTTCCTGCTCCCGTTTGTTGAACTCATTCTGACTTTAGTAGTTTTGGTATCAGAGCACATGTCTTATCTCCACCTTCTCTGCCATAGTCCGGTTTTCAGAACTGACCCCCTTTCTTGGCCTACCTGACATCAAGTTCACTGGGGACTGCTTTGCTCTCACCGCTGCTGGGAGCCCCCAGCCCATGATGCTTCCCTACCTGTTGCCAGTCTTTTGTATGTTTCTTAATAAGCTGCTAAACTTCCCCAGTTTCCATGTATAACAAGGGACAGAGCAGACCAGAGACACACAGATGAAGCAAACAAAGTCGATATTTGTGCCCCCCCGCCCCACACAGGACAGGCTCCACGGCGCTACTGCAGGGAAACAGCTTCCATTTCATCTCTGATGAGACGCTTATACCAAGTATTGCGTCATTCATCTTTTCTAACAGGTTCATTAGATGTGACTAAGTATTTGTTTCCCTTCTTCCCTTCTGGTTCCAGTGAATCCAGAGACCATGTTAGGATACTGACAAACAACTGGCTGACATGCGAAGCTTTTTCCAGTTCCCATCATCAGAACTTGGCTCTTTCTCCTCTTTGCATCCATAACTCCATTTTTCATTTGCCTCTGTTATAGTAAATTTATAGTAAAGAGAGAAAACGTTAAAAAAATTGTTAAAGCTTTTTTTTTTCTGATTACAAAATACATTCTCATTTTTAAAAATGTGTAAATAAGTTATCACCTCTGAGATAATAAAGTGAGTTCATGCTTCTACACAACTCCTTTGCCTCAAACACTTAGCAATATCAGGTAAAATGGTTAACATAAAAGCAAATATATTTATGTGACTAAAAATGGAAGAGAAAGCCCTCACGATGAGTGGGAACTCAAGCCCTGGGTCTAGAACCAGGGTGACCAAGACCTTGACCTCTGTTGGTAGAACAGATCTCTTTGAGAGCTCCATGACCGAGGCAGAAGAGGAATAATGATCGAAGCCAGGGCCTGGGATGGGTGTTAGTTTGTGAAAGCAGGCTGGTAAAACTGTTGACTTTTGGTCTGGGACTGTTGTTTTATAAAAAGTTGGGCCCAGGGGCTTCCTAGGTGGCGCAGTGGTTAAGAATCTGCCTGCTAGTGCAGGGGACACGGGTTTGATCCCTGCTCCAGGAAGATCCCACGTGCCGCGGAGCAACTAAGCTCGTGCGCCGGAAAAAAAAAAAAAAAAAAAAAAAAAGCTGGGCCCAATGAGAGAAAATGACAAAAACATGGCTTTTGGGGGTTTTTTTTTTAAACCAAAACCAGCCAAGTAGCCTGTTGGCTCAGTTACTGGATCTGTGATTTAAGGGTATCAAAGTAGGCTCAAAACATTATTTAAGACCTAATTCTTGATTGAAGACTCTAGAGGAACAGAGTGGGATAAGAGAAAGAAGAGGCAGAGATTTTAAAAACAAGCAGACAAAATCTTTAAGTAAAACCTTTCATTCAAAGATATTGAGAAACTTAAGGCTAAGGACTTCCAAAAATAATAATTCAGAACATTTACACCAGTTGAAAATAATTTTTAGGACAACATGATAAACGCTTAAAGAGATAGGTGAAAGAAGAACATCTGTTTAAAAAGAAAAAAAGCTATGAAGCAAAACAGGCAGCAATAAAATAAACGCTTAAAAAGAGTGTATCAGGAGTTTTGGATATAGGAAATGTGATTGTTGAAATAAAACATAGAAACTATAACATGGACATATTGAAAAGAGAATCAGTGAATTGGTAGATACAGAAGAATTTTCCTAGTCTGCAGCAGTGTGGATAGATAAGAATTATAAAGCATTAGAGGATTAATTGAAAGAGTCTGGCAGGTATCTAATGGGAGTTCTAGAGCAGGGTTTCTGAGCCTCAATACCTTTGAGATTAAAAAAATTATTTATTTATTTAGCTGCGTTGGGTCTTTGTTGCTGTGCGCACAAGCTTTCTCTAGTCTCAGTGAGCGGGGGCTACTCTTCGTTGTGGTACGCAGACTCTAGGCACATGGGCTTCAGTAATTGTGGCATGTGGGCTCAATAGTGTGGTACACAGGTTTAGTTGCTCCATGGCATGTGGGATCTTCCGGGACCAGGGATCAAATCCTTGTCCCCTGCATTGGCAGGTAGATTTTTAACCACTGTGCCACCAGGGAAGTCCCACCTTTGACATTTTGAGCCAAATAATTCTTTGTTGTGGGGACCTGTCCTGTGCATTAGAGGATGTTTAGCTACATCCCTGGCTGTTTCCTTCTCGGATGCTAGTTGGATACCCACCCCCTGCTCCCAGTTGTGACAACCAAAAATGTCTCCAGACACTGCCAGATCATACCTGGTTGACTACCACTGTTCTAGAAGAGTAGAGTCAGGGGATGGCAGACAAGTAATATTTGAGAAGGCAACCACTGAACATTCTCTAGAATTCGAAAAAAAAAAAAACGCACGCGTGTTCAGATTAGGTGTGTATCCTGAGGACCAGGCAGGATAAAAGACACATCCATTCCCAGACTCATCATTGTGAATCTGTGGGAACTCCAGATAAAGGTAACAAGAGAAAAGAGAATACTGTATCTTCAAAGGGCCACCAACTATGCTGTCAGCTGACTTCACATCAGCAACAACAGAGGCCAGGAAACTGTCTCAAATGCTGAGGGCATATATGTCGGCTTAGAACTTTTTCCACAGCTAAACTAACATTCAAGAATGACTACAAATTATAAACATTTTTAGACATGAGTTTAGTACAGAATCTCACTTAAAATTATTAAGAATACATTTCTGCAAGAAGAAAAGTGAATCCAGAGAGAAGATGTGTGAGTTAAGAAGCAAAGGTAGTTTCTGCAGTAGGAGAGATGGTGGCTAAAAAAATAATCTGTACATAGAGACTGATTTAACAAGTCAGCACATTTAAATCAATTATTGACTGTAAAGTAGACACTTTTTTTGTTATAAAAAGCTAAAATAAACATTTAAACCAACAGTTCCTGAATGTGTTGGTCTTAGGATTCCTTTATACTCTTAAAAATTTAGCAGGCCCAAACAGCTTTTGTTACATGGGTTGTGTCAATGTTTACCATGTTAGAAATTAAAACTAATATTTAAAAAGTACTATTTGATTTACAAATAATAAATCCATTACGCATTACCATTATTATGAAAAATATTTCCCAAGATAGAAATTTAATGAGTGGCATTATTTGTACATTTTTGCCAATGTCTTTAATGTTTGGCTTAGAAGACAACTAGGTTCTTATATATGAATCAGGTATTCACCTTCATATATGTTATTATGATGAATCCCATTATTCATAAATTCTTATTTCTGAATTGAAATACCTGTAGAAAATTCAGCCTCATGCAGACATGTACTTGGAAAAGGGGATGTATTTCAAGCCTTTTTGCTTGAAAGCTTAAATTTTTTTTCATTGCAACAAATACCGAGTTGTTTTCCTTGAAGTGACGAGTTCATTTTCGAGGAAATGTCTGTCACATACCCACGTCTGTAGAACCACGGTTTGTCTGTCAGTCGTCCTTTCAAATAAAAATGATGTTCTGTGAAAAAAGTGGCTTGTTAAACTGAATCACACCAGTGCTTCTCCAGGAGACAACCTTGTCCTTCTGAGTGCACCAGAAGTGCTTTATGCATGTTTCCAATATCATCACCCAGATTTTTAAAAAGATGTATTTGTGGGTCAAAATTTAATAAAATCAGTTTTTACTGCTTCATCAAGGGCATTCTTAAGCATAACTGGCTTCCCCCTCCCCCCCCCGTGAGTGCATGGCAATGAAGAATACTACCATGACTCCTGGGACAGTTTGGTACCACTGCCTTGATTCATGCTAAGGCACCAGCTGTTTTACCCATCATTGCTTTTGTATCATCAGTGCAAATGTCAACAGAATGCGGAAAAAGCTACACCTTAGTTATATTATAAAATAGCTTTAACCTTGCAGATTTTTGGATGGGTCTTGGGAAACACACTCGAAGAACTGCTGCTCTAATAACAAGAGAGGACCTGTTCACTAAGAAGCTCTTCATGTCCAGGAGGAAGGCAAACACAGCTGAAGAATATTTAGAATAAAGGTAAAGTTAAGTGTGTCCTTTAAAAGTAAGAGTAGGTACTTACCTGGCGGTCTAGAGGTAGACTCCACGCTCCCAACACAGAGGGCATGGGTTTGATCCCAGGTCGGGGAACTAAGATCCTGAATGCAGCACAACTCGGCCTAAAAAAAAAAAAAGAAGAAGAAGAAAAAAAATAATACTACAAGAGTAACTACTGAAAGAAAAAGAAAACATCTATAATTTCCAAACAAGCAGAATTACACAAGGGACTATAGAAATCTATCAACTCAAAGAAGGCAGGAAAAAAAGAATCAGAAGGATGACAGGAAATATATTAAAAACTATATAAAATAGGGAAATAAATCCAGCTACATCAGTAGTCACAATAAGTGAGTCAACTCTTCCGTAAAAGATTAGTTTGTCATTTGTATTTTTTTTAATTTATTTTATTTTATTTATTGGCTGCATTGGGTCTTTGTTGCTGTGCACGGGCTTTCTCTAGTTGCGGTGAGCAGGAGCTACTCTTTATTGAGGTGCACAGGCTTCTCATTGCAGTGGCTTCTTTTGTTGCAGAGCACGGGCTCTAGGCACACAGGCTTCAGTAGTTGCGGCACTCGGGCTCAATAGTTGTGGCTTGTGAGCTCTAGAGCTCAGGCTCAGTAGTTGTGTAGCACAGGCTTAGTTGCTCTGTGGCATGTGGGATCTTCCCGGACCAGGGCTTGAAGCTATGTCCCCTGCATTGGCAGGCAGATTCTTAACCACTGCACTATGAGGGAAGTCCCTGTCATATTGATTTTAAAAAATTCATCTATGTGTTGCTTAAAAGAGACACAGCTAAAACCTAATTTTTGAAAAGTGTTGAAAATAAAAGAGAAAACAATTCAGGTAAATACTAAAAGAAAGCTTGTGCAGCAATATTATTATTAGGCAAAATAACATTTAAGACAAAAACCATTCATTAGGATAAGGAGGGACAATACCTAGTGGTAAAAGAA
Source organism: Hippopotamus amphibius kiboko (assembly GCF_030028045.1). NCBI lineage: Eukaryota > Metazoa > Chordata > Mammalia > Artiodactyla > Hippopotamidae > Hippopotamus > Hippopotamus amphibius. The sequence continues at coordinate 18,195,371 of NC_080202.1, forward strand.
ATGATCTAAGAAGATATTAAAATAAAAAACTATGTACCTTCCAATGTATTCGCTGACAACTGCAAGAAGAAATTGACAGACTCCTTGGTCATGGTGGAAAATTGTGGTGCAGCTCAATCAGAAATTAGTATAGCAGACTAAAGAAAAAAGATTCAGCTTACAAAAAACAAAAGCATTCTTATACATGCATTACAGTTAGTGCATGTAATGGAAAAAAAAACTGTGATAACAACCAACTCATTCTATGATGCTTGTTGCAAGATTACAATCTTAATATAAGGATGCACAAGGGTGTCCAAGAAAGAACATTAGAAACCAATCTCATGAGTGTAGATTAAAGAAAAACAACATTCTCACAAATTTAGCAGTACACTAAAATAATACATAATGGGCAAAGAGGATGTATTCTAGAAGTGCAAGAATTTTAAAATTCTTTTAAAATATAAGTCATATTGATCACTCCTCCACTCAAAATTCTCCAGTGGCAAAATGAAAAGTTCTGCCTTGAGGACCTTTGCACCTGTGGTTCCTTCAGCCTACTGTGGACTTTCTTTGATCTTCCCTCAAATGTCACTCCAGTGAGCCCGTCCCTGACCATCCTAGTTAAATTTCATTTTCTGGCTAGCACTCCTTACACTCCTGCTCTGCTTTGTTTTTCTCCAGAGCACTTATGACTTGTACTGTATTTTATTTTATTGTTTATTATGTCTTCCCAAATAGAATTTAAGCTTTATGAAGGCAGGGATTTTTGCCTTTTTTTCCCTGCTGTTTTCCCAGTGTCTAAAACAGTGCCTGGAACATCACAGGCACTCAAAAAATATTTGTTGAATGAATAAATGAATAGTTCAACATCAGAAAATCTACCAACAGGTTATAAGAGAAAAATCATATGATAAACTCATATGCAGAAGAAGAATTTGATAAAATTATTCACTCATGATAAGAACTGTTAGCAAACAATAAATAGAACATCTTTAACTTGCTAATGATAAAAAATTTAGAGTTAATGGCATACTTGATGGTGAAACTTTAGGAACAGTTCTATCAAAGACAGACCCAAGGCAAGGAAGTTCCTGCTCTCACCTATTCAATTTTGTGCAAGGACAAGAAGAAGTACTAAGGGATATAAAATCAAAAAGTAAAAACAAAGCTGTCCTAATTGCAGATGTCTACACTAAATATTCAAGAGAATCTACAAACTATTAAAACTACTAGAAAGTTCAGGGACTTCCCTGGTGGTGCAGTGGTTAAAAAATCTGCCTGCCAATGCAGGGGACACGGATTTGAGCCCTGGTCGGGGAAGATCCCACACGCTGCGGAGCAACTAAGCCTGTGTGCCATGACTACTGAGCCTGCACTCTAGAGCCCACGAGCCACAACTTCTGAAACCCATACGCCTAGAACCTGTGCTGCACAACAAGGGAAGCTGCTGCAATGAGAAGCCCGCACAACACAACAAAGAGTAGCCCCTGCTTGCAGCAACTAGAGAAGGCCCATGTGCAGCAATGAAGACCCAACGCAGCTAATAAATAAATAAATAAATAAATAAATAAATAAACTATTAGAAAGTTCAGTGAGGTGACTATTTTATAAAGATTAGCATCCTTACAAGTAACAATTAGTATATGTAATAGAAAAATGGTCCAATTAGTAATAGTGACAAACTATAAGCTACTTAGAAATTGATGTAATGGAAAATTTATGGAAAAATTGCAAAATATTATTAGGGAACAAAAAAGTCCTGACTTCATGGAGGTATATTCATAGATGGGAAGACATAATATCAGAAGAATATTAATTCTCTCCAAATCTGTAAATTAAACGATATGCCTAATGATTTTCCCTGGAACTTGACAAGCTTAATCTAAAATTTATACGAGGGACTTCCCTGGTGGTTCAGTGGCCAAAATTCTGTGCTCCCAATAGAGGCGGCCCGGGTTTGATCCCTGGTCAGAGAACTAGACCCTGCATGCTGCAGCTGAGACCCAATTCAGCCAAATAAATAAAATAAGTATTTAAAGCAATTTAAAATAAATAAAATTTATATGAAAAAGTAAGAAACCTGGAATGGTAAGACAACTTGAAAGAAGAATGATGTGAAGGACATACCCTAGTAGATATCAAGACTAATTATAAAGCCATAGTTGCTCTTGAGTCTGGTATAGTGCCTGACACACAGTCTTCAATGAATGTTTGCTAGGTAGATGGATGGTGAGTGGATGAATGGGCTTGGGGTTGGGCAAGACGCACAGATGTGCAGGGTAGCCCTGGGTGTTACCTCTTGTCTGAGATTAGGATTAACTGGAACTGGTAGGAGTGGGGGAGGGTTGAACCTGTAATTTAGGGTGACTCAGATTGCAAGGAAGTTGGCTCTGACAAAAGGTGGCACAGAGAGCGAGTTTGTTTCATTTGTCTGCAGATACTTTGGTACCCTTAAAAAAATTTCCATGATATGGAAACTATGAAAACATTCCATTGTATTGTTAATCGCATCATTTTTTGAATTATGTTTTATTGTTACAGATTGTTTGTATAGAGAGTGTTTTTGCAAAAGCGTAGATGTATTTATGATTAGGAAATAATTTTGCAAATACTTATGACATTTTATTTGTAATTATTGATTTTGTTTTAGGTTTAATTATTTTGATGTCATGATTGAAACGGTAGTATTTGAAATTAGGGACGTTTGATTGTTTGAGAAAGATATTGTTTATAAATGCCAGGTGAGGAATAAGAATGATGGAATTAAATTTGGCCATATGTGATACGGGCCTCTTAGGTGTGCCATTAACATGCCTTACAGAGGTGTCAGCCAGTAGTAAGATGCAGTTCTCTCTGGTAGCATTCTGGTAATCAACTCTTGTATTGCACATAGTGGTTTCCAAAGTACTTTCTTATTTTTAAAAATTCTTAAATTTTTTTTGTTGTAGTGAAATAAACTACATAAAATATTTACCATCTTAACCATTTTTAAGTGTACAGTGGTATTAAATACATTCATAGTGTGCAACTTTCACCTCCATCCATTCACAGAGCTTTTTTCATCTTGTGAAGCTGAAACTCTTTATCCATTAAACAATATCGCCCCCCCCCATTTCTGCCACCCTCCCACCCCTTGGCAACCACATTTCTGCTTTCTGTCTATGATTTTGAGCAATTATTTCATTTAAGTGGAATCATACAGTATTTGTCCTTTTGTGACTGGCTCGTTTTACTTAGCATAATGTCCGCAAGCTTCATCCTTGTTGAAGCATATGGAAAGCAGAATTTCTTTCCTTTGTAAGGCTGAATAATATCCATTGTATGCATGACCACATTTTACTTATCTATTCATCCTTCCATGGACACTTGGGTTGGCTCTTGTGAATAATGCTGCCATGTACATTAGTGTAACAAAAGTCTGTTTGAGACACTGCTTTAAATTCTTCTGGTTATATACCTAGAAGTGGAATTATTAGATCCTGTAGAAATTCTATTTTTAATTTTTTGATGCACCTCCATACTATTTCCACAACAGATGGACCAGCTTACATTCCCAACAACAGTTCATGTTTGTCATTTCTGGGTTTTTTTGATAGTGGCCATTCTAACAGGTATGAAGTGTTGTCTCATTGTAGTTTTGATTTGCATTTCCCTAATGATTAGTGTCTTTTCATGTGCTTCCTCAGTATTTCTAGATCTTCTTTGGAGAAAGGTCTATTCAAGTCCTTTGTCCATTTTTGAATCACATTATTTTTTTTGTTGTTGAGTTTCAGGAATTCTCTACATATCCTGGATATTAATCCCTTATCAGATATGTGATTTGCAAATATTTTCCCCCATTCTTTGGGTTGCCTTTTTACTCTTTTGATAGTGTCTTTTGATGCACAAAATTAAAAAATTTTTAATGAGGTCCAGTTTATCTATTTTTTCATATCCAAGAAATCACTGACAAATCCAATGTTATTTCCAAAGTACTTTTGCATATCTTATTTCACTTGTGCCTCAAAGATACATAAAGCAGTTTTATTTCCATTCAGTGATCATTTATAGAGTAGGTTTTGTGCCAGGTTTTTTTTTTTTTTTTTTTCTTGGGCACACGGGCTTAGTTGCTCTGCGGCATGTGGGATCTTCTTGGAGCTAGGATCGAACCCGTGACCTCTGCATTGGCAGGCGGACTCTTAACCACTGCTCCACCTAGGAAGCCCTGTGCCAGGTTTTATACTAGATCTTGGAGAACCAAAGATAAGACAGGGACTCTGACCTCAAGTAACATTGACAGACAACATTGAAATATACAGTCAGAAGTGTTTATATGGGGACTTCCTCGGTGGCATAGTGGTAAAGAATCTGCCTGCCAATGCAGGGGACACGGGTGCAAGCCCTGCCCTGGGAAGATTCCACATGCCACGGAGCAACTAAGCCCGTGCGCCACAACTGTTGAGCCTGTGCTCTAGAGCCCGTGAGCCACAACTATTGAGCCCATGTGCCGCAACTATTGAAGCCCATGCGCCTAGGGCCCGTGCTCCACAACAAGAGAAGCCACTGCAATGAGGAGCCTGAGCACCACAATGAAGAGTAGCCCCTGCTCACAACAACTAGAGAAAGCCCATGTGCAGCAATAAAGACCCAATGCAGCCAATAAATAAATAAAATAAATAAAAATAAATTAAAAAAAGAAGTGTTTATATGAAAACAGTGATTAGGGGAGAGACACAGATTATTGGGATAATGTTAACGGTAGATAGTGACGGCATTCACACTCTGTCTTTGTTGTATATTTTTGCCTTTTCTTTTTTTCCCCAGCTTTATTGAGATAAAAATAATTGATATGTAACATTGTGTAAGTTAAGGTGTACAGTGTGTTGATCTGACATTTTGTTTCAAGGAAGAATTGGTGTTTTTTACACCATTTTGAAATTATGTTTCACAATTTATATAGCTGATTCGATATACTTTGAAAATTGTACTTACCACAGTTATAATTTTTTTCCTCTGAAAAATCTGAGTGGTATATTAGAACATTCAACCTAGGCCACCCTCCTAGATATTGTGTTTGTGGAAGGAGTGATTAATCGACGTACATAATTTGGCCCCTTGCATCCAAAATGCAATTTTGTTTATTAGAAAGATTTTAGATAATGAATGCTTTGTAGGTTTGTGTTGTTATTTTTAGATGTGAAAAAGACGGAGAGAAATAAAACGTGACAAATCTAGTGCTTGAAGTACATGGGAAGAATCAAACTTCAACAAGAACAAAAGCCCCTGCAATGAAGAACAGAAAATCTGTGATTATTATCATTATTAGCTCCACAGGGGTGTTGAAGTGACCAGCATATCAATAAAATAAAGTAGAAATGTATTTTTAAACTCTAAGAAAGAGAGAAATCATTCCTCTAGGGTATGTTTCTTATATACTCAGAAAAATTTGCTTTTTTTTTTTTTCAGTTAGGCATCAGTGATGAATAAATAGTCCATTCATTTTAAATACGCTTGTGCTGCTTCAGGAGCACATGGACATATGAATTACGCTGATAGAGATCTATACACCAAGGAAAAATACACAAATCTATTGCAGATTCTTTTCTGTGTTGTGTAGAGTTCTTACTTCATGTGAAAGTGACCCTGTGAACACCATAACAAAAGCTCTGTTAGGAGCTGGTTTTCTTTTGGGATGGGATCCCTTTATTCTGATAATTTATTCCAATAGGAGACCTCTACCCAAAGCAATAATGGAATTGTTTTGAGCAGTGCTACCATCAAATCAGAGGATGCTAGCCTTGAGGGAGATCCTCTGGCTCTGCTAGTCTCCTTACCCAGGCCAAGTCAACATTTCCCAGCAGGACTGGCCTTTGGATGACAGGTTTGCAATATCTGGTAGGAGGCATGTGTTAACATTGCCTAGTAATCTCGGGTTGCTTGCGTGGAATTCAGCTGCAGATTCGATTAGTGACTAACCATCATCCCACATGTGGGACGTTGTGAGATACTTGATAATTTTGGGAAAATCTCATGGTGGTTCTGTAATTTGACCTCCTCTTCTGTGCAGGATTTGGGGATGAAGGTGGCGTTCTGTAATTGAAAGAACAGAAGTTTTGTCATCAGAGTGATTCGGGCTCAAATTAAGAATGTTTGGGTTCAAATCCTGACTCTGACTAGCACTGTGACTCTGGGTAAGTGACTTAACTTCTCTGAATCACGATTTCTTCATTTGTAAAAAAAAAAAAGCACTAGTATAACCTTATAGGGTCTTAATGGAAATTAAATAAAACCTTACCACAGTGCTTAGCATATGGTAAGTACAATTGTTCTACTATCAATGATACAAACATCTGGAACAGTATTGGCACAGTTTATTTGTACCTCAAAGGTAAACTCAGTAAAGAGAAGTTCCCTTCTAACATTAATTTACCATTGTTAATACAAAGAAGTTTTTGTGAAAATGTTACTGTACCACTTATTGAAATTGTGTATTGTTAACATTTGATCATGAAAGGAAATGCATTCTGCTTTTTAGTTTTGTTGTTAGACCTCTTTATCCAGTTGATCATACTCTTAAATAAACACATCCTATGTCTATTACTTTTAGCTTTTAGACTAGGAATAGCTGTTGAGGAGGAATAGACACCAGGCCACATTTATAAGGGCTCTGAAAGAAATCTTGTGAAGTATAAACCAAGAGCAGGCACTGTTAGGTAGATGTAAATGAATCAGAATGCATGGGATAAGTAGAATTCAGAGTGCTGTTAAAAAGTCTTGTGCCTCAGAGTTAATAGGCTATTTTTTAAAAATTTATTTATTGACTATGTTGGGTCTTCGTTGCTGCATGTGGGCTTTCTCTAGTTGTGGTGAGTGGGGACAACTCTTCATTGTGGTGCACGGGCTTCTCATTGCAGTGGCTTCTCTTGTTGCAGAGCATGGACTCTAGGCACGCGGGCTTCAGTAGTTGTGGCACATGGGCTCAATAGTTGTGGCTCACTGGCTTAGTTGCTCTGCAACATGTGGGATCTTCCCAGACCAGGGATTGAACTCGTGTCCCCTGCATTGGCAGGTGGATTCTTAACTACTGCGCCACCTAGGACGTCCCAATAGGCTATTTTTAAATGATGATAGCCCTAAGTGTCTTGAAAAAAAATTATAAAGGAAAGTTTGATTTGGTGTGGTGCTCAGGGAGTATTTGCAGATGGAATGGAGAGAACTCTGAAGATGAGCAGGAATTCGAAGTACTGAGCAATTTTCAGAGTGATGAGATTATGAGAGACAGTCCCTGTGAATCTGCATGGCGAATTTACTTGACAGCTATATTTTCAGGACCTGTTGACATTTTATCCATCCTTATAGGCCTCTCTTAATTGCTATTTTCTCCCGAAGTCTTCTCCAGTCTTTCTACCTGCTAACAAGAATCCTTTCTCTTTATTGTAAATAAAAGGAATCATGAGTTTGGGGGATCATTTTATTTATACTTCTCCTATGAGAAATTATATTACAGTTGTGTCACGTTGTTACATAAATGTGTCTACTTCTTAAATCATGGTGTAGTAGGAAGAACATGAGTTGGAAATACCTGGATTTGAATACTAGCTTTGATCTTTTATAGCAATGTGCTTTTTTGTAGTTGTTACATAATATCTATTTCCATAGGGTTATTGGGAGGATTAAATGGAATAATATAGAGAGAGTACTTTTTACCTCCTGCTGATCTGCAGGCTACTATCTAATGGCATAGAATTTCTGTTCTTTGCTCTCTGATAAAGATCCTAAGGAAGTGATTTGAAAAGGCAATTTTATAGATACTAGATGGAATTGAAAACCAGGTATGTGAGGAGTCATACATAAGATCTGTCTTTTAATTGGACTGATTAAAGTGATGAACAAAAAGAAACTGTGTGCTATCAGGAAAAGCTGTTACTAGTCACTCAGATTGTAAATATTGAATACGTTTATTTCTAAAAAAAATATTCATTTATTTATTTGGTTGCGGCAGGTCTTAGTTGCGGCAGGTGGGCTCCTTAGTTGTGGAATGCATGTGGAATCTAGTTCCCTGACCAGGGATGGAACCTGGGCCCCCTGCATTGGGAGTGAGGAGTCTTAATCACTGCACCATCAGGGAAGTCCCTGAATACCTTTACTTTAAACATTACATAATGGAAATGCTAACACCTTGTACTAGAAACAATTTCTACTAGGAAAATTCATTCCGACAGCACAAAATTCTTGTTTAAATGTGGACAGATATCTGTATTATTGAATTCGCCAAGTGAGAGGAGAAACATTCTAAAAATGTAGCTTGTGATTTACCAACTTAATGCAGACGGCTTATTTGTCTAGTAACCACGCAGCTCTGTCAAGATTTTGCACATAATATGTCAGAATCACCTACATAAGATGCAGTGTAGACGAATTAATGCAAAGTGAACCTGGGCTAGAAGTCAGAAGAACTGGAGGTGAGTCCTGATGTCATCTGAGACCAGGCTTCTGTTACATAGGTCTTGTTACTGCGGCAAAACAGTGGTAAAATATAGGCGGATCAGAGAAGCATTGATCAGGATGAAATCTTGCAACTGTGTGTATCAGTGTGTGTGTGTGGTGGGGGCAGGGGGAAGGAAGGGGGAGGGGCGGTTGTGAGTTACTAAAGTTGGCTAAAACTGCCGGAAGCCGTAACCTCTAATCTATGGAAAACAGCAGACTCCCTGTAATGCCTAAAAATAAACGTGAGTTTGAAAGACCCCTTCCTGAGATACACAAAACCCTGACTAGGCTTCACAGATCTGATGACGTGCTGGTGGTTCTGTGCTGCCATATCTTGAAGAAATGTTCACCAGGTCCTGAGAAGCAAAGTCAGGGAAGAGGTCCTTGAATTTACTAGCTTGCTCCAGGCCATCAGGTAAAGGTGCGACAATTATTTGGCTTAGCATATTCTTCAAAAAGGGACAGTGAAATGCTCTCGAGACAATCCAGGTTAAAAAAAAGGCCAGGAAAAATTGTCTCTGAAAAAAGAAGCGAGGCGAAATGGGGACTTCCAGAGGAAAGCTACCAAATGCCTGTGTATCAAAAAAATGCCTGCCAAGAACACAGGCATTGAATAGTGACCTCTGAGTGGCTTTGTTTGTTGGAGTTATCCTCAGGTGAGGTAAGTTTATGTCTTCTCAGTCTCCGTGATCTTTGTATAATTCCCTGGTGCTTTACACTGACTCCACAACTTCCTAATTGTGGGCTCTGGGCAAGTTCCTTAGCTTCTCTAAACCAGCCTCCGTTTCCTTATCTGTAAAACACAGATCTGTAGTACTTGCTACTAAAGGTGGTTTTAAGAATTAAGTGAAGTAATATATGTGAGAGTTTCACTATCAGATACTTGATAAGCTCCCCCCTGCCAAGGAGCCCCTTAGCTCCATAGACAGAGCATGATGTCACTTCACTGCACGCCTCTGGCTACGATAACACAAGCACTTAGAGTCCTGTTCCGACTTGTGATCCTCACTTTTAATCATTTCACTTCTACCCAGTGGAGGAAACACAAATGGAGCATGTTGTAGATGCTATAAAGCCCTTTATAAATGGTTGTGAGGCTAGTATTGCTCTAGTTCTTGCATGGGATGGGTTTCCAAACAAGCCTCCCTAGTACAGAGTGTAATTTCAGAGGCCCAAGGAGAAGTCTGAGTACTCCTCACAGAGGCAGAGTGTAAGCAAACAGTGCCTTCTTTAAAAAAAACACAAAAAGCAAAAGCCAAAAAATCGTTGAGATATAATTCACACACCATACAATTGACCTATTTAAAGTGTAAAATTCAGTAGTGTTTAGTATATTTAGAGAATTGTGCAGCTATCACCACAGTCAATTTTAGAACACTTACAGCATTCCGAAAAGGAACCCCATCACCATCGGCAGTCACTCCACATTTTCCTCCAGCGCCCCCAGCCTTAGACAACAATGAATCTACTTCTCTAGACATTTCATATAAATGGAATCATACAACACGTGGTCTTCTGTGACTGGTTTCTTTCATTGAATGTAATGTCTTCAAGGTTCATCCATGTTACAGCACATATCAGTACTTCATTTTCATTGAGGAATAATATTCCATGGTATTGACAGACTACATTTTATTTATCCATTCTTCAGTTGCTCGTCACTGGACTGCCAGGGAAGGCCCTGAACCACTTCCTTCTAAACTCCCTTTTGCATTTGGTTTTCACAGAGAAAGAACTTTTAGAAGAGTGACTTGACTGCACTTATAATTCAACTGTGAAAGCCTTTATATAGGTGTTGCCTGTGTGTACATGATTTAATCCATTTCATTACCTAAGCCAAAATATGAAGACTCGAACCATTCCTGTTTGAAGATAGCAGTACTCCTCAACTCTTTTAGTATATGGAATAGTACTGTCGGACTATTTACTGGTGATTCCCAATTTTGGATTAATCACCTTTTGAACATTTCCTTACAGTTATAATAAAAATAAAAAACACTTGAGGGACTTCCTAGGTGGCACAGTGGTTGAGAATCCGTCTGCCAATGCAGGGGACATGGGTTCGATCCCTGCTCCAGGAAGATCCCACGTGCCGTGGAGCAGCTAAGCCTGTGGGCCACAACTATTGAGCCCGTGTGCCATAACTGCTGAAGCCCATGTGCCTAGAGCCCATGCTCTGCAACAAGAGAAGCCACCGCAATGAGGAGCCTGTCCACCACAATGAAGAGTAGCCCCTGCTCTCGGCAACTAGAGAAAGCCCGTGTGCAGCAATGAAGACCCAATGCAGCCAATAAATAAATGAATAAATAAATAAATAAATTTATAAAAACAAAAAACCACTTGAAATTGGGAAATGCACATAGGCAAAATTAAAAATGACCTGTAATCTCAACACTCAAAGACAAGTAACATTAACATGCTTTGAGAATAAATTTATCTGTAAAATGATATATTTGATTATAAATTCAGAAAAAAGTTAAAAAAAAAAGTAAATAATTTTAAATCCCACCACCCAGAAATAACTATCTTAATATTATATTAAGTTAAAAGCATTCCGGATACCAGGCATTTCTCCATTTGTGTGTATATAGACTGAAGGACAGATGGATGGCTGAATGAACAGAGAGAATAAACATATAAATGAAATATTATAATGGTTTTAAACAAAAACAATATTTACTTGAGTTTTATGGAAGAGTTTCAGGTCCAAGATGGTGAACTGAGCACATCATGCAGTTTCAAGTCCTTTTCCCCAAACTCTAGAAATAATAGGGAAAAACACGTGTTTAATGTATTCACAGATGTGCTCGGAAACAAGACGAATTCTCAGAGATTGTGAGAAAGTCCCAACTAAAATCGGATGGAATTGAGTTGAAGAGGGTAATGGCAGTGCAGGGTGCGTGTGGGATGCAGTGTATGGTACTGCCACAGGAAGTGGGAACTCCATTCTCAGATAGGAGATGGTGGAAGCTGGGAGGAGAGCAGGAGGAAGCCTGGCAACAGGAGCTGGGCAGTACAGGTGTAGCCTCCAGGCCTATTTTCCCTGTATCCTGTTCCATCCTCTTCTGTAGGTCATGCAGCTGCAGCCGTAATCCCCAGATAGGAGCAATGTCTCAGAGATAAGGCAGTGTCTCAAGTGGCTGGCAACAGCAGGGAGAAATGAGGAACACTTAAGCCCAGAAACTAGCGGTTGAGGCCTCTTTCCTTGTAGCATGTTCTACCCCTCTTCCAATCTCACTGAAAGCTGCATTGGAGCCTTAGCTCCAAGAATCACACCTGCTCCTCCCTCAGCTACATCCCTGACTCCAAAGTCAGCTGCTAAAGTAGAAAACATTTCAATCTAGTAGGAATTTCAGTGGAAAAACTGGATCTTGGATAAATAATCCCCAGATACTTGAGTAGCAACTCAGAATTAAAGAGAACTTCACTTGAGGAAACAAAGCTAATAGAATTGAAACAAACCTTGAGAATAAATATAATTAATACCATCAGAGAGATGCAAGGATATTGGGTGCATGAAGCACGAACAGGCATTACAACAATGAACTCAACTGGAGTTCTTAACAATGAAAAACAGACTTGAAATAAAACGACAGGTGGGTTGAATGGCAGAGTGGATACACAGAAGAGTGAATAGTGTGCTGGAAGATTGGATGGAGAAATTCGCTCAGAACACAGTAGAGAAAGAAAGTAGATGGAAGAATGAAAGACACGGAGGGGGGAGGTAGATGAAAGTGCTAACATCTGTCTAATAGAAGTGACAGGAGAAAGTGCAGAAAACGGAGGGCGGATAAATGGCAACGTGTTTTGTTAATCCTGCAACTGCCGTTCTCTAACCCTTCTTCCCTGCGGGCCAGGCTGCCTCCCACCATAGATGCTGAGCATGCCACCAATTGCTTTTCCAGCCACGCTTGCAGCTGGGGCACAGATGTGTGACCCAGTCCTGACCAGTGGGACCGGGCAGGAGTTCTGCTAGGAGACTTCTATGAATATTTCTCCACAATACCAAGAGATGCACAAGGAACATGTGCTTCCTGTGTTTGGATGCAATTGTGTGAGGATACACTGTCTGGAGCTGTAGTGGTCATCTGGCAACTGCATGGGGACAAAAGCAGTGCTGAGAATGGCTGAACAGAAAGATGGACCTTGAGTTCTTGTATGCTTTAGATATTAATCCCCTATATGTTTTAGATGTTGCAAATTCCTCCTTGTATTCTGTTACCTATTAACTTTATGTGGTGTCTTTCATGGGTAGAAATAATTTTGACATAATCAAATTCTTGATTGTTTGTTTTCCTGTATTGGTTTGTGCTTTTGACGTTTAAAGTTCTTCCCTGTCTCTGGGTCACAGAGTTCATCCTACATTTTATTCAGTTGGATTGATGGTTTTACTTTCACATTTAGTTCCTTAACTCATCTGGAGTACACCCGTACAGGTGATGTTAGGTAGCGATCCAGTTTTCTTTTTCTCCAAGTAGTGGGCAAGTTTTTCCAGCTCCACCTAATAAATGATCTCTTCTTTCCCCATTGATTTGTGATGCCTCCTTTATTGTATATTAAATTCCCATCATAAATGGGTCCTTCTTAGAGTTCTCTACCTTGCTCCTTTGTCTGTTGCACTGATACCCACCTATTATGGTCTTGCAATATGTCTTAATATCTGGTAGAGCAAACCTCCCTTCCCCCATTTTCTCTTCTTTTTTAAGGTTGTCTCAGCTATTTGTGGACCTTTCTCATTTATATAAATTTTACAGTATTTTTATTGTTTTTCTTTAAAGAAAAACAATTTGAATTTTATTTGTGATTTATAGATGTGGAGATAATTGCTGGACAGAGTAAATGAGAAAAAGCCTGTACAGAGGCTTTTTATAAATGGTATGTAATAATGACATGACATACCCGTAGGGTATGTTTAGAGTGATTAAAATGTCATGTAATAATGACATTTTAGAGCATCAAAAAATAAAAGAACATCCTTAAAGTTATCAGAGAGAAAAAGCAGATTTCTGAGAAAAGAATAAGAATCAGATTAGCATCTGACTTTTCTTCAGCAACATCAGACACAAAAATGCAGTGGAGCTTGTGGGAAAAACAGAACTTCTTGCTGTGTTCTTTTTTTTCAGAAGACTTCATGATGTACCTTTAAACTCAAGCTTGATAGCACGGGGAGGCCAGGAAACTGAACTGCTCTCTCCGCCCAGAAGTTTTACAAATTATCTATACACTGGAGGGAAAATGCATACATAAAAGAATGGAGATAATTTATAATTTAAATGATTAATAATAGGCAATATTATTATGGACCAATATTTCTTACATTTGATATTTTGATTTTATGCAATTCTTTAAAACATGGTTTATGAGCTTTGGAGTGTACCCAAACAGTGGAGGGAGGAGATTTTATTTCACATGTTAAAAGAAAAGGTTTGGCGACTTCCCTGGTGGCACGGTGGTTAAGACTCCATGTTCTCAATGTAGGGGGCCCAGGTTTGATCCCTGGTCAGGGAACTAGATCCCACATGCATGCCGCAACTAAGAGTTCGAGTGCCACAACTAAGGAGCCCAAGAGCCGCAACTAAGACACAGCACAACCAAATAAATAATTTTTTAAAAAGATTTGACATAAAACAATTTATAGCTCAAGGAGATACTATCTCTGCCAAGAAGCACAGCAAAGAAGGTTGTAACATGATAGAAAACAGAGCATGTCAAAATTTAACTTGAGACCTTTTACTCTCCTTGATCAAGGCTCTTTCTTTAGTTGGATGGATTGTAAATATTTTGTATCTTTGTATTTGTTATTGGCATAGAGAATGTCAAGTGGCACGTTGCAAGTCTTGTGTAAAGAAAGTATGTTTAAGTCCACAAGATTGCAACCAAGAGACTCATATTTTTTCATGTCACATTTAAGTCAGAATTATACCTGTCCATTTCACAAACAATTTCTTCAGAATGCTGAAAGGAAAATAAATGTTGCAATTAGGAATTATATTCCAGCCAAACCACCACACAAATTTGAGGAGAAAATATAAATAGAGGCACAAAAGGGGCTTAGAAAATGTGCCACCCATAAATTCACTCTGAAATAACTACCTTTAGTTATTTTAGTTAGATTTTCTGTGGCCTTGCACCCAGGTTCAGTTTTATCCAGAAGTAAAACACCTGCTTTACCCTAGGGGTGCTCCAACCTAGGTGCACACACGAGATACCCCTACGGGTAAGCCATTTCTCCCGTCAGTTTCTTTGACAAGAGATGTGCTCTGCAAGGAAAAGAATGAGGTACAAGAAGAAATAGTGAGCAAATAAATGAGCAGCACTTATTGTCTCAATATTAATTGGATGAAAAAGCTGTAAAGTAGTTATGAGCCAAAATTCCAGTCATAGCAACGTGGTAGGTATGTTATATTGGGACACGGAAGCACTCAGCAAAAGGAAGTGAAACCATGCCAAGGATCTTGGAATCCCATCTTTTCAAGGGGGAGATATAGGTATTGTTTGCTCTAGATGTTATTAGAAAAATAATGTTTAATTATCGGTGTAACAGTTTAAAGGTAACCACTTAGAAGATTAAGGGTTGAGTAGAAAAAAACTGTGAAGAAATGATCAACCCAGTGGAAGTCAGGAATGTGTCAATGGGGAGATAAAAAGGAGAAAATACATTAGATAGAACACAAAATTTATTTTATAAATTACCATAAAGAAAATAGGTTAAATACACTACTGTTTAAAAAGCTCAGCTTGAATTAAAATCACACACATATACCAAAATCTAGCCATATGATATTTATAGGAAACACATATAAAACAACATAGAAAACCTAAATATTAAATAGAAAAGGGTATAGCAGGCAAATAGTAGCCAGAAGACATCTAGAGTAGCAATTTAATACCAGTCAAAATGTTATGTAAAGAGGAAAAATTTTTTAAGAGGAAATTTCAGTTTTTAAAAGGAAGACTCCATCTGCCGTCATGCAAATAAGCTCACCACTATTAGTATTAGGCAAATACAAAATAGCAAGATACTGTTTCACTTAGATGGCCCAAAATGTCAAGTACTGGCGAAGATAGGGAGAAAATGGTATTCTGTCACACTACTTGAGATGCGTGTATTTTTTTTTTTTTGAGGGTTGGGTGTATTGATACGTAGTCATTTGGAAGAGCAATTTGGCAGTATCTAATAAAACTGAAAATGTGCCTATTTTTATAATCCAACGATTATACTTCTAGCTATACTGAGAGACTTTCACACTTGTGCAAGGATGTTCATAGGATCATTGTTTGTAACAGCAAATAATAAATAAATAAATCCAAGGGTAGCAATCTAAGTGTTCATTAACAGTGGAATGCATGAATAAATGTGGAATAGTCATACAGTGGAATTTATGCTGTTAATAGGAATAAACTAGCTCTTATATGCAGCCCATTGAATAATGAATGAAAAAGCAAGATGCAGAAAATATATTTAATATGCTACCATTATATAAATAAAAAATGTTCACACAAGACAATACTATATATCAGTTACTTATATCTGTCTATCTGTTTATCTATCTGTCTACCTATCTATATAAACTGAATGGAAAAGTTTTTGCTCTGCATAGAAGAGATGGGACTAAGAATGGAGCTTAAAAGGGACATTAGCTGTCTCTCTCTAATGTTTTATTTCCTAAGACGATACATCACATTTGATACATTTATAATTATTAATTCTGAGTGGTAGGAATGTGGGAGTTTGTTTTATAATTCCTACTGCTTTTCTCTACTTAATTTTTTTCCTCAGAAATTAACAACAGCAAAAAGAAAGTAAAATTCAAGAAATGCTAAATATTTCTTCATTGGAAGAGCTATTATTTCCCAGACTCTTCAAAGTTAAGAGAAGGGACATTAAAAACATTAAATAATCAAAATCATTGTATCTTTTAGCCGCAGGTTTTATTTTTGGATAGTTGCTTAACATCTTACTATGGGTAGATGAAGAAATTGAAGTTAACACTGATAAACTTTGTCTTCTCTCCCCACCTATTGTATTTGATGTTATTATTTGTCGAGGTTTATAAAATTTACTTTTTGTCCTGTTTAGCCTCAGTTCTATATTTAAATGGAATTAGTGCTTACTATCAGCAATGCTTTCCCATTATTGCGTTCCTTGTTTTAATCCATAGATCATCAAGTTTTTTTTTCCTTAGAAAAACACTTTGTCCTGTATTCCCTGATTTCTTTTCATGTTGAGAATATCTATCTGTTTCTCTTATATTTAACAATATCTTGACTGAGTGTAATATTCTTAGACCACATTTTTCTTTGTTTCTTAAATTTGTGGCAGTATTTCATTGTTATCTGGCATTGAATCTTGCCTTAGAGACACCTGAGACAACCCTGATTCCAACTCCACTTCACCCCTTGTAGTTGACTTGCTTTGTCTGTCTGGTTATTCAAAGAATTCTTTGATGTTTAGCAACTCAACTGGGATAGAGATTGGCGTCACCATTCTGTGTCAGTTTTTTTTTTTTCCCTTCCAAGTACATGGTTTGTTATTTCCATCTGTAACTAATTTCTTCATTTGTAAATGAGAAATTTTCAAAAATTTTTTCTTTGAATAATTTTCCCATTTTATTTGTTAGATTCCTTACCTCAGGGGCATCAGTTATCTTTTCGGTAGGTGCCTTTGTTCTTCATGTCTTTTATTT
Organism: Hippopotamus amphibius kiboko; assembly: GCF_030028045.1. Classification (NCBI taxonomy): domain Eukaryota; kingdom Metazoa; phylum Chordata; class Mammalia; order Artiodactyla; family Hippopotamidae; genus Hippopotamus; species Hippopotamus amphibius. Next base: position 18,212,506 of record NC_080202.1, read on the forward strand.
TTAATATCTGTATAGTGTAGGAATTCCCCAAAGTCTGTAAACTAACATAAATGACAGTTATGGAACAGTGATATCAGGACAGATTGGCAGAAGCAGACTCAACCCAGGTCTCCTAGGAATAAGGAAGATAAAACCCTGCTGAAGATGAGCTCGCAATCCAAAATCACAAGCACAAGGGAAAACAATCCTCCAGGAGGGAGAGTCAGCAGACACAACAAGAACATCAAATAATTATCAGATACAGATTGTAGACTTTGGCTTAAATGATTAAGAATATGAAAGAAGGAACCCAAAGCATAATGCAATATTTTGAAAAAGGGACAGTTTTGAAAAGTGACCAAATAAATCTTGTAGAAATGGAAATATATATTTCAAATTTCATTAAAATTAAAGCTTAGTGGATGGACTAAATAGCAGCTGATGATATAATCAGTGAACTATTAAGTAACTTTTTACAAATTACCTAGAATGTAGCACAGAGAGATAAGGGGATGGAAGAGATGAGAAATATGGTGAAAAGGAGCAGATACTCCAACAGGCTGCCCAATAGAAATATAATGTGAGGTAAGTATATAGTTTAAAAATTCGTAGTACCAACATTAAAGAAAGTAAAAAGAAACAGGTGAGATTAATCTGAAATATTATTTTGACATATAATCAATATAAAAATTATGAATGAGATATATTACTTTTTTTCATACTGTCTTTAAAATCCAGTGTGTATTTTGCATTTATACCACAATTCAGATTGGACTAGCCATACTTCAAGTGCCCAATAGCCACACGTGGCTAGTGACTGCTGTATCAGACAATGTGGATCTAACTTATGTCTAAAAAGATTTCCAGAGAGAAGAGAGGTAGAGGAGGCAGTATCAGAAGAGATGATGGTTGAGAAATGTCCAGGATTCATGTACGGCACAAATCCTCAGACTCAGAAAGTCTTCATCAGAGTGTAAATATTTTGTAGTGAAGCTTTAGAGAGCCTAGGACAGAAAAGATTAAAATTAACCAAAGAGAAAAGACAGATTACCTATGAAGGAACTTCCGTTAGGCTGCAAAGAGTCATCTTTAATATCTTTGAAATGCTGAGTAAAAATGTGTCAGTGTAGGAACTTTGTACCCACTGGAACGATCAATTAAGGATGAGAGTAAAATAAAGACATTTTCAGTCAACGACAGTTTACCACTGCCAGACTTTCACTGAAGGAGAACCATGAGAAAACACAAATACAGTAAAGGATCTGGAGGTCTGGGGAGAGGCAGCAGTGTGAGAGAGATGAAAAGATGATAGTGACATACCTTGTGTACTGTTTAGTTTCTTTCTTTTCTTCTCTCTCTAGCTCCAATGGCAGGGAGTGTGTAGAGTTGAGGGATCAGTACTGCTGAGAATTGCTTACCTTAGCTCCCTGTCTGTCTGCTGCACAGAGTATAGGCATAGAAGAAAGAGCAGGAGTATGTACATTTGTATTAGCAGAATAGTACATTATAGCATCTCCTATTTGCTCAACTGTGGGATACAAAGAAAGCTCGGTGAAAAATTAACACGTATATAGAGGAAAGAACGAACTTTGGACTCTAGGGTGGCATGAGGGGAGATGAGGGCTTGGTAGCATGTTTGGGAGTTGTCTTGGGACAGAAAGGGAAAAGAGGCAAGACCGAGGGTGAGGAAGTCTAAGATGGGAAACAGAAGGGACAGTCGATTGCCCCTTTATTGCTATAAAAATCACCAATTAGATTTGTTTAGCCCTCCAGGTGGGGCTCCCTGAGGAAGGGGAGTATTGGGTGTTACAGATAATTCAATCAAAGTGAAAATTATTTTAATAGCTGGCATTTAATGAGTACTTATATGTGTCAGTCATAGTGGTGAAGTGTTCTACTGTCTTTGAAAATGTAATCTTCAGATATTTCTATGAAGTGGATTTTTTATTGTGATAAAATATACATAATAAGTTTATAATTTTAACCATTTTAAGTGCACAGTTCTGTGATATGAAGCACATTCACATTGTTGTGCAACCATCAAGTGAAGTAGATTTTTAAAATAATTTTACTGATGACCAAACTCAGTCTCAGAGAGTTTAAGTAATTTGACTGCTAGTTGGTAATAAAGATTTATGCTCCATGTCTCTCTGGCTTCACATTCCATACTCTTTTTCTATAGCATGTAGTGCCTTTGTCAGGAGTAACTTGCAAGTCATCTTTAAAGATTATAAATCTAGGGCAGGAACCTGAAGGACTAACTGGGTCTTCCAATTAGAGATGTGGTTTTGGAATAAAAAGAATGATAAGGAAAGGTAGATGGTTGGCTACACAGTGATATTAAAACCAGGATTTGGTTTTCTAGCCCAAATAATCATTTGCTTTATTGTACATAATCCTGACCTTTTCCATGTCCATATCTATTGCTATTTAAACTGACCCACTTTGTTTTTGATTGTAACTTTATGTCTCTACCTTCAATAGAAAACCAGTATTATTGGCCATAACTAGAATGTATCCATAAAAATAAAAACAAGGAAACCTACACTCTATCTAGATACTGTTGCCTCCTTTCACTTTGTTAGAAAGAAAGATAAAGGAATATTAGAGAGCCAGTAAAAACATAGTGATACCTCACTGGACCTTTATTCTTCCCATAATGAGAAGGATTGGAACATATTTGGAAAGGAAACATGTCACACGATTCCAAGAATGGGGAATAGGTATGGGTGGACCTCATGGGAGATCTGGAAAGCAGAGAGTTGTTAGGAAGTGAGGTGGCCTCCTATGGAGGTATTTTAGATTCCCTTCCATGATATTCCTGCTTCTTTCCACTTACCTGCTGAGTTTTCTCTCTACCAACTTGGCTCTAGTTGGTTCCAAGGGACAGATTTTGATTTCCATTCCCTTGGCTAACTGGGCCTCACTTCCCCAGTTCCTGAGGGAGGAATTGAATTAGTCCAGCTAACCTTTTCAGGCCAGGCCCTATATGCCCTAGGCCACTGGTTAATCTGTAACAGCCCCTTCACTCTCACCCCGATCCAGTTGGCAATGGCTCAAGTGAATAGTCACATAGTGTAGGACTCAGACATTTAGGACAACAGAAGGTTGTGGCAGGACAGATTCTAGCACTCATGTCATCATCTAACAGATATTTATTAAGCAGTTGCCCTGTGTGCAAGCCGCTGTTGTAGGGGTTGGGACTGTAACTGGATAAGATTGATGAGGTCCCTGAAACTTTGTGGGTGGAGATGAGCTTTAAATAGGTGAAATAATAAAATCACAGACTGTGTTAAGTCCTAGGTAGAAAATAAACAGAGCGCTATGATGGTTACTGGATTGAAAGTATAGGTGCTGATTCTCTCTCGTCGGAAGGATTTGTGGGTTCTTTAGCGGCTCCCCTGGCAGATCTCACGATCCCTGTTCAGTGACTGCTTCCTGAAGTCCATCCTTCCAGCCATTTACTATAGGTCTCTTCACTCTGGCAGATGGCCCTGTTGAGTAGGTCCTTTCAAGATGGTCCTGGGTAATCTACCTTTGCACTTGGCCCATACCAAACACAGGTAGTGGAGGCTGCCTCATTGCTGCGCTTTCTCCTTGTCCTATTATGGGGTGTATCAACCAGCTTCACTGATTCAGAATTCTGCAGGCCCAAAGTGCGTAACTCTCTTCATGAATGTGCATGAAGGCCCCAAACTCCTGGAGAAACATATCGGGTTCGCCTCCAACTCTCACAGTGGTGATTGCACAAAGGTGAGCTTAAAAGTTCCCGCAGTCAGCAAGACACACCAGCTTGGGAGAGAGGTTTGGCAAACACCCCTAGTCTTTTGTAGTACCCCCTTTTTGTAGTGAGGTAAGCACTTTCTCCTCTTCTCTGATTTCTTCTAATGAATTCCCTTTGAATTTTTATGTCTCCCTGCTGTAGGCTGGGAGTGAAGGTTTCGGTACTGGCCTAGTCACTTTTCAGCAAATTCTTTGGGGATGTAACTGGTAACTCTTGTTTAGAAGGTAGGGATACGTATGGCCTGTTGTTCTCAGCTTTGGCATTTTACAGCCCATTAACAGTCTGGTACAATACTAATTGCGTGCCAAATTGAGAAGGGAGGAATGCCCTTTTCGAGCAAAAAAAGGCTCAGCTTTAAGAAACATTTAGAAGCCATTTTATCCAATTCCCCAATCCATGTCATGAATCCCGTTTACAACGACTGACGAGATGTTATCCCGTTTTCATTTGAGCACATCCTGGAACTAGGAACACATTCCTTAACTCTCAGACCTGAGTGCTGTCAATTACCATACAAGTTCACCAAATCACTTAAACGCCCCTGTTTCCTCATCTATAAAAGGAGTGTAAATAATATCTTCTTACAGAACATTGCTGGTAAGATAAAGGGAAATAGACATATAAATTGCCTAACTCAGACACAGAGGAGTGCAATGTTGGTTCCCTTAGGGGACAGCATATTGCTTTTTTCTTTTTTTGGCCCCATGGCATGCAAGATCTTAGTTTCCCGACCAAGGATTGAACCCATGCCCCCATGCATTGGAAGCCTGGAGGCCTGACCACTGGACCACAAGGGAATTCCCAGCATGCTGCCTTTTTGGATTGTCTTCACTCGCAGAAAGATCTTTCTCATACTGAACTGCCTCTATATGTTTTTAGTACCTCCTTTAAGTTCAACCCTCAGTGGGCACATAGAATGTCTTTTTTTTTCCCTTCCACCTGACAGCTTTTCAGATATCTGTGATTTTAGTTCAAGGCACTGGAGACATTGGAAAGAAAAATCTGTTTGTTCTTTATTGGGTTGGAGTAGCTGTTAGATTTCTATGTGACCCCTCAAGAGGGATTAATTGAGCGAATGGGGCAAAGATGACATTTCACTTTCTAACACCAGTTTTCTCCAGCACCGGTGCATTTAATCACAGGCTAGCCAGGATTCTGTAGGAGTCTAGCCTGGAAAGTAAGTGTGTGTGTGTGTGTGTGTGTGTGTGTGTGTGTGTGTGTGTGTGTGTGTGTGTGTGTGTGTGTGTGTGTGTGTGTGTGTGTGTGTGTGTGTGTGTGTGTGTGTGTGTGTTTCCCACGTGTTGCCGGACACTTGCACGCATTTGAATGGTGCTGGCTGTTCTTTGCCACCATAGTGAGCCCTTTATAAGATCTTTTATTGCCCTGAATGAATAGTTGAATGTGGAAGCTACAAAGAAAGCCAAACAGCTTTCACTGAACACCCAGCCCGGTGCTCAAATACTCCTCTCAAGGGCGAGTGAGGCGGGTCGAGGTTAAGAGGCCTCTTTTGGGGTGAGTGGGGATTAGCCTCGGGCTCCTATTGTTAGGCACCACCTCTTTTATTCGTGGGTAGCCGCTAGGCGGTGCTGGAGAGCCTCGCTGGTGGGCGGCAAGCTCCCCAACCCAGCTTTCATCCTCAGCCCACAGCCCATCTCCCCGGCCCCGCAGAGAGACTACAACTCCCGTGGTGCTCTGGGAGTGGAGGAGGCGGGGCACATGGAGGGAGCGACGCGAGGGCGGGCCTTCCGGGCGTGTGCTTCCGGCGTCGGCGGCCGTGGCCGGGGACGGTGTGAGAGCGGTAAGATGGCGGCAGCGGCGGTGGTGGAGTTCCAGAGAGCCCAGTCTCTACTCAGCACCGACCGGGAGGCCTCCATCGACATCCTCCACTCCATCGGTAAAGGTCGCCGCGCCCCCTCTCCGGCTCCGCTGGCCCAGCTCGGCCTGTGTCGGTCCTCGGCGGCGGAGCGGGGCCGGGCTAGCCGGCTCTGGTGCTGCTGACTCACTGTGTGTGTGTGTGTGAGGGGGGCCGGGCCGGGGGCCCAGGCCGCTCGGAGCTCCCTGGAGCCCCCTGGCCGCCCCCGCGGTGGGGAGCGCCGAGGCCACCCCGGCGTCCACTCGCCGGCTGCTGACTCACGGTGGGCTCGGCGCGGGGTGGGAGAGTGGGCCGAGCCGGGGCCCCACCGCTCCCCAGCCTCGTCTCCCGCTCTGTTCCGTGCGGGCTGGCCCGGGACCGCGAGCGGTGCTGGCCGGCGGACTCGTCGCGAGCTGGGCTGCGAGCCTCGAGTTGAGGGCCCTGGCGAAACCCGCCCTGGACAGGCATTTCCCGCCGTTGTTACCAGCCCAGCCTGCTCGGGTGGGAGCGCGGGCGCTCGCTCTTCTCTTGGAGTTTCCTTCCCCGGGACGCTGGGCGCTGCTACTTCTGCCAGCCCCGTCGCGGGGGGCTCCCCTCCGGGGGGGCTCTTGCTCAGTGCGGTTTGAAACATCCAGGGGAAGCACACCTCAGACTGGCATTTGGTTTGGGGAGGTGACCGAGACGTTCCTCGGCCCCCCCCCCGGTGTCGGGTGTGAGAGCGAGATGTCGGGGTGGGACCGCCCGGCCAGAGGAGGTGACTAACCGCCCTCGTCTCCGCTGTAGAGGTTGGAAGAGGGTACGGGGAGTTAGTTGTTAGCCGCGGAGCTCTGGGAACTCTTTGGAACTGGCCGGCTCTCCGTTGCTGGAGAAAAATCAAAGAAAAATGTCTTAGCACTGTAGTATGATTGTCTGACGCCTTGCACACAACTGGGAAATTGAAATGGGAGCCCGAGCGGGTTGCTTCCGACAGTTTTCTACTGGGATTCAGGTGTGAACAGAAATAAATTTATGATGACAGAGAGGGCGTCTAATGGTTAGCCGTCAAGGGTTCAGTCAGGGCACGGGCTGGCTCTTGGCCGCACAGGTAGCAGCGTGATCTTTTTAATGTAGCTTGAGAAGATTCGGATGGAATCAACAAGTAGTTTGCACGTGTATGTGGGACCTCCAGACCGTTGGCTTTTATGTTGACTCATGAGTCCGTTGAATTTTGGTACTCCTGACTTTCATGGAGGAAGACAGTGACAGGGCCTTGATGTCTTTATCTTTGGGGTGACTAGAAAAAGGGAGGAAGTGGAGGTTAAGATGCATCAATGAGTGGATGACATTGGCAAATAAAGGGTGTTTCATTTTGAAGTTCTGGTCTTGGCTTAAGTCAGTTACAATTACAGAACCAGAGTCATCTCGATGTGTATTTTTATCCTTGAATACACACTAATATTTAGAGCTAATGTGAGAAGCATGGATTTTATTTTTTGCACCTAGTGCCTACTGTGTTGTCTTCTATAAACTGGGAATTATGGTAAACATTATAATTAGAGTATTTCTTGCTTGCCCACTATATTAGGAGAGCGTTCCCTGAGAGCCTCCCTGTTAGAGCAAGCTTGAGTCACGATGGTTGACAGCCTTACTTTTTCCGGACTCCATCATGGAGTATCAAAATCTTGGTTTTTGTCAAGTCATGATGCTTTGTAAGAGAAGTGATAACTAGTGATGATTAGTAAAATTATCACTACAGATTTGAAGATTCTGTCCAGTGTTCAAGTGGTAGAATAGTTATTAACAGTTGGAAATGGGACAGATAACACAAAGTTATTTTAACAGGTCCTGAATCCCTTAAAGTAGTATTCTCTCCTAAGGATCACACTGGAGCTTTGACAGGGTTATTTTTCCTGAATGGCATAGTAGACCTGTTTATCCCTAACACACCCGTCAGCTGAGGCTCTCCATAGGCCTGAAGTTTATTGAAAGACTTTTGACTTTATAGTTACCAGTAACTTGGTCATTTGATTTTAGTTGGGCACAGACAAGTACGTTTAGTATTTTCACATAACGTAGCTCCTGGCATGGGGCTTAGCACCACAAGTGTGAATAACTTGTTTTGTTTGAATTTTGCATTAACCAAGTGACTTCAACAGAAATCTCAGTGTATGTGGGTAAAGGGAATTCTAATTAGTAGAATGAAAAGCCACATTTGGAATCAAAAGAGAGGAATCTGTTCTCATGGTATACATGGGACATGTTCTACGTGATCATTTTACTTTTTCTTGTTTATTTTTTTTTTAAAGCTCTCTAGAATTTGTCTTTGCTAACTGAGTTTGTAGTTGGTCTTATGAGGGTGAAATTTCTCTTAGTCTTCATTTTTTGTCAGAATTTTAAGAGGATTTGCATTTTTCTCTCCCAGTGAAGCGTGACATTCAGGAGAATGATGAGGAGGCAGTGCAGGTCAAAGAGCAGAGCATCCTGGAACTGGGGTCTCTCCTGGCAAAGACTGGACAAGCTGCAGGTAAGTGCTGCAAGTGGATTGCTTTCTCTTACCTGAATGCTGCCTGAGGTTTCACTTTGTTGCTAGAGTGAGGGAACATAGGAATGCATCCACACAGTTTATTGGTAATGTAGTTCAATTTTATGGCCAACTTGTTGAGCTTTAGTTTTCTGTCAGGAAGTTAAGAGGCCTTTAAACTCACTTCTTTCATTGACCTTTGTTCTGCAGGCGAGGGAAACATCTATTGGGATATAGTGTTTCTATTGGGATATAGTGACCTATGGTATGTTTCTGGTTTGGATTTTCACTGCATTCCCTTACATGTGGGCAGTAGCAGTCTTCGGTGATTTCATGGAGCTGCCTGATGTATTTAAGGTGGATAGTGACTCTAGGCCCCTGCCTTCAAAATGACTAGGGATTTTGTGTCCAAGGAAGTGGCTTGCTGTCCTTTTTTCCTGATACCCAATGAGTAAGACATTAAATGGAGAGAACCTTCCCAGGATTTCTCCATTGGTACCTAGGGCTTTGTGCCTTTTGTTGCCCAGACATTCTAGTTGTAATGGAACAATTGACTTTCTAGGTGCAAGATGATATTCTGATGATGGGTATGTCCTTGGAATGAGAGAGTCCAGTTGACCAGGAAGAGCCTTTGACCAGTAAAGTGGCAGTAGTATTTAGAGAGTAGCCTGCTTAAACTTGAAATGGATGATTTTTGCCAACTTTAGAGGGAATTTAGAGCTTATCTGATTAGAATGGATTAAGCATGGTTGATCTTGTGAGTTACTTTGCCCCAAATTATGTTGTTATCCAAGAGGATTATAGGTGTAAGTTAGCAAAACTTCATGAACTTGAGAACAAAGATCTTTCCCAGTTAAGGATGGTAACTTATTATTAGGCTCAATCAATAGAAAGTTGAATAAAGTTGTATGAAAGTGGGAGGATGTGTTTATATGGATCTTGTATCTTATTTAAAATATCATTAAAAATATCTGTAACAAGAAAAACAGTTTTTGAGTGCTTTCTATGAACAAGTTATTGTTTTAAGCCCAAACAGGATTTGGCTTATTGAAGCCTTGAAATAACTTGATAAGGTAGATACTATTACCCATTTTATACCTGAGGAAACTAAGCACAGAAAAGTTAAATATCTTATTTAAGGGCATTCAGCTAGTATGGGAAACTCAGGATTTGAATCCATATAGGTCCTACTTCAGCGCTCATGACGTTGAAGTATTTGCTTCCCATAGTTATCCACTTAGGAGTTATCAGTGGTAGGTGGTGATTTTTTCATTTTAGGCTGACTTCTCTCCTATTTATCATGTTTATGGATTCCTTTTGCCTGTCAGTTAATGTGAGCTTGGGGGTTGCAAAATAGTTCTGATAATTAGTGTACACGAAATATAATTAATAAGGTAATTTTCCTGAAAGAATTAGAAAGCCAGGTGAAGTGATTTTTTGGTGGAGGGGGGGCCTCGCTGTGCAACTTGTGAGATCTTAGTTTACCAAACAGGGATTGAACCTGGGTCCTTGGCAGTAAGAGTGTGGAATAACCACTGGACTGCCAGGGAGTTCCCTGAAACAATTTTTCTGTTGTTTCTCAAGTAGAATGGATAATTAAAAACAGCATGTAGTATAGTCAGTGTTTCAGAAAATTTGTCCAAAAATGTTACTGTTTTGCTTGAAAATACTATTTCTTGCTTTTACTCTCTCCTTATTCCTTGCCCTCCCTCTTATTCCTGCCCTGCCCTCTTTTCTAAGAAAGACTTTGACGAGTACTGTAAGAAAGTTTCAGGGCTTACGTTCAGCTATTAATAATTGATCGGTTTGTGTTGTTTCCTTTGATTTTTGGGTTCCCTAGAACAGAAAATATGTCTGTTCCATTTATTTTCACTTTTGTTATGTATTTACCATATGGCTATACTGTGCTGAGCAGTTATTCGGGAATTCGTGAAGGAGGCAGTGTCTGTTGCATAGTAGTGATGGAGAGTGGTGGTGTCCGTCATCAGACATGATGCCTGGGCTCCGGATCTGCAGATTGCACAGCCTGGGATGCTTAAAAGGAGTGTGTTGCGTTCTTTGAGGTTCTGAAAAGGAAGTTCTGGTCATGCAGTTGCAAATAATTTCAGTAAGACTAGAAGGAAGAAGTCAATATGATTCTGTAAGAAATAAAAAACAAATCAGTATGTGTGAAAATGGAAAGAAACAGAATATAACCAAGAATGAATAAGAAACAGTAAGAGATTAAAATGAAAAATAAACTGAGTCTTTTGGCAACTAAGAGGTCATTTGTGTTTCTGTTAGAGTAAGAAGAATAACTTGGAGAAGATACTGTAGTGCTAGCAAGTGCTAGAGAGGAAGGCAGACTCCTTAGCTCATGTTTCACTTCTGCCTTTTCCAGGAAGGAAAATGATTTTCAAAAAGAAAAAGATAGAAATAGTATCAGAAAGAGAGAATTAAAGTCAAGGTAGGTGAGAGAAGAGAGAGCAGATAGTCTTTTTAAGTCGGTTAAAGTTTCTAGGCTCTGACAACTTCTGTCTTTTAATATCAAAAGAATGGTTGTAGCAGATACATTTATAGAGCCACTATTATTCTGGGAAAAATCATGGAGGAGAGAGAGGTATAAGGAGACTGAGGACGGGCAAACATTGTTCCACTTTTCAAAAAGATAATGAAAAGAATAAATTCTAGACCCTATAAACTGATAATCATCAGTGAAGTTCTGGGACAGATTATTTGATAAGTAGGTTTTAATCACATAAAGCAGTGGGTTTATCAAGAAAAGCTTATTCCAGACTCACCTTATTTCTCTTTGGTTAGCCTTATCAGACAGCAGCTCTGCAGGGTTCCACAGACAATGGCTTGCCAGCTGGTTTTGTAAATAAAGTTTTGTTGGAACATAGCCATGCCCCTTTGTTTACATACTGCCCGTGACTGCTTCTGCACTACAGTGGCTGAGTTCAGTGCCTGCCGCTGAGACCGCATAACCCACAAAGCCAGAAATATTTACTATCTGGTCCTTCACAGAAAATGTTTGCCAACCCCTGTGTTAGGAAGAATGATATAGACAACATATCTGATGTAAGCAGGGTCTTTGAACATTTGCCATGACAAATGGGTCCTTTGTTGACCTGGAGGGAAGTCTCTAGCATCATGTCATAGGGATCTGTCCTTGTTCTTCTGGTCCGTATCTGGCATTATACCTAAAGCCATATCAGAAAATGTGCTTATTTTTGTAGATGATTCAGTATAGTAGAGAACAGAATTAAGATTTAGAGTTATTGCCAAAGCCAGCAAGATTAAATTCCGTGTGGAAAGTATAAAATTATATACTTAAACTATTTATCAAAACAGAGGAACGTGGGGAATTACCTGTCTGTGCAAAAAGACCTTATGGACTAAGTCTAAACAAAGAGTGCTTTTAGCAAAAGCAAAACATACTTCTTGTGTTATATGTAGCAATCTGATCAGGAGAATTAAGCCATGACTCTACTGGTCTGACTCTATGTGGAACATTGATTTCAGTTCTGGGTACCACAGGTGGTACATTTGTAAACTAGAGTTTATTCAGAGGAGGGCAACTAAGGTGACAAGGAATCTAGAAGGCAGGACATTGGAGGAATAGTGGAGATAGCTAAAGCGGTTTGGCTTGGAGAAAGGGAAAGTCAGGGAGATATGAGTGATAGTTATCTTCAAATATTTGAAGCCATGTGAAAGGAGGGTATAGACTCATGCTTCAGAAAAGAACAATTTAGTTTAACCAACATTGGAATTGTCTACTTTCTGAATACTTCTGTCACTAGAGATTGTTCAGAATTGTTCAAGCATAGTAGGAATTGCTGTTTCAGAAAGGACTTTGCACTAGACTACTTTTATTTTTTATTTTTTTATTTTATTTTTTATAAATTTATTAGCTGCATTGGGTCTTCGTTGCTGCGCACAGGCTTTCTCTGGTTGCGGAGAGCGGGGGCTACTCTTTATTGAGGTGCGCGGGCTTCTCATTACAGTGGCTTCTCTTGTTGCAGAGGATGGGCTCTAGAGAGCAGGCTTCAGTAGTTGCGGCACGTGGGCTTAGTTGCTCCGCGGCATGTGGGATCTTCCCGGACCAGGAATCGAACTCGTGTCCCCTATATTGGCAGGCGGATTCTTAACCACTGCACCACCAGGGAAGCCCTAGACTACTTTTAAAAAGCTATGATTATATAACATAATTGAAGTTTGCATAAATGCGAAAGGAATTTGAGGGAGAGTGTAGCCTGGCACTGGCATGGAAGACTCAATAGGACTTTAGCTGAACCTAAAAGGATATCCAAGATCTACATAGGTTGAGGTGGTGGGGAGGGATTCCAGGTGGAAATGCAGCATGAGTGAGACATGAAAGCAGGCATGTGTGTAGTGAGTACAGGGATGAATGAAGTGGCAGAATGGGAAAAAAACCTTAGATGGTAGGAATCACAGGTCAGTACTGGGAAGTGAAGGGAGAGATGAACTTTTCCACTCTGCGTAAAGTTCCTTTTATACCTGACACAGTCTCATGTATCCTGTGACTGTGCAGGCAGATGAGGACACAAGGCCCGGAATTAGCATTCTCTGGAGAGGGGAGGTTTGCTTGCCCTGAATTCGAGTTCTCAGGAGGATGAGTCTACAATTGGAGGCAGTGGCACTAAAGTAATTTTAACCTACATTCCATTCCTTAGTTGTTGAGTTGAAATATTCTCTAATTTTCACCTTTGTTTCTAAAGATGCTCGCTTAGAATTACTGTACCACCCTCTTTTCTTGCACAAGGGGTGGGGGAAACCTCTGTGGTGGACACCTTTTTTGTCATAGTTTAAGACTTAAGTTTTGCAGATTAATGAGGAATTTTAAAAGGGTGTAGTATAACTTTAAGGGACAAACACCCTTTTAGGTGAAAAGTTGATTCGAAAGAGTGCTGTGGAAATTATATTGGTAAAAGGCTCAACTGGGCATTACTTCAGGAAGGGAGGTAAAAGGAACCTGGAATTGAAAATCTCTGTTTAAGGGGAACTGCTAAGACAGACTTGGTTGGAAATTAGGGGGAAAAAATTAACTCCTGTAACCTGATAAATTTGTTCGTTGTGGGGAAGTAGTTTTGTCTGAGGTGGTAGAGGCATAGCGTATTTCACGTTCTAGAAAACTGCTTTCTGAGAGTGTGAGTACTTTGCTGTACTCATGAGGCAGAGACATGAGCTTTTCCCAGGACCCTCACAGTAAGCCAGTGGCTGGGTGGGGAGTGGAATACAGATTAGGTATGTGTTAACTTTTTTGCTACTCTGTTACCTGCTAAGAATGCTTTAAATTCCTCGTAAGTTTCATTTTGACTGATTCCAGACATCAGTACTGATTTTATGACCTCGGGGTCATTTTTTTAATGGGTGTTTTGTGCCTGATATTGATGTGTACTTTTTCCTGTCTGAATTGCCTTCTACACAGAGCTTGGAGGACTCCTGAAATATGTTCGACCCTTCTTGAATTCCATCAGCAAGGCTAAAGCAGCTCGTCTGGTCCGATCTCTTCTTGATCTGTTTCTTGATATGGAAGCAGCTACAGGACAGGAGGTAAGCTACCTTAATGACAGAAGGTAGACAGTATGGAGCAAAGTATTGTTTCAGTGAAAGGAATGCCTGCCTGCACTGTGGTACTAATGTGGAAGGGACAGCTGGGAGGACAGCGCAGGACTTATCATGTCAGTTTCTCTTTGTTACAGGGCATTTAATACTTTGGGTCTGTTCCATGCTTTGCTTTGTAAGTGGAGATTGTCAGTGGTCCTTGGAATCCTCATTACATCAGGGTCACAAACTGATTCTTGTCTTTGAGGTATTGTATTGCCACACCTTTGTAATGTTTTCTGTGTCTGTGGTACCTTTCATTCTGTGTCACAGAGCTCCCTGTGAGCACTAATTAAGTCCTGTGGCATCCTTTCTTGGCTTGTCTTGTACTGCATTTATGCCTTTATTGAGGGGTGAGCATCCATCTGTTTGTGTCTCATGTGTGCAGAAGTGACTGGTGTACCTGTACACGTCCTCTATGTGTTCAGACTAGACCCTGAGCTGCGCTGAGGAGTGCCTCTTTGGAATCACTGAGCCTGTTCCCATTCCTTTCAAAGATAACTGTATTGTCTGCAATTCAGGAGAAGGAGACACTACCAAAGTTAAAATTCATTCTGTAAAAAGTGGCAGATTCAAGCAGGGTATATGGTGGTTGCTTGAATCTGTTTGTAGGAACAATATAGTTGTTGTCTTTTCTGTAAGTTTATTGATCAGCACTCATTGAGTGCCTGCTGTGTGTTAGGCACTGTTACAGGTACTGGGGATTCATTTGTAACAGCATACAGTTACTGTTTCATGAGGATTATATTTTAATGAGGAGGGCAGGTAATAAACAAATATATAAAATGTCAGATGGTATAAAGGCAGGGCTAGGAATTGGTAGTTGGTTATATGTCTCATTGTTTGCCATAGGCTCTGTGGGTATAAAAGATACGAAGGGGCTTAGTGACGTATTGAGTAAATAATGGGGAACTTCAGAAACCTAGGACATAGGGATCTCATTTTGAAATCATGTCTTTCGTAAAATCTGGTTTCTTGCCTTAATGATGCTTTGAAACCTAGTTTAAACACAGAAACTAACTTCATTGTAGAAATTCATTTGTAGTGAAGTCTTCAAATTCTTTTGTTTCTGGCAGACCTGTGTTTCATGATAGTAGATCAAAAATAGATATGTAGATGGCTGTCTTTTGAACCAAAGCATTAGAATTATTTTTATGAATAATTTAAAAGAAAGTGATTTTTCTAAGGGGTACTACTCTTATATAACCCTAACTTAAAAAAAAATTGTATTTATTCTCGTGAAAAAGTGACACCCCATCTTTTGTTTGCATTAGGATGCCTTATTCTCTCTCTTTTTTTTTTTTTTGGCCATGCAGCATGTGGGATCTTAGTTCCTCAACCAGGGATCGAACCCCTGCCCCCTGCATTGGAAGCACGGAGTCTTAACCACTGGACCGCCAGGGAAGTCCCCTAGGTTGCCTTAGAATGGGCTGACCAACAAATGTTAGCTTGAAACGGACTAATAAATGTTACTTGGAACATTTTAGACAGAAAAAATTAATTATACAAACTGCTTCTTTGACACTGAAGTCTTGGAATTTGTCCCTTCCCATAGCATGGTACTGACTCAGTGGATAGAACTGTGTTTGTTTAATGGTCAGTTCTCCTACTTCTTTATCCAAATTATCCCATCATAATGTAGTGCTCTCCTGTAATTGGCTAGTGGGATTTACTGGCTTTTGTCATGTATTCCGTGCCTGCTTAGGCCCTCCCTTTAACTGTGTGTGCACATTGCTATTTTTCGTTGCACATTACTATTTTGTCAACTAGAAACCTTTCTTCCTTATCCTAGGGTGAAAGGAAACACTCTTAGGTATTGTGTCTTTTTTTTTTTTTGTCAGTGTCTTCTTAGTGCTAAGTAAGAACTGTTTTTTGTTTGTTTGTTTGTTTGTATTCAGTGATTAGTAGTTTAGCTTTTTATGAAGAGCCAGAGTCTTAATCCACTTAGCAGGTCTTCTTTCAGTAATTTTTGTGGATTATAGGTTATTTGCTTGTTTTGGATTAAATTATGAATCAGCCAGATGGTTCTACCTGCACCTCAAACTCAACATAGCAACATCAACATCCAACCATTTATTAAATTCTGTCAGTGCAACTTTCTTCAATCTATTCTCCACCTCTTTATATTTGTTCTCTATGTACAACTGCCATCTGGTTTGGGTTCTAATTATTTCTTCTTTTTTTTTTGAGGTATTGTTGATGTACAGTGGGTTCTAATTATTTCTTAGACTACTGCAAAAGCCTCATGCCACCGTTTTGAGAGCTACCCTACCAGTAACCCTCTGAACATTTTATTCCTCTCTCTGTTCACCCCTGACTTGAGCCTTCAGTGGCTCTCCCGTTGCCTGCAGAATTAGGTATTTCATATTTTTCCACGGTACAGCTTAGCTTGACAGTCAGATCTACTGGTACTCTATGAAGTGTAGCAAACATACCAGCCTTGTTGGATACTTACTGAATGAATCCTGTGCACTCTTCATGACATACCTCTCCCTCCTGTGGTTCCATGTCAAGTACTGCCTCCTCTGAAATCTTTCCTTGTCGACATCACTGTGATGTTAACGCTTTAGTGATCCACATTATATTTTGTATATGTTATATTTCTGATTATTTTGTCTTGTATTATGATTACTTGAACATTTTCTTTATTTTCTCTACCGTAATACAGTCTCATTCAGATGAAGCCCTGTATACCTTGTAGTACCGCAGTGCCTTTCTCATTCCTAATCATGGCTGTTCCTTAAACGTGGCTACCTCTGATCTCACCCACCATATTATTCTTTCTTTTACTTTCTTTACAGCTGTAACACTGGCCTTTTTGTCTTAGCTTTAAACTGTTCTAGCTTTGGGGCATTTGTATACATCTGAATTTTTTTTTTTTTTGGCTGTGCTGCATGGCTTGTGGGATCTTAGTTCCCTCACCAGGGATTGAACCTGTGCCCCCTGCAATGAAAGTACTGAGTTGTAACCACTGGACCACCAGGGAAGTCCCACTCAGCCTGATCTTAACATGGCTTTTTTCTTCACATCATTTCAAGTCTTTGCTTGCATCTCATTTCCTCAGAGACCTTCCTTTATCACCTTATCTAAAATACCGGATTTCTGCTTTCTTCATATTTATTTTACTTATTAACATCTGTTTCCTGCTTAGAATATAAGTTTCATGAGGGTAGCTACTGTGTCCTATTCACTGCTGTATCCTCTGCACTTCCAGGGGTTTGGCCTAGAGAAGCTACATAACTAGTATTTGTTGAAGGAATGTATGGGTTATACCTTCTCTGTGGTAGATGCTCGGGAGGTACTTTGTTGAATTAAAACTTAAGTTTATTGACTTGAGATATAAGCACGGGGTAGTATTAACTACATTTGTCTGTGTGACTCAAGGCCTCTGACTTGGGGAAATTGGATATAGTCTTCATCTTGGAAAATTCTATTCTTTTACAATCCTTTGATTGACTGATGAGAAAGGATAGAGGAGCAAGTCATAGGTGAATCACTGTCACAGTACTATGGAGTCCTGAGGCAAAATATGAAGGTTTTGGACACTGTTAAGAGAGCTAGGAGTTTTGGGGAGTTTGGTACCAAGAGCTAGGAGTGTTGGAGAGTTTCACACCAAGAGTATGGGGGAGGGGATTTTCCTTGCCTTTTTGTATTTGGGAACTAACTGTAAGTCAGATCTACAGAACAATCTTCAGCTCGCTATATTCCAAAAGCTGATATGATTCAGGTTAGGTTCTGGTCATTTGCAGTACTAAGGTTTAGTTAGAGCCTAGGAAGTAAGGCTATATGGGTGGGGTGGGGGACTGAGGATTGGGGCGGTTGGCAAGAGGAGGGGAGTAGAGAATTGGGGTGAAGAGGGGAGAAAGAAGACTGAAAGATCCTTGCCAAATAGTGAACTGAAATTCCAGAATTAGTTTTACCTTCCAGGGATCTGTAGGCAGTTTCTGTGGGAAGCCATTTTTTGGTATAGTCTATCCCAGGGGTCCCCAACCGGTCAGTGGCCTGTCAGGAACCAGGCCGCACAGCAGGAGGTGAGTGGTGGGCGAGCAAGGGAAGCTTCATCCGTATTTACAGGCACTCCCCATCACTCGCTGATATTACCGCCTGAGCTCTGCCTCCTGTCAGATCAGCCGTGACATTAGATTCTCATAGGAGCACGAACCCTGCTGTGAACTGCATGCTAGGGATCTAGGTTTCACGCTCCTAATGAGAATCTAATGCCTGATGGCCTGATGATCCGAGGTGGAGCTGAGGCAGTCCCATCATCCCCAGGTGGGACCATCGAGTTGCAGGAAAACAAGCTCAGGGCTTGCACTGATTCTGCATTATGGTGACTTGTATGATTATTTCATTATATATTAGGAATAAAGTGCACAATAAATGTAATGCTCTTGAATCATCCTGAAACTGTCCCCCACTCCCACCCCAACCCCCGTCCGTGGAAGAATTGCTTTCCATGAAACTGGTCCCTGGTGCCAAAAAGCTTGGGGACCGCTGGTCTATCCAACTGAAACACAATAGCACATTTTAAGAAGCCTTACATCAAAAATCCTGTTAATGAAACAGTTATTTCAATGGAAAAAAAGGGAGTTTGTGCTAGAGAATTTCAGACTTAGAAAAGTAGTTAATTCTTCCCCTTAGGAATTTAGTTAATAAAGGCATATAAAAATGGTTAAGTGCATTTATTTAAAAAATACCTAATTTTGACCATGTCAAGCTTTTGTGCTCAAGCAAGGGCTTCCTCCAGAAGCGTGGGCTTCTTGTGTATCCTTATCCCCTTTGTTAGCATTAACAAAGCACAGAGCCTCTCAAACAAAACAGCTATGTAGCAAGGGCAGTGGCCTTTAACATTTTTTCTTAGAACTGAAGCACTGGTTTCACCAGTTACAGTCTTAGATATTGCAAATCATGTACCCTGTAATTGATAACAGATAAGTAGTTCATGTTTTAAAAATTCCCTGCTTTAGGAGAAATGTCTGTATTGACCTGAATTTATTAAGGCTGGGTTGAAGTAGGGTCAAGTTCAGGTCCCAACAGCTGATATGTGACCTTGGATGCGTCACTTAACATCTGGACTGTCAGGGAAATAAGGACAGGTGAAATGCTAGAGCAGAACTCAGTGTTTCTTAATTAGGGATGTACATCAGAGTGGCCAACCTTTTATTCCAGACTGCTGAATCAGGAACCGAGGCTTTCATTTCTTCATTGCTTGAAAAAGCTTACTGGGTAAAGCTGATGGTAAGCATTTCTTAGCTGCTGAAGACACTTAGGACTAAAGATTTTTATTCTTGTTGCTAAAGATATTCAGCAAAATATTTTAAGTTCCATTCATGTCATGAACAGAGATCTTACTTTGAGTTTGGCTTTTTAGAGCAAAACTCAAAACTCTGGAATTGTGATTGGCTTGCTTTTATATTAAGTTTTGTAGAATTTACTGCTTGAGGGTGGTTGAGTTTAGAGTTGGGGATTAAGTAGCCACTAGGGGGTGCCAGTGAGTTATAAAGATTTCACTGACTCTTACTGGTGAATCCTCCAGATACCATGTAATGTCATCCATTTATCTTCTGAGCTTGGACTTAGGATCTAAAGGCAGAAGGTCTGTCAACTTGGATTATGTCCCTTTACTTTTCCCTCCTTATAACATCTCTTAAGAGAAATTTGGATTTATATAAAAACCTGTTGTTTTAGCAATCAGTTCTCTGGAAAGCTCAGTTTCTTTTTATCTTATGCTCTGATTATGAATCTATATAAAACTCAGTAACAGAAGTGATACAAGATATGCAGCATTTGGGACTTCCCTGGTGGCGCAGTGGCTAAGAATCCACCTGCCAGTGCAGGGGACGTGGGTTCAGTCCCTGGCCCAGGAAGATCCCACATGCCGTGGAGCAACTAAGCTCTAGAGCCTGCGAGCCACAACTACTGAGCCAGCGTGCCGCAACTTCTGAAGTCCGTGCGCTTAGAGCCTGTGCTCCACAACAAGAGAAGCCACTGCAATGAGAACCCCACGCACCACAACAAAGAATAGGCTCCCCGCTCGCTGCAACTAGAGAAAGCCTGCATGCAGCAATGAAGACCCAGTGCAGCCAATAAATAAATCAATTAATTAAAAACAAGATATGCAGCACTTAATATGTACTTGTTAGAGCTACTATGGCAAGGGCACCTATGGCATGTAGACCATCTAGCATAGAACACTACTTTAAGTTAGTTACTTTGCATGCTACATTACTGCTTGGGTAGCAGGTGGAACTGGGGTTCAGAGTGCCTTTAAAGAAAGCTTAAAAGCCCCTTAAAGTGTTAGGTTAATTCTAATTTGTTTTTACTCCCTTTAGGACGAGCTAAGTTTGCTGTATTGTGATGAGAATTGTTAGTTGCACTTCCTAGAATCTGGAAGGGAAGAGCCAGCTGGACCTTTTGAGTCTTAGAAGCAACTGTTCAGCGTAAGACCCTTGGGCCTAGGCTGAGAATTTCTCCCCTTTATGACCAATATATTCACATGAACACATTATTGTTACTATTCAGGGGGGAATTTCTGCTTTAAAAATTTCTCAGCCATTATAGAAATCTACATTCTAGGGCTGCGTATGTAGCCTGAGTCCCCCCTGAGAAGGTAGAAGAGGAATCTTGAAGATGAGGCTCTTTTCCAAGGGAATACAGTCTAAACACAAAGATACTTTGTGTGTAAAAAGCCAAGTTGATTTTCCATTATGATACAACCATTACATATTGAGATACTGGGGATCAAGGCATGCCGCTGAGGTAGTAACCATGGGTATGTAAGAAGGAGATGAAAGCTGTTCTCCAGAGCAAGGCTTGTGGGAAGAATGTGAGGACGTAATGTTGCATGTACTGTCTCTGCCTGTTGCAGGTCGAGTTGTGTTTAGAGTGCATCGAATGGGCCAAATCAGAGAAGAGAACGTTCTTACGCCAAGCTTTGGAGGTATGTGCCTACGTTAGTACTCATTTCAGATCTCTAGGCATTTGAAGGACTGTGCATATAAGTAACACCGTCCTGATCAAAAGTATTTTTAGCAACTTTGTATTATCCAGGCACTCAAGATTATTGGTAGTAGTCCTACTCATGAGAATTGCTCTGGTTGAAGTTTTGAGACAGACCTTCTGCTTGGCTCAGAAAAGTAAGCAGCAACATGGTTTAGTCAGTCACTGGCTATAATAGGAGATAATATCACGGGCTAGATGATTTTTTTAGGCTGAATTTGATGCTTTCATCAGGACTTGAATATTCAACAGTAACAGTTCTGTAACTGTCAATCTTTGATTTCTTTCTTTGGCTTTTTTCTTCCCCTTTTCATCAGTCAATGCCTTTTCTCTTTCCTAGGCAAGACTGGTGTCTTTGTACTTTGATACCAAGAGGTACCAGGAAGCATTGCATTTGGGTAAGTAAGCTGGTGGAAGCTAGTAAGACATCTTAGCTGGCTAAATGAGTGTATTCCAAACCTGGCTACTCTTACTAATAAGTTACATATTAATAATTTATATTCTGTGTATTTCTAAAAAGGATTTAAGGTGGCTTACATTTACTGATTCTGTCATGGAAAAATGCCATTTAGAAGTTCTAACTATCTGTCAACTTTAGAGAACAAAAGGGTCAAATTGCAAGTATTTACTGACTATCACATCTATATCTGTTTATAATTATCCTTAAAATCTATTTTAAAAATCAAGAAATTAACTGGGTGCAGATACATAGGAAACCTGAAGTGGGCCAACTAAAGGCTTTTCCTTTTGGCGTTTAAACACCCTGAAATCTTCGCCTGCTGCTTTTTTTTGTTTTTAATTAGTGGATATATCTGGACTTTTATTAGTGGATATATTTTCCCCAGGTGGAGGAACACCACTTTCATGATCTATTAAGTTGAAAGAAATTGCCAATATTCAATTCTTAGCCTGCAAAATGGTAATTTCATATGGTTCAAACAAATAGTAGCATTAAAAAAAAATGTTTTAATGAGATATTCACAGACCATAAAATTCACCCTTTAAAAGTATACAATCAGTAATTTGTAGTATATTCACGGAGCTGTGCAACTGTCACTACTATCTGATTTCAGAACATTTTCATCACTCCAGAAAGCAACCTTGTATCCATTAGTTGTCACTTCCCATTAATTCTCCATCCATTGTCTCTGCTTGCCCACCTTCACAGGCAATCACTAACTACTTTTTGCCTTTGTAGATTTGCCTATTCTGGACATTTCACATAAATAAAATCATACAATATGTGGTCTTTTGTGATTGGCTTCTTTCTCTTAGCATAATGTTTTCAAGGTTCATCTGTCTTGTAATGTATAGCAGTGCTTTTATTGCTGATAATATTCCATTGCATGGTTGTACCACATTTTATTCACCTATTCATCAGTTGGTGGACATTTAGATTGTTTCCACTATTTGGCTATTACGAATACTGTTCTGAACAGGTTTTATGTGGACATGTTTTTCTTTTGGGTATGTACCCAGGAGTAGAATTACTGGGTCATGTGGTAGCTCTTTTGAGGAACTGTCAAATTGTTTTCCAAAGTGGCTGCACCATTTTACATTCTTACCAGCAATGTATGAGGAGAGTTCCAGTTTCTCCATATCCTCACCAACATTTGTTAATATTGTCAGTCTTTTTAATTTTAGCCATCTTAGTGGGTGTGAAGTGGTCTTGATTTACATTTCCCTAATGACTAAACTAATGATGTTGGGCATGGGGTAGAAGGTGTGTTTCTCTTTTAGAAGATAGCACGTGAGCAGAAAATTTAAGTCTTGCAAATAGATAACTTCTTTTTGAGTTCAGGCAGTTTCTTTATCCTGAGTTTTCTTATGAGGGTAATGTTAATACTGTAATATTACAGTATTAAAATATAAAGATTATGGCTAACAAAGGGATGTGTATTTTTTCTTTCTTCAGGTTCTCAGTTGCTTCGGGAGTTGAAAAAGATGGATGACAAAGCCCTTTTGGTGGAAGTACAGCTTTTAGAAAGCAAAACATACCATGCCCTGAGCAACCTGCCAAAAGCCCGAGCTGCCTTAACCTCTGCTCGAACCACAGCAAATGCCATTTACTGCCCCCCTAAATTGCAGGCCACTTTGGATATGCAGTCAGGTAACACCGTTATTTACTTATGGGATGTTTTCTTAAAACTCCTCTTACCTCACAGGTGGCAGGAATGGGGGTTGGGGCTGGAGAATAAAATTGGCTTTTTCAGCTCAGGCTTCCTCAGAGAAATCCATTGGAAGGTTACCTCTCTAACTAGCTGCCCCTCTCCTGTTCACTTGTTATTACTGCCAAAAATATATTAAGAACAAGCTTAATCTGTGGTTGACCAGGCAAACTGATTGTTAGAGCCAGCACCCTAGAGAGGCCTCACTTAGGTTTAAAAAGCTCTCCCTTATCGTCCATCTTAGTCGCTTACTCAGGATGGTAGCACCTCTCCAGGATTAGAGTCTCTTGTCACTTGGAGACCTTTGTAAAGCATGTTGAACTTTTCTAAAGGGGCTCAGATCGAGCCTGAGGAAAGTCACCCCTTGTGGCCCCCATTTCAGTCGAGGGTAGTGGATCACTTTCTGATGGAGTGTGTGAATTAGGGGGCTAGGAGGCCATGGATTGGCAGTAGAATACTTTTTCTTATAGTCAGCAGCTTTTTTTTTTTTTTTTTTGGCACATGGGCTTAGTTGTTCCGCGGCATGTGGGATCTTCCTGGAGCTGGGATCGAACCCATGACCTCTGCATTGGCAGGCGGATTCTTAACCACTGCGCCACCTAGGAAGCCCAGCAGCTTTCATTAGTTATAATTGATTATCATTATTGAAGGAGCATTGGGATTGGAGGCAGAGGACTAGTTTAAAGCCCTGGTGTTACCTCTTTGCAATCTTTGTTTCCATGTAAAACTGTAAGAGGGAGATCATAGCTGCCGTACTTGCCTCTCAGGTATTGTAAGTATCAAATGGCATGTTATGTCATTCAGGTTAAAAGCAGAAGGTCTAGAAAAAGACTTTTCTAGGTTGAAATTTTGATTCTGCAAATTTCTAGTTGTGTGACTGGGCAAGTTACTTACATTTACCTTTAGCGCATCTGAAAAATGGTGGTAGTAATTGTACCTCCTCGTAGGATGGGAGTGAGGATTAAATGAGCTGATGAATGTAAGCTCTTACCACAGTACCTTGCTTTGACCAAATACTGGAACCTTCTTTAAGCCACTACTCTTCATTATGCTCTTCCTTCACAGTCAGGAGATAACTTGCATCTTATTTCTCAGAGCAAATAGAGGCCATTTTTATGTGAACCTTCTTTATTTCTCTTTCCTTTCCAGAATTGGTATCACTGTCCATTTTTACCCATTATCAAGCATGATCCTTCTGTCTGTCCTTAATTTGTCTTTAGTTTTTCAATTCTAAGTCTGGTTTCTTATCTCCGCTTGGATACTCCTCTCGGTCTTTGAATTGCCCCAGCTGAAAAAGCACAGTCCTTTGTCCTTTTTAAATTGCTGTCTTCTCCTTTTCTGTCAAGCTTCTTGGAAAAGTTGAAAGAATATCATTACTTTGGTGTCTCTGTTGACTCCTTGAAAGACAGTAACTCCGCTCTAACGTCTGGCTTTTGGGGGATTTGACACTGTTGAACACTCCTTGCTTCTTTGACAGCACTGTCTTCTTGATTCTCCTCCCTTGACTAATCCTCAGTTAACTCTTCCGTCTGATGTCTCTTAAGGGTTGGTTTTCCTCAGTTTTCTGGGTTCTTTTTTCTTCCCGGTCTCCCTTCTTCCTGTCTCATCCCATACTCTCCCATGGCTTTAGCTGCCATGTGATACACGAATAGTCTCCTCATCTAGTTTTCCAGTAGCTTCTCTCCTAAATTCCATAGCTAAATGTCCAATCTCAACACATCCAAGACCAAAATTATTATCTCACCTTTCCCCCCTCACACTGTTCTTTTTACATTTCCTACTTTAGTTAGTGGTATCATTACTGACTCAGTTGCTCAAGCTATTGTCTCTGGAGTAATTTTGACTCCCTTCCTCTCCTTCACCCCTCATATCCAATCAGTTGCCAGATCTGTCTCCAAATCTGCCCTTTGTTTTCCATCTCTGTAGTCACTGCTCTAATTAATGCCACTGGACCACTAGAGCAGTCTTTTACCGATCTGTCCCTGGTCACTTTTCCCAATCTGTCTTGCTTAGTAGTCCTAAAGTCATTTTTTGAAAAACAAATCTGATCATGTAACTCCAGTGGTTCCCCGTTATCCCCAGGCTATTTTACTTTAACAGGACATTCAAAAGGAAGGCACTCTTTCCTTTTCCTGCTTATCTCTGGCTTTCAGTCCTGGTTACCAAATGACTTCATGTGTTCCTGCTCCTGTGCCTTTATGTATTTTGTCTTCTCTGCTTGGAATTCCCCTTTCCATCTTGTCCCCTTGGCAAACGCCTGTGCATATCCTTCCAGATCAAGCTCACGTTTCTTTCATAAACCCTCTTCAATGCCTTCTTTACTTTGGGCTTCTCTGTGAGAGGTGTGTTCTTTGGTACATATTATGGTACTAATCTTGTTTCCGTTTTGGTGACTAGTGTGAAACTGTGAGCTCCTTCAGGGCCTTATTCATGTTTATTTCCTCTGTAATAGTTATATCAGTGCTTGGCATACGGTAGGCCCTTGTTAGTATTTGTGTTGAATGAGTAATAGTCTGGTTTTTCGTTTTTTAAATAATAAATGTCCTGTGCCAGCTGTGATGCTTGTAGTCCTATTGTGGTTTCTGTTTGCTGATGTGTTTTGGAAAGCAGTATACCAGTTCTTTTTTCTTTTTTTTTAACCAGTCTTATTTTTTGTCTAGTCTATTCTCTTTTAACTCTGGACTGGGAAGAATTGGAAAATGGGCATTTGTCTCATTTAATTTGGCAGCGTTGTCTCATTTAATTTGGCAGTGTTCATAGTTAATTGGGTATCTTTGAGGGAGGTCTCCCCGGCTACAGGGAGGGGGTGGGTTTTCTCCAGGTCTCTGTAGTTAAGAACATTAGTAGGAGAAGGACCTGATTCCTTCAGCCTCTAAACGGGAGGCTTTTTGGGTAGGGTAGAAGTACTAGGTGTGGTACATGTCCCTCAGTAGTGGTTATTAAGTCATAAGTCCCCAACTGGCGTGCCAGGCACACAGGTATGTGACAGGCAGTCTGAAACAGTGGTCCCCTGGGGGCACGTGTAAGCAGTTTCATCCTTTTACTCCAGTGTGCTGAATACTTCCTTGGTGTACCTGGATGTGAAAAAGTTGGGAAGCTCTGTGGTAAACAAGTGGATGTGGCTGAGGCAGGGTTAGAACTGATTTACAGAATCTTAGGGCTTAGTTGCCTTCCAAGCTAGAAAGAACTAATTTTCATGTCATCCCAAGTGACAGCATAAGTTAGAAGTAATAGCAGGTTCAGTCAAAGTTGGGTTCATTGGGAGCAACCCAGCTTCTAAACAGTAGAGAGCTGGTTAGGTGAAGTGTGGCGTGTCAGCCTAAGGAAATGCTGCTTGTCTGGGTACAGTTCAGTCCGTGGGTCTGGCTGTACATGAAACCCGGGTACTGACTGCCTCGAGGCAGAAGTACATCTATAAATGACCAGTGTCTGAAATGAGGCTGTAAGAGGCTGGATTTTTTTTTCTCTCCCATGAAAGCTGCTTACATATAAAAACTGTCAAGCTTAGAAAAGCTATCTTAAAGAAATGATTGATATTATTAAAACCAGTAATTTGGACACACCAGGGAGGGATGTTTGTATCACCTTTCTGGCCTGTGATGGTAGTGTCATGGAGGGTAAACATGGCCTTTTCTAGTGGTTCTGCAGGGTAGCAGGATGGCTGTGGTGCTGCGAAGTGTGAGAAAAGACGCTACTGTGTGTGGTTTTTAGGATCCCCTTTATTTGGGTCTCTTAACTCCTTTGGAATTAACATTGGCAAGATGACATTGAACTGGGAGGCCAAAGACTGGGTTCTAACCGAGCTTTGCCACTAGATGGCAGTGACTTTGGGCAGGTCCTTCCTTCTTTCCTGACCTCAACAGTAAGTAGATGAGGTTGGGATAGATTTTTGAGGCCCTTCACAGCTGTGATGTTCTGTGGTTCTGTTATTTCACATAGTTCTTACTCTTTTCTTTTCAATGCCCAGGTATTATCCACGCAGCAGAGGAGAAGGACTGGAAAACTGCGTATTCATATTTCTACGAGGCATTTGAGGGTTATGACTCCATTGACAGCCCCAAGGCCATCACGGCTCTGAAGTACATGTTGCTGTGCAAGATCATGCTCAACACGTAGGTGCACGTTCACGCTGGGCTGTGAGCGCTTAGGCCGCTCATCTGAGATCTTGCGCGTGGCACGGATGGCTGGGGCAGGGAGTTGGCCAGTTGCACAAGTAGCCACCTTGTGCGGCCGGTTGAGGTGGAATGGGAGGATCGAAGGTAATCCAGAGCACTTTTGCTCGCCAGTCTTTCAGAATTGGGGAGACAGATCTAGAAATCTCTTTCCCAGCCCCTCAGAGTGTTCTCCTCATCCTGCAGTTCTGAGCATAGGACAGAGGGCCAGGAAATGGCTCGCAGCCCAACACCAGCCATTGGGCCACCCAGAATGGGGGTGGTTAAAGGAGAGGTTAGGGAGAGGTTTGAAAAAGGCGGCAACGGCTAGTATGATGGCTGGATCTTTTCCTAAAGAATTCTACAGAATTTTTCCATGTTCTCTTTTGGGGATAAATGAGACACTGACTGGGATTCTTTTTTGGATCTTGGGATTCAACAGGGCTTATGTTTTTAAAAGATCTGTTGTATTAGGATTTAATTTCTATGTATCATTCATTTTGGCT
This sequence comes from Hippopotamus amphibius kiboko, assembly GCF_030028045.1. Taxonomy (NCBI): domain Eukaryota; kingdom Metazoa; phylum Chordata; class Mammalia; order Artiodactyla; family Hippopotamidae; genus Hippopotamus; species Hippopotamus amphibius. Next base: position 18,240,052 of record NC_080202.1, read on the forward strand.
GTTGGGTCTATTGCTTTTGGTAGGTTCAGCATGGCTTTCTTTTTTTTTCTTTTTCTCTTGGCCATGCTGTAGGCCTTGCGGGATATTAGTTTCCTGATGAGGGATTGAACCTCGGGCCATGGCAGTGAAAGCACCAAGTCCTAACCACTGAACTGCCAGGGAAGTCCCAGCGTGGCTTTCTTTTTAATGTTGAGTTTCTCTGCTTTTCAGCACTGAGCCCAGAGTGGAGAAAGCCTAGCTTCTGTGGTGTGAGGGGCCTATGCCTTTAGGGATGGGGGCTGATTACCTCTGTGGGCAGAATCTTTTCAGAAAAAAAGAAATTTGCTTAAACATATATGTAGAAGCATAGTATCCTGGAGCGATTGACCAAGTATGTCTTTTTTTCTAGCCCAGAAGATGTCCAGGCTTTGGTGAGCGGGAAGCTTGCACTTCGGTATGCGGGGAGGCAGGTAGGGGATGCCGCGACGGCAGTTCTGATCTCTGCTCACTCTGAGGCAGCGTGTTGTCAGACGTGGTGTTCAGTGAGACCATGCTCTTCAGGTCTCCATTCTGCTCATTCTTTTTTTACCCCCTTCTTTTCATTAAGCTCATTCAGTGTATTTCCTGCAGTGCTCATTCTTAGCCTGAAAAGGCAGTGTTTGGTGCTCTTGTGGATATCAGGTGGTTTGAGGGACTTACAGAGCTCAGAATTGAACTGTAGCGTTTACAGTGAGGTGGGTTGCATTTAGCTTTGACCGGAAAGTGTATCTACTATGATCTTGGCTTGAAAATTTAATGTGCAGAATATGAAATTTTGGATCCTCCAAGAGTGTGGAGCCAGGTAAGGTCTGGCGCACATGTGCTTTTGAGAGGTTGGATTGCTTGGTACAGAAACTAGGTTTTGATGACTCATTAGAGTGCTTCTCGTATCAGTACCTTCCCACTCGTGTCCTGAGTTTGGGTGTGGTCAAGAAGAGGCCTTTGATGGCTGGTAGCCCTATTTGTGATGCTTTTTGTGCCCGACTAGGTAGGAGTGTGGCCTCTGTGGAGATGCCGCCTTGTGTGTCCACGCCGTTGGCTCTCTGCACTTTGCCTGATTATCACCAGTGAAGGAAAAGTGATCTTCCCAGGTTTCAATTCAGTTGTTGCTAAACAGCAGACATGTTGGCTCTCTCACTGTATCTTTGGCAGAATGTCCATAATAGATGGTTTCTTCCTTCTATACAAATGGCCCTAATTGGCTTTTCATCAGAAGAAGTTTCAGGTCAGCTCCTAGTTTTGACCAAAAGGATATTAGTTATTACTGTTGCTGTCACATCTAGAATTAGAAAGACTCAGTGTCGTATCTAGAATTAGAGTTGAGAAGATGGGCTAAGAGAGGCCAAGTGTCCAGAACAAGGTCAGGTAACTAGTAATGGTGAAGCCAGACTCGGAACTTGGGTAACCTGCCTGGCTCTCAGTTTCAGGCTCTTCGCATTATGACATTTTTCTGTCTATAGGACAAATGCTGGAGACAAACTTTAAAGTCTGCTGTATAAGACACTACCTTCCTTGTTGAAGTACATAGGTTGGTACAAGAGGAGCTCCTTCTGGTCCTTTGTACCTTGATGATAGCTTTCAAGCAGGAGTTAGGCACTTAGGAAGATGAATGTTGTAGATTTCTTGCTGAGTAGGGACTTAAGAGCTGGTCAGGTACCTTTTATAACCAGGCCTTTGATGTACTTTCATCACTCTAGGGTTTTAACATTTAGTATAATATGTAGAATTTTGATGCCTCAAACCTAATGAAAGTAAACCTTGGTCAGTGCCCTGGACTAAACGCAGCAGAATGAGTTTTGATAAAGCACAAGGTATGATCAAGTCTAAGGGCAGGAAGGCATCTGGGGGTATAGGGCTAGGGAGTCTTGGAGGAGGGGGAAAGAAATCACACTTCTCTGGCCATTTTCCCTTTTAGCTTGTTGTCTTTGGAGAATGCTTTATCAAAGTCTTTTTTTTGGAAAACTTTCTATTTCCTAATATCTCTAAGTCACTTCAGCTTACAAAGGGAAACTGGTTGGCACACAGTGGTGTTTCTCTAGCTTTTCTTCCCAGGCTTCTGAAGAAGAACAGTGGTGGGGCAGGTTCTTCCTTGCAGCCAGAAGTTGAGTGGACATAACATGTTTCTTATGAGACTTGTTGGGATGTGAGTGTGTGGAATAGATCACTTTAACTATTTTTCTCTTTATTCTTAGACAGAAGCATTAAAATGTGTGGCTCAGGCTAGCAAGAACAGATCACTGGCAGATTTTGAAAAGGTAAGTATGGTATTGGGTTGGTAGGGAACTGGTGGAGGGGAGGGGCATTGAAGTACTTAACAGATTTTTTTTTTTATCTTGAAATGATTATAGTTTCACAAGAAGTTGCAAAGATAGTACAGAGTGTTCCTATATACCATTCACCCAGTTTTCCCCAATGGTTACATCTTAACTTTAGTACAGTGTCAAAATCAGGAAGTAGTTAAACACTTCTGTATAATGAAACTTGATGAGTTGTAATACCTCATTTATATACAGTACCTTTCAGTTTCAAAAAAGTTTTGTCACCCTTCTTTCACTTGATTTTTCACAATAAACCTATTACCTGCATGTTATGCTTGGGGAAGCTGGGATTTAAAGAGGAAGCCTGGGCCGCACAGCTAACGTGTGTCAGGGTCTGGTACAGGCAGCATGCGGCAGGGCCTTAGATGTTCCTTCAGCTCCAGAAATGCCATGTCTGCTTCTCTGTGGACAGCAGAGAAGTTTTGATGTGTGCATCTGGGCTGAAAGACACTTCCTTAGGATGAAGTTCTAGGCTGGCTTTGCCTCCTGTGCCTTTCACTCAGTGTTTGTGAAGGTTTGGAAAGGGAGAAAAACTTGTTTAAGCAATGGGGTGAGACTTGTACTTTTCTGAGCCTCTCTGCTCTTAGTCTGAGTATAATGACCAACTTAATAAAAACAAACGTAGATCCAGGAAGGAAAATAGTGTGGACAGAAACTAGACCATATGGCTTTCTGGCTGTCCCCAAGGTTCATCATCTTCCGCGAGGTTTCTGGCCAGTTTCATTTCCTTATTTGGCATGATTTGCTTGCTTCCCTTAACACCTTATAGCACAGCTGGCATGAGGCTGGGATACTGAGAACATTACCAAAGGTAAATAAATCATATACATGAATAAACAGAGTGTAGATCATTTTATCCCCAAATTTGGATGGAACACTTCTAGGTGGGATTAAAAAAAAGGTCTGTAATCAGATATTTGGGAAACACTAGGGCTAAATAAAATTACAAAGGTACTTTGTTTTCTGGTAACTGCAACTATACTGTGCTGCTGTTCCTTTTAAAACCCTAAGAACTAGCTGTGGAATTGAACATTTCCCATTATTTAACCTCAGAATCCCCCCCGCACCCCCATGAAGGCTGTATTTGTTCTGTGGAATACATATTGAGAACTGCTTTTGCAGTGAATTTGGCTTTCAAGCTGAGCTGCTTTTGGGGCTTCCATGGTTTGAGCTGTCAGTGTGAGGCTTTTGGACAGGAAGATGGTGCCTAGGGTTAGTTAGGCTCCATCTTTACTTCTTTTCCTTGTCTTCTGCCTTCAGTCATGGCTGTTCTTTTGTATTCCCAAATCCTGCAGAACTTCAGTCAACCATGTAGTTACAAGGGCCAGCACACTACTTAAGAAACTGCGAGTAGCGTGCCTTTCAGGTCCTTTTCTCTGCCAATCTCGGCTCTTTTGGCAGGCTCTGACAGATTACCGGGCAGAGCTCCGGGATGACCCAATCATCAGCACACACTTGGCCAAGTTGTATGATAACTTACTGGAACAGAATCTGATCCGAGTCATTGAGCCTTTTTCCCGAGTACAGGTAAGAACCCTCCTGGGGACTCTAGCTCTTCTCTGGTGGGAGAGGCTTTCTGGCTAGGCATCTACACTGTAGCCCCCTCTGTTCCCACAACCATCCAAAATAGGAACTCCCTTCCAAGGTGTGCCTGGAGGGCAGGAGACCCCCAAGATCTTGGGATTTTCTTGACAGGAAATGAGAGTTGAGGAGAGGGATGCCATGGGGTAGAGGCTGATGAGGTTGCCTCTGCTTGTTTTCAGTGCAGTCTCCTCCTTGCTTCTGTAGTCACTGGGCATGTGGTAGACACTTTCTGTTCTGGGTGTGTGGGACAGGAGTGTGTTCGTTGTCTGTAGTGATGCAGGGTAGGCGGATGGACCAGCACAAGAGCCCTGAGCATGGCCAGAGAATCTGGCCCTGTAGAGACATTTAGCAGAATTTCAAGATACAGCACCACCCTCATCCCAATATTAGAGGCACAAGTACAACTTTCAGTATTGGTGTCTTTTTACCTTTCCTTTTAGATTGAACACATATCTAGCCTCATCAAACTCTCCAAGGTAAGGAGTCCTGAGCTCGTCTCGAGGGTGGGGATGGGGAAGGGGCATGGGGAGGGGCTGGCATTTACACCCACTGGGCCTTATTGCAGAGCTCCCAGGCTTCTCTGTGGGGACTGGGGACCGTGGGCTCAGAGCTGCAGTTGCATTGTTGCTGCTTTATTTTCAATCCATTTACCCTAAGACCCTTTCGTACAAGGCTTTCATGTCATTGTGATCTCTGGCTAGTGGATGCTGGTCCCTTTAATCATGTGCTTTGATTTTAGGCCGACGTGGAAAGGAAATTATCACAGATGATTCTTGACAAGAAATTTCATGGTGAGTAACAGTCTTCAAGGCAAGGGGGCTGGTGGAGGTGATGAAATGAAGAGGCACCATGCTCTTGTTTATCTTGAAAGAAGATGCTCCATTGTTTCACCTGGTGGTTCCCTGGGCTCCTTGCCCCTCTTTTGCCTGTGATGAGAGTGTATAATAAACGTGCACAAATGGAACAGGAAGATGACTTCTATTTCGCCTCCTTTCTGGAGAAAGTGAGGCAGCTAGGGAGTGGGCTGCTTCTCAAATGCTCGTGTGTCTAATCCTTTCTTCTACCTGGGTTTGCTTTTGTTTTCTGCAGGGATCTTGGACCAGGGGGAGGGTGTCTTGATTATTTTTGATGAACCCCCAGTAGATAAAACTTACGAAGCTGCTCTGGAAACAATTCAGAACATGAGTAAAGTAGTGGATTCCCTCTACAACAAAGCCAAGAAACTGACATAGGTGAGTGCTGGCTCCGGGACCTGGGCCCGGGCAGCGCTGTCTTCTGCCTGTCGAGACTGAAAGCCTCCTGGTGGCCTCGCGGCTTCCCCGATTGACACTGCTCTGTCTTCTCTTGCAGAGTTGGATCTGTAGCGGTCCTTTGGAGAGTGTGTGTGGCGGGAGAGTGAAACCTTTGGGGAAAATGCTAGGAGATTCTTTTTTTCTTTCTGTTCTACTTTTCGCTCGGAAAGTTTTTAAATCCTCATTTGGTGCATCTGTATTCCAGCTGATAGGTGTGCCAGTTTTCATGTAATCTTTACTGGCCCAACTTGGGAGTGGGGAAATTGCTTAAAAAAAAAAGAAAAAGATAAAAAAAAGGTTATTCTAAATAAAAGGAAAAAGGCTTACACTACCTAAAGCTGTGCTCTCTGCCTCCTGGGAGAGGGCCGCCAAGCCAGGCGCTCCACCAGCCACTGGGGCTCCTCACCCACCCGCTGGGTGTCATCTCGCCTCCTCTTCAGAATTGGGTGTTTGCCTGACCATCAAAGCAACGACTTTTTATTCTGTTTGTACTGAACCAAAACAAACAACTGTGTATAGACTGCTATTTTCTTTTTTATTTGAAATGAGGTGTTTGGTGTCCTTTCCCCCGCCATACGGCCCGTTCACCCGCCCTTCCCCCAGCAATGGCTCCAGCAGACTGGCCGAAGGTCCCACCGCCACCACCGCAGCAGCAGCAGCACCTGCACGGCTCCGCTGCAGCCTGGGAAGGAATGGGGACACGGCCAGGAGCTAGTGTCCACCGTGGCCACACGGGGAGCAGTGTGGGCCCTCAGGGGGCCTGCTGTGCATGTGGCTCTTTTTAACACAGGAAACTAGATTAGACATCCGTGTTTTAATTGCCCCCCTCCTCTGCTCTTTTCTCTCTCCCTCTCTTTCCCCTTCTCTCAACCAGGAGACCATCCCATGTCTCTCTTCCTTCTTCCTTCCCCCCTCCAGGGGAGTCAAGCTGTCTGAAATCCTTCAGCTTCTCTCCCAGTCACCCTGCTCCTCTCCTGCTGTCAGATGGATTTACTCCTTTTTTAAACAGTGAACATTGGAAATGAGACTGTGGGGTGTGGATTTTTTTTCTCCCAATTTTCGTTGTTGGGTTTCTGAGCAACCTCATGTCCCCCTCCCAGGGAGCTTCTTTTATTTACCTCTTAGAAACGGAACGGATGGGAGGTAGAGCACTGTACTCCAGCATGCTTTGTTTTATGATGAGATTACACAACAAGGCTTTAATGCCATTTGGGCAGGTAAGCTTCTGCACCTCTGTTGTGCTCACCTATATTTTCTTCTTCCTCTCATTCCTCTCTGTCTTCTCTTTTTTCCTCTCCCCCTCCTCCTGCCTCCTTCCTGCTGGCCTCCTTTTATCTTTCTTTCCCTTTCTCAGATTATCCTGCCAGGTTTTCGTAATAAATTTATATTTTGTAAAAGGATTTTGTTGTACCAGGTTTTGCATCCTCACTGAATCTGACTGGCTTTTATTTTCCTCTCCAAAATCAGGTTTTTGTTCTCAACGTCTTTCCCCATCATGTCCATTCACTGTTTTGGTTTTGGCACCATCAATATCAAATGTACAAACGGTTCTTGCTAACCAACACCAGGTATATCTGATGTTCAGATGAGTTCCAATAAAAACAATTTTTTTTTCAAAAAGTGTCCTTTCTTGAAAGCTGGAGGGCTTCTGATCAAGTCCAGACAGCTCTGTGTAGCCCTCTAGACTGGACAAAGCTCTGCTGTCTCATTTGCTTCATGGGAGACCTTTAGATCTGGGGTCAAGTGGAGAGCTTTGGGTGAGAAGGTTGGTCTGTGAGGTCTGAAATGGGAAATGGGGCTCCGTTATCTTTGTTTTTCCAAGGCATCATGGTCCAGTGAGGACATGGGGTTTGGGTTGTAATATCCTCTCAGCCTGTTTCCTCACTATGTGACAAGGATGCCGCTTCCTTGGCAGGTGATTGTGGTGGGAGGGTTACATGAAGTCATGGAAGTGCAGGTGCCTGGAGAGCCCTGGCATTCAGTTGTGGTTTAGTTTTAGTTTTTTGGAATCTTGTTCAAAAGCTTTGATTTTCATACTACCCCTCAGACCCTGGGAGAGACCTGTCCTGTGGGGCTCTGGGGCCACTGGGAGGGAGAGGTGGGCTCTAGCCACCGGCTCCACTTCAGTCTGAGCCACTCTCTGTTCTCGTTCAATATCGTGTCTTTGTGTATAGTTTTACTTAAGGAAGAGTTGTGCTTCAATAAAGGACTTTAACAATATTCCCAAGGGCTGCAGAGCCAGAGCAGGGGAGGGGAGGGCAGTCCCAGGAGCTCAGTGGGGCAGCAGCCCTCTCCTCTGCTCCCTTGGCAGGTCTGCTGACTTCCTTTAGACCCGTGCTGTCCAGTGTGTGGCCACGAGCCCCATGGGGCTGTTGAGCCCTTGAAATGTGGCTAGTTCAAACTGTGGTGCCCTGCAAATGTAAATAGGCCAGACTTTGAAGAATGTGAAAAAACAATGAAAAATTGCTCAACTTTTTTATATATGTTGAAATATTTTGAGCATTTATTGGGTTAAATAAAATATACTATTAAAATACACCTGTTTCTTTAACTTTTTTTTTAAATAAATTAATTTTATTTATTTATTGGCTGTGTTGGGTCTTCGTTGCTGCACATGGGCTTTCTCTAGTTGCTGCGAGTGGGGGCTACTCTTCATTGTGCGCAGGCTCCTCATTGTAGTGGCTTCTCTTGTTGTGGAGCACAGGCTCTAGGTGCGTGGGCTTCAATAGTTGCAGCACATGGGCTCAACAGTTGTGGCGCACGGGCCTAGTTGCTCCACGGCATGTGGAATCTTCCCAGAGCGAGGCTCGAACCCACGTCCCTTGCATTGGCAGGTGGATTCTTAACCATGGCGCTACCTAGGAAGTCCTCTTTAACTTTTTAAAATATGGTTGCTAGAAAATATTTAGTTATCTATGTGGGTTGCATTTATGGCTCATGGGCTTTTTTTGGACAGCGCTGCTCCAGACCTTGAAGGACGGCCTCCCCTCCCAGGCCTCGATAAGCTGCGTGTAGGTGTCACAGAGAGGGTGTGGTGGCCCATGGGCTAACCTGGGCCTGGCTCCCTCACTTATGGGCCCTTCCAGGTACCAGGCTTCCCGGTGCCAGGGCTTCCTTGTGTGCTAATGAGATACCGATGGCGTTGGGAGCGGCGGCTGAGGCCCTTGGCTCTGGAGCCCTGCTGCATGCTAGAGTTATGTAATCTGTGCTGCCCAGAAGTGCCACTAGATGCTGCTCTGTGATGCCCGAGAGAACAAAGCATGACTTCCTCAGGAGCCAGGGCTCAGCCATGCTTTATTTGGAACCCTTTCTGGGAGCGGGCTGACTGGGGCCTTGACCTCCCCTCCTCGGAGTGGCATGGGAAGGGGGCATGCAGAGGATGGATAGCCCAGCCCAGCAGCGCACGTAACAAGCGGGCTGGCCTTTCCGGCAGCTAGAGATAGACTATAGGATAAAGAGGCTGATTGATGGGGGTGGGATCTGGAGCGCTTCCCTGGTGAAGATTGGGAAGGAAACAGCTGTGCCTCATTCAGCTGGGTCTGCCTCCTGGGTCCTTGATTCTGCCATTTTTGGCACGTTGTTGCTCTTCCTTGCTTCGCTGTTGGAGAAGTGCTGGGAGCTTGAGGGGGGTGGTGTTGGTGGGTTGAGCGGGGAGAGGAGTGGTGTGGTGCCTCGAAACGGGCAGAGCAGGCACGACACGGGTGGACAGGGTTCTAGGGTTCTTCGGTCACAACTGCCAGTGTGCTGGCAGCGCCATCCCATTCATGCTCTGCTGCACACACGACTTCACCTTTGACAAGTGCAAGGAGGTTGGGGTAGTTCTGCCAAGAGTTCTTTTTGAAGGGAATAGGGGAGGGCTGGCTGGACAAAGGCAAGAGAGGACATGAGAGTGCTGGAAAAGGCCCAGGCCAATGCGAGCTTCCATGGTTTGGGAAATGGGGTGGGTGAAGTGGAGCTTGGTACTGCCCACCATGAATTGGAATAGTTAGAGTTGAAATTTGTAGGTACAGGTAAGTACAGGGTGGGTCCAGGTAGTTCTAAGGGGTGGATAACAGGCTTAGAAATCTAAGCATATGTTGGGAAGTGGAAAGAATTTAACCCCTGCTCAACACCAGAATCTGAAGGGAACCATGAGACAGGAAAGCCAATGTGGACATGGGCCAACTCGCGAGCTGGGCCTCACTAAGGGCAGGATGAAAAAAGGCTGAGGGTCAAAACTACCTTAGGAAGAGTCATTGGGCCAGCGGACCTGGAGGAGATTGATTCTTTGAGCTTCTTCCTATAGAGGACAGCTCCATTTGAAGAGCAGGTGGAGGCTGTACGCTGAGGAACTTTGAGAGGGAGGGGCACACCGGGCTAAGGGCCTGCCCTTATCTTCTAAGTTATGATGACGGCTGCTGTGGAGGTTTCTGAAGGACTCTACAAGAAGTAGCCTTCTGGGTACAGAGCAATGCATCTTCCACTCTATGGTTACCAAGGCCCCTAAAGCTTTCAGTTAACCACTATTGACAGAAATCTCTGGGTAGTACTTCAGCAAATTCTAGTGCTTTCTGATGGTAGTAGCAGTGTTTGAACGATAGCAGATTTCTGTACGGCTTAGGGCAGTAGCAGAGCTGGCACGGTTGCGTGCTGCAGTGGCCTGGGAGTCAGGGGATGGGGTATTCTCTGGATTGCCACTGCCTCAGGTCCAGAGGTGGTAATTTGGATTAAGATAGGGTTTTAGTCTCTTGCTTCCTAGGTCTGTGGTCAAATTTGAGTCAATCTCCAGAACCAAACTAAAAGAATAACAAATGAAGGATAGCCTTTTTTTGTGAAGGATCTGGATTCTTGTTCCTTGTGAGAGGAAAAGTTCTTGTTAGAACCAGAATTTTACTCAGAATTTAATAATTTCATGGGCACCGCGTCTTCAAATTATACATGCTTAGCATGAAAAATGTTTAAATCAGCAGATCAGAGGCTGGTTGGAGAAGCAGTTGCTTCAGTTGTACTGTAACATAAGAGGGCCAAGGGAAATACTGAGGTCACATTTGTGATGGGCTCAGTACTGGCCCTTCTCTGGGGCAGCGACCGAGCCAGGAGCTTCAGGGCCCTGTCCCAGGTGTGGTGTGGGAAGGCCAGTCGCTCTGTGGAACGTCCCAGACCTGCCTACGCCTCTGGCTTGCATTTCGGAGGCCGTGGCATTTACCTGGGGTGGGGCAACGGAGGTCCCAGAGGGAAAGGCACTCAAACTGATGGGACAGTCGCCTCGGGATGCGCCGGGCACTCAGGCGGCCTCAGCAAAGGCTCTCCCCACCTTCCTCCTTGAGCTCCCTAGCTTCCTTCCCCGGGGACGAGAACGTTCAACGCAAAGAGGCTGCTCGGGGTACCGGCCTCGGTGGATGGCTTCCCAGGCGGCCAGGGCGGGGACGCGGCCGAGAGCGCCCCCGGGGCCCGCAGCTGCGGGCGCCGCGGCGGGAACAAAGGCAGCACGTGTCTGGGCGGGGCGACGGGCGGGGTCGGTCCTCGGCTCCGCCCCGCCCGGAGCTTCCCCCTCCGCCGCAGCTCTGCTGCGCGGTGCGCCCGCGACTCTCACGCGGCCGCGCTGCTGCTGGCGCGGCGGCGCCGAGCGGGCGGCGAGCAGTGCGGGAGGGGGCGGCCCCGCGAGGCGGGGCGGGGCGGGGCGGGGCGGGGCCGCGAATACCCGCCGCCGGAGTCGGGGTCCTGGATGGGGCGCGGCGAGTAGCGAGGCGCCTGGGGCTCGCGGCCGCGTCGCTGCCCGCACCGCGCGCAGCTCGTGCTGAGCACGGCGGCGGCCCCGGCTCCCGGACCAGACCAGGCCCGGCCGGCGCGCGGGCCGCGCGCGCGCCCGAGAGGGAGGCCGCGGAGGTGCGCGCCGGGGCGGGCGCGGGCGCGGCGGCGGCGAAGGCGGCCGAGCGGGGGGCGGGGCCGCGGCGCCTGCAGAACCTTGGACAGAAGCTCCGGAGCCGCCGCCGCCGCCGCCGCCGAGCGCGAGCCCCGCCGAGCCCCGCCGAGCCCCGCCGAGCGCCGGGGCCGCAGCGCCGAGCCGCGGCGCGCACTGCGGAGGGAGCGGAGCGCCGGGGCCAGCCGCTCGGTGAGCCTGCGCCTCGGGCCGCCCGCCGCCCCCGGGGAGCCGGGCCGGGGTCGCGGCCGCGCGCGGTGTCGAGGCGGAGTCCCCAGCCGCCTCCGCCAGCGCCCGGGCCCGCGCTCTGCCCGGATCCGGGCCGCGGCGGGCGCGGGTGCCGGTGCCGCAGTGGAGCGGCCGGGGTGCGGCGCGGGGCCGCGGGCGGGGCCGTGTCGGCCGGGGAAGGCCCCGGGCGCGGGGCCGGGGCGGAGGAGCGCGGCGCGAGCCCCGCCTGGTGCTGAGAACCATCTTGTTTTCCACACAGATCCGAAGGGGCGGCCCGCGACCCCCGGAGCGCCCCCGCCTGCCCCTGGCCGCCGCGGGCTCGGTGAGCGGCTTCCTCCCTCCGGCCGGCAGGCTGGGCGCGCCCGGCGCGCAGCGGCACCATGGGCACGGTGCTGTCCCTGTCCCCCAGCTACCGGAAGGCCACGCTGTTTGAGGATGGCGCGGCCACGGTGGGCCACTACACGGCCGTGCAGAACAGCAAGAACGCCAAGGACAAGAACCTGAAGCGGCACTCCATCATCTCCGTGCTGCCCTGGAAGAGGATCGTGGCCGTGTCGGCCAAGAAGAAGAACTCCAAGAAGGTGCAGCCCAACAGCAGCTACCAGAACAACATCACGCACCTCAACAATGAGAACCTGAAGAAGTCGCTGTCGTGCGCCAACCTGTCCACGTTCGCCCAGCCCCCACCGACCCAGCCGCCCGCAGCCCCTGCCAGCCAGCTCTCGGGCTCCCAGACCGGGGTCTCCTCCTCCGTCAAGAAGGCCCCGCACCCCGCCGTCCCCTCCGCAGGGACGCCCAAACGGGTCATCGTCCAGGCGTCCACCAGCGAGCTGCTGCGCTGCCTGGGTGAGTTTCTCTGTCGCCGGTGCTACCGCCTGAAGCACCTGTCCCCCACGGACCCTGTGCTCTGGCTGCGGAGCGTGGACCGCTCGCTGCTCCTGCAGGGCTGGCAGGACCAGGGCTTCATCACGCCGGCCAACGTGGTCTTCCTCTACATGCTCTGCCGGGATGTCATCTCCTCCGAGGTGGGCTCCGACCACGAGCTCCAGGCTGTCCTGCTGACCTGCCTGTACCTCTCCTACTCCTACATGGGCAACGAGATCTCCTACCCCCTCAAGCCCTTCCTGGTGGAGAGCTGCAAGGAGGCCTTTTGGGACCGCTGCCTCTCCGTCATCAACCTCATGAGCTCCAAGATGCTGCAGATCAACGCCGACCCCCACTACTTCACACAGGTGTTCTCCGACCTGAAGAACGAGAGTGGCCAGGAGGACAAGAAGCGGCTCCTCCTAGGGCTGGACCGATGAGCCCGCTAGCCTGCATCATGGCTCAAGGATTCAATTCATTTTTAAAAATTTATTATTAAATCAGATTTTGTGTACAGTATGTGTCTAGCAAAGCCACCAAGGGCCTCTCCCTTCCCACCTTCTCTCCTCCGGGTCTTCTTCAGCCCTGCCAAGAACTCTGGGCGCTTCTGAACTCCCGAACCTCGTGCGAAACTCAGAAGATGTATTCAGAGCCACCCTGGCCCCGACCTCTCACTTTGGGGAATTCAAAGGACGGACCTGCCTCTGCCGCCTGGGCTTTTGCTGGACCGAGGCAGGGGAGGCTGTCTGCTGCTCCTTGCAGCCAGGCAGCCCAGGGAGGAGTCGGAGTTTCTGGTTGGAGGCCCCCTTCTGGCTCCCGTTTTGGGTCATCCATTTGCCCAGAGGCTCCCGAAGCCGGCCACCCTGACTGAGCTGCACGTGGGGTTGTGGGGCAAGATGCCCGTGGGCCGGGGACAGCCTCTTCAATCGAGGGGAAGCCGGCCTGGTGCAAACGTTGTGTCCTGTCGTTTGACCGTGCACGACCCTGGTTTGCTCTTTTTTCTTTTTTAGGGAGAAGGGCTTTCCTTTCCTGGAGACGGGGAGCTCTCCCCCTCCCCCCTCGTCCCCTGCTCCCAGCCGTGTTGGTAGTGTTGGTTAACGAGCTGGTTTGACTCATTACCTTCTTTCCTTTCGGGTCCCAGCTCTAAAGGGGTGGGGGGAAGCTGGGGAGAGCTCCTTTTTCTGGGTGAGTTTTTCTTTCGAATCACGCAGCTTAGTCACCCTGTGGCAAAGGCCAGGACAGCGGCAGGTGCCCACTGTCAACAGCCTGCCTTCTGGGCAGGTGGGGTTGCCGTGCCTGGGACTGAGCCGGTGCCCAGCTAAGGGCTAAGGCCTCTTGCTGGTGCACGTGACACGCGTCCTGCAGAGCTGCAGGGGGCTGGGAGGGGGGTGATGTGGTAATGATGGACCCCGCCCCCACCCCTGTTGATTTCAAGCTGTTCCCAAACAGTTCAGTTTCTTCTGAAGACGAAGCCTTGTCCCGAAAGGCCCATTGAGACAGCTGGATCTTGGAGACAATTATGAGCCGGGAGCAGAGCTCCTGACCGCCTGCTGATTCTACACCTGATCATTTGCAGCTGCTGGTTTTGGTGTCCACCTTCCCCTGGTTGATGGCTGTAAAAACACACGATGTGTACTTAATCAATTTTCTTTCTAATTCTCCCAGATCGGTGGCTTGGGGCTTGGGAGAGGACCAAGAGAAGGGAGCAAGTCTTCCTCTATCCCTCCGGCTTTGGGGAACAAAGACTGATGTGAAGACGCTACAGAGAATTCTCTCTTCCAGCCCCAATCCCCCAGGGGGTGCTGGAAGGGGAGGCTGGGGGTGGGGAGGCAGGGGGCTGTTTTACATAGGATTAGCTTCCAGGTGGCTGCCGATTTCAGCACGAGCACTACTGAAATTCACATAAGAAAGAGAAAGCTGTGAAATTGAGGTCCCGATTTAATAGGCCCGGAGCCCAGCCTGTGGGCCTGTGGTGCTCCCGGGGAGGAGAGCCTGCCCGAGCGGGAGCGCATTGGCCGCAGCTGCGCCCCGAGGCCCACGCTGAGCCGGCCCCGGCGCCGCCAGCCGGATAACCTGCCGCGGGGCTGGAAGGAACCCGCGGCCGCTGGCACGGACCTCGCCGCAGCGCCTCTTCTCCGCTGGAGCTGTCGCCCAGCCTGTCTGTGCAGATCCTGCTGCCATGTGTGAGCTGAGGTAGGAGGCCCGTGGGGGCAGCGGGCCCTGGCGGCACGCGAGAGGGGGGTCCGGGTGCCGAGTCTCAAGAGCAGGGGCGCGGGTCTGTAGTCGCCCCTTCTCGGGCTGCGCTGGGCCTGGAACTGCGGGAAGGCGCAGCCGCGCGGGATTCCAGTTTTGTGTGTTTCCTTCTCTCTCCCCATATTTATTTTTTTAATTTTTGGAGGCGGTGCAAGTTTCAGGAGCGGTTGGGGACTAAGGAAAGAACTCTCTAGTTCCAGCAATGTGAAGCCCTGGCAGGGTCTCCTCCCTCCCTTGCACTGGTCATCAGTATTGTGAAAAGGAACTGATATACTTGAGTGTGCAAGCAATGAACCCATTTGACATGCTGCTATGAAGACTACTTTTAGAACAATTAAAAAAAAAAAAAACTAACCTACAAAAAAAAATCCCTTTATTCTTTAATTGTTGCTTTTACAGTGATATTGTGCATGCAAACCAGGAGCATTTTGTGTCTTAAGAAAAATAATCTTAGAACAGATGGCTGTGAAAATTACACCGTGCACAGAACAAGTCACAGGAATAATAGTTCAGGATTTGGTTTTGCTCTTTTTCTTGTAAACCTGAGGGGGTGATGTATTCTTTCCACGCAGTTACTAGAACTTAGTTTTGTTCCAGCAGTTGTTAAACTTGCAGTGAAAAGCAAACATGCCATTTTTTTTCACTTGGAATTATTCATGGCTGTATATTTGAAACTGCTAATTACATATGTGTGATGTATGTTGGTTTTTTAGTGCAATTTCTTCTGTAGCTATCCTTTGACCAAACTGTGGGTATTGTTAATATTAATTTATATTTGTCTCATTTTGTACGTATGCGTAGCGTGTTTGTAAGTATGTGTGGTTTATAATCTGACAAGGTCATGAAGCTCAGTTTGGCTGTAATTTAATTCCCTTCCCCTTATTTTTATTTATTTTTGTACTGTGCTGATTAAATAAAACGCACTGACCATCCATGACATAGACCTTTTTTGTGGGCACATCCTTCACAAGCAGGCTGGGGGTCCCTTTTATAAATGATGCCTGTGCGCAGAACGTAATTGGATTGCGGTGTGGGGGAGGGGAGTGTGGGAGGAGGGAGGAGGGCAGGGATAGGGGAGCGGGCTTAACAAGCGTGTCCACGTTAAGGTGATTAAGAAAGAAGCACAGGTTAAGTCAACTCTGGTTTACCGCCGGGGCAGGGCTTGCTCCCCAAAGGCTCCTTTGGCTTGGCAGAGCTGGGTGACCGGGACCTCTGGCCAGGGAGGGTTGGCCCAGGCGTGGCCTGGCAAGGGCTGGCTCGGCGGGTCCTGCAGGGCACTGAGCTTGGCACTCCGGCTGCTGCCCCAGGTATTCTGGGCCCAGCTCGGCTCATAGTTCACGGCCTGGAGGCTCCCGGGCCAGCAGGAGCAGACTGGGGTCCACGTGGCTCAGCCCCGCCAGCCTAGCTCTGTGCAGGTTTCTGAAAGTGGGAACTCCAGCCCTGGGGCTCCCAGATAAACAGCCACCCCAGCTCCTCATTGTCGCAAGGATGGGGCCCCCTACTGGTTGTACTGCCAGTGGTCTGTGTCCATTCATGCCAGCAGCCTGAGCCGTGGGGACCTGGCGATTTGGACTGCCCTGCCGGCTGGAGCTGCCCTGGGTCCCAGGCAGGAGAAAGGGGTGTGCGTCGCATCTGCTCAGGTTGCACCTTGGAAGCTGTCAGCTCTGTGACCAGAGCACCTCCTCTGTCTGAGTCAGGAGCTGTCGCTGCACACTCTGTCCCACCAGTGACCAGGGGCTGGGTGGCATGCCCTGTCTCCCTGCGGGGCCTTGCTGGCCTGCAGCTCCCCCACCCCAGCCTGAGGGCTCCGGGAGCGGCTGACCCGCCACGACTCGCTCAGGCCTCTCCCTGAGCTGCAGCCCTGGGGATCTGCGCCTTGACGTCATACATGCTGTGATTTCAGTAAACGTGAAAGCAACGAGCTGGTGCACAGGCCTCAAAATGGTGGACGAGTGTTTGGATTTAACTCACCTGCCTGTCCTCCTCCTGGCTCCTCCCTACGGCTTTCTTCTCATGATTTAATATTTTTTAGCAAAAGTCCCACGTAAACCATCACCCATTTTTACCTTATGTGCGCTTAATGCCCCCTTCTATCCTCTGGGATAACAGTTGACTTTATGGAAGCCAACATTTCACAACTGTAGATAGTTTCCAATAAGCAGAACACCTTTAAAAATAAGATTTAATGCTTTATTGCTCTTGATGATAAATCAAAATATGCTTTAGAAATAAAGTTAATTTAATGGAAAATAGGAATATACGCACCAAACCATAAAACCGCATTTAATTAAATCAAGAGAAACACTTCATCGCATACAATCACTGTGTCCTCCTGCTTTCCCCTCTGCACTGTGATCACACCCGGAACTCTTCCTTCAGTTGTCACACCCTGTGACTTCTCGTAGGACATCGTGAGAAAGTGCTTGTGGACGGCGGTGGCGCTCTGGCCCTCAGCCGGGAGGTGCTGGGCTCAGGGACCAGAGGCGACACTGAAAGGCGGGAGGCGGGACTCCAGACCCCGGTCCTCTCCGGCCTCTGAAAGGCACTCTTTTGGCATGTTCTGTTTTGGTGTGTCTAAAACATCCGTTTGCATGTATCTAGTAAAGCAACAGGTTTGGGGGAGTAAGTGGAAAACAGAGGTGCTGTTCCAGTTAAGATGGACCTATAGTGTCAAAGCGACGGGCGAAGCTACGGGTGGTGTTGAACGGGGCCACGTGTGGGCAGCGGACCAGGCTTGGAGGACGAGTGGGTCCGCGAGGCCAGGATGCCGCCAGGAATGTTACGAGTTTTACGGGGCGAGAATGTGCTCGAGCCCTGGGAAGCAGGAGGCGGGGAGCAGCTGTGAGGCCGGCCAGGGGGCCGTGGCAGGCCCTGGGCGAGGCGCAGGAGGTGGCGTTTGGCGTGCTTTGCGGTGTTGGGGCCGCAGGGGGGGAGCACGGGATGGGGCAGCGGGGAGCCTCTGTGGCAGAAAGTGAGGGAAACGCTGGCACGGCCCTCTCTGACGCCCTGCCTGGCTCCTCCCGCGGCGTGGGCTCGCCCTCAGCCCCTCACCCCAGGGGGCGCCTGAGTCTCTGAGGCTCCCGGCTGGGAGGCCCGGGCTGCCCAGGGCCGCCCGGCGTCCTCCCCGGCGGAGGCCCGGAGGAGGGTGGTCCCCGGAGCGTCTGGAGCACACGTGCTCTCTCCTGGGCAGGGGCTGGCAAGGCGGCGGCGCCCGTGGCCTGGGTGGGCATCCTGGCCTGGCCTGCAGTGCCAGGACCCCCGCTCTGTTTCTGTCGCTCCACGTCCCCAAGTTCCTGTGTGCTCCGACCCTCCCGCCCCAGTCCTGGTTCTCCGCGGGAGTGTGAGGCCGAGGCGTTTGGCGGGGAAACTTCCGAACCCCTGCGTGCTCCCCTGCCACGCCCCTCCGTTCCATTTTCTTTATTATTGTTCCTGACACGCGTGTGGGCACCGCAGACACGATGTCTGATTCGTAACCCTGCACACAGCACAAATGCGTGTCAGGCAACCACGGCCCAGGCCGTGTGGTTAAGTAAGAGGATGCCTGGAGCCTGCCCCGCGCTGTGCTCTCCGGGCAGGTGGCCGCGGGGTCCGGCTCCGGGCGGGACAGCCTGCCGCCTGGGCCAGGTGGTTCTGCCGGCCAGTGGCTTCCTGGGCTGAGGGGCTGGCCCGGCAGGTGAACCTGCTCACCTGGTGGCCTTGGCTGGCTGCTGGGAGAAGAGGGTCCACAAGGAGCTCTGAGAAGCTCCCCGAACTAGGGCACGGGGCTGCTGGCACCTTGGGGAGGAGGCAGCTGGGTCCTGGGAGAAACAGGGCTACCTCCTCAGCTCAACTCCCCCGAACCTCCCCCAAGCTGGAGGCATGGCTTTGGTGAGAGACTGCATCTGGGGTCCCCACCCCTCCCCTTGCAGGGCCGGCCTCTGATCACGGGGTCAGGCAGGCTGACCTGACCTGGCATCGGGATGGCCTTCACTGACGGGAGGGGAGCTGCGGTCGGGGGGTCCCTGAGGACCGGGCAGGACGCGGGGTCTTTGGTTTATTGAGGGGGCCGTGGACAGCTGGGACAGAGGAAGACGGAGACCAAGGCAGAAAGCTAGTGGTGGACCTCGGGGAGGGGCCACAGGGGAGGCAGGGGGGCCCCTCCCGGCGTGGACCCTGACCGGCAGGCTTCTGGCGGAGGCCCTCACCTCCCCACGCGTCAGTTGCCGGGCACGCTGAGGATGAAGCCCGAGCGGTGCTTGGTGAAGTCGGGCTGTGGCTGGTTGAGCCGCGTCTCCACGGAGACGGTGCACTTCTTCCCGTGCAGGCTGCACTGCACAGGGTTGGTGACGTTGACTTGAAGGTGGCGCTTCTCACTGGAAGAACCGAAAAGAAGACAGGTGGTTAGCAGGGTGCCCCGGGGAGGGAGTCTCCCCGGCAGCTGCCCCCGCCTCACAGGCTCCCCTAGGCCGGGGCACAGAGAGGGTGAAGATGGGAGAGATGCTGGTGGGCTGCAGCCCCGAACCAAAGCCACCCGGGAGTGAGGGCCTGAGGTTTGGGCACTGCCCGGCTCCCGATAAACTGCACGTAGGGCAGGACAGAGCAGGGAGCCGCGGTGGAGCCACGGCCACCACCCTCTGGCCTGAGGCTGAGGACCAGTCACTGGGCTTTAGATGTCAGCAGCAGGGGGATGTAACGGCACGGGGCTCTGATGCGACTACTTATCAGTTCTCTGATGGCAACAGGGAGCCTGGGGGGCGCTGCGTCCAGTAATAAATGGTACCCAACGTCCCCGCACATGGTACCCGACTACGAAGACGAGAGACATGTCTTCTGTGAGCCCTGGCTCGGGCCTGCCTGTCACGGGTCCAGCTGTTAGAACCAGTCCGCTGCCAGCGTCCTGGAGGCCGAGGGGGCTGCTCTCGCACTGGGTGGCTTTGTGGCCGGGACGGTGGGAGGGAGGGTCAGTGGTGCTTCTACCTGTGTGGCCGGCAGCGTGCATGGCAAGAGCGTGTTCCCCTGCCCGGGAGCCACGTGGCCCTGCTGGCCCAGCCAGGCTTCTTCCCTCACAGAGAGTCCTCCTCTGAGTAGTTGGAGGGCCCGGAGTGCCGGGCGGGGATGCTGTGCACCTGCTGGGTAGGAGTAGTGCCCGCCCTCCGGTGCCTCGCCACGCACTGAACACACTTCAGATGCCACTTATGTAAGAGCCGGGAGACTTGGCGGCCGGCACAGTCCGGCACTGCGCCTTGTGCCTCATCGGCTTTCTCTGCACTGGGAGGTGAGAGGAGAAGGCCCTGCTCCCTGTGCCCCAAACACCATTTCACCCAGGGCGGCATTGGGTGTGGTCAGGCTGGGCTCCCTGGATGGCTGCTGCTCTTGGCATTGGACAAGGATACCAAGTGTCAGACTGCAGGGGAGGCCAGGCTGAGGCCGGCACCACTGCGCTTCTGCCCAGCCTGGCCCTGGGGGAGAGGGAGGCTATTTCCAGGCACTGGCTGGCCTGGGCAGCACCACCACTCAGACACTTCATTTGCAGGCAGGGGGCCTGCAGGCAGTGCCGTTCTTGGCCTCTGAGTGCCCAGAACACTGGGCTGGGCTTTGCTGGAGTGCCCAGTGGCAGTGATGGAGGTGTTCTTAGGGGCTTTCCTCATGGCTGTTTCCTACCTGCTTTCTTGTTAAACATGCTGTAGAAACAGAAAATGAACCCAGGAAGAGACCCGTGGTCATCTCTCGTGGGCATTAGGTATCTGATGCTTAATGTCTTGTCAGCTGCAGCTAAAACCTTGGCTTAGACGGCTATTTTTATCCAGACTTGGACATAAAAATAGCAGAGCCCACTGGAGGCAGTGACTCGGGCACCTCTCCATCTCTGCAGGAGCCAGGGTACTCTGTGGGTAGATGCATAGCCCATGGTCTGGGGGAGGGGTCCTTTGATCCTCATCCTGGCCCTCTTGCTGGCCTGGAGCAAGCAAAACCCCAGCCCTGCAGCCCTGCTTGCAGCTGGAGGTGCCTTGGGACAGCCCTGAGTGGCCCTGCCCTGATTCCCCGCCTGTCTTCATGGGGCTGCTGTGGGGTTTGGACAGAAGAGGGGGCTTGAGTGGTTGCATGTGTTGAGGGCAGGAAGAGGAACCAGCTTTCTGGTCTGAAGAGCTAGGCAGCTAAGCAACCCCTGGCTGGTGCCGTCCACACTGCCATCAACAGACAACAAAGTAAGATGTGGATTGAGTTTGCTTCCTCAGTAAGTCAAACACAGAATTACCACACCCAGCAATTCCACTCCTGGATATACACCCAAAAGAAGTGAAAACAGGTGTTCAAACAAAAAACTTGTACAGGAATGTTTATAGCAGCTTTATTTACAATAATGAAGAAAAAGCTTTTGATAAAATTCAACATCTACTTATGATAAAAACTCTTCAGAAAATGGGCATGGAGGGGATATACCTTAACATAATAAAGGCCATGACAAACCCACAGCTAACATCATACTTGACGGTGAAAAGCTGAAAGCATTTTCTCTAAGATCAGGAACAAGACAAGGATGCCCACTCTCACCACTTTTATTCAACATAGTTTTAGAAGTCCTAGCACAGCAATTAGAGAAGAAAAAGAAATAAAAGGAACCCAAATTGGAAAAGAAGTAAAACTGTCACTGCAGATGACATGATACTATACACAGAAAATCCTAAAGATGCTACCAGAAAACTACTAGAGCTCATCAATGAATTCAGTAAAGTTGCTGGATACAAAATTAATATACAGAAATCTGTTGTATTTCTATACACTAACAATGAAATTCAGAAAGAGAAATTGAGCAAACAATCCCACTTACTGTTGCATCAAAAAGAAATAAATACCTACGAATAAACTTACCTAAGGAGGCAAAAGACCTGTACTCTGAAATGTATAAGACACTGATGAAAGAAACTGAAGACCACAAAAACAAATGGGAAGATATACTATGTTCTTGGATTGGAAGAATCAATATTGTTAAAATGACTATACTACCTAAGACAATCTACAGACTCAATGCAATCCTAGAACAAAAAACTTTAAAATTGGTATGGAAACACAAAAAACTCTGAATAACCAAAGCAATCTTGAGAAAGAAGAGTGGAGCTGGAGGAATCATGTGCTCTGACTTCAGACTATACTACAAAGCTACAGTAATCAAAACAGTATGGTACTATCACAAACACATCCATACAGATCAACGGAACAGGATAGAAAGCCCAGAAATAAACCCATGCACTTATGGTCAATTTAATCTACGACAAAAGAGATGAGAATATACAATGGAGAAAAGACAGTCTCTTCAATAAATGGTGCTGGGAAAACTGAACAGCTACATGTAAAAGAATGAAATTAGAACATTCTCTAACACCATATACAAAAATAACTTGTAATGGGTTAAAGACCAAAATGTAAGACTGGATACTATAAAACTCCTAATATATGCCCAGGAGTGGGACTGCATGATCATATGGTAGCTCAATTTTTAGTTTTTAAAGGAACCTCCACACTGTTCTCCATGGTGGCTGCACCAGTTTACATTCCCAACAACAAATGTCTCCACACCCTCTCCAGCATTTATTATTTGTAGACTTTTTGAAGATGTCCATTCTGACTGGTGTGAGGTGATACCTCATTATAGTTTTGATTTGCATTTCTCTAATAATTAGCGATATTGAGCATCTTTTCTTGTGCCTTTGGCCATCTGTATGTCTTCTTTGGAGAAATGTATTTAGGTCTTCTACCCATCTTTTGATTGGGTTGTTTCTTTTTTTGTTATTAAGCTCTATGAGCTGTTTGTATGCTTTGGAGATTAATCCCTTGTTGGTAGCATCTTTTGCAAATATTTTCTCCCATTCTGTAGGTTCTTTTATTTTGTTTATGTCTTCCTTTGTTGTGCAAAACCTTTTAAGTTTAACTAGTTCCCATTTGTTTATTTTTGTTTTTATTTCCATTACTCTAGGAGACAGATCCAAAAAGATATTGCTATGATTTATGTCAAAGAGTGTTCTGCCTATGTTTTCCTCTAGAAGTTTTATAGTATCATCCCACTCCTGAGCATATATCCCGAGAAAACCATAATTCAAAAAGATACATGTACCCCAGTGTTCACTGCAGCACTCTTTACATGGAAGCAACCTAAATGTCCATTGACGGATGGATAAAGAAGATGTGGTTCATGTATATGATGGAATACCACCCGGCCATAAAAAGAATGAAATAATGCCATTTGCAGCAACATCGATGGACCTAGAGGTTATCATATTAAGTGAAGGAAGCTAGACAGAGAAAGACAAATATCATATGATATCACTTATATGTGTAATCTAAAAAATCATATAAATGAACTTATTTACAAAACAGAAATAGACTTGCAGACATAGAAAACAAACTTATGGTTCCGAAAGGGGACAGAGGAACAGGGGAGAGACAAATTAGGAGTTTGGGATTAACATATACACACTACTATATATAAAAGAAGTAAACAACAAGGACCTACTGTACAGCACAGGGAACTATACTCAATCTCTTGTAATAACCTATAATGGAAAAGAATCTGAAAAATAACATATATATAGCTGAATCACTTTGCTGTACATTTGAAACTAACACAACATTGTAAAGTAACTATACTTCAAAAAAAAAAAAAGTAGAAATAACCCAAATATTGATTATCAACTGATGAAGGGACAAACAAAATGTGGTCTATCCATCCAATGAAATATTATTCAGCCATAAAAAGGAATGAAGTAACGAAACCTGCTACAACATGGATGAACCTTGAAAACATTATGGTAAGAGAAAGAAGCCAGACAGAAAAAGGCACATACTGTGTAATTCCACTTACATGAAATATCCAGAATAGGCAAATCCACAGAGACAGAAGACAGAGGAGTCAGGGTGTTTCCTTTTGGGGTGATGAAAATATTCTGGAACTAGACAGTGGGGACCGTTGCACAACACTGAGAATGTACTGATTGTGACTAATGGTAAATTTGAAGTTATGGATATTTTACCATAATAATTTTTTTAAAGTGGGTTGACCTAAAGGAAAAATAAGAACTTGCCCTCAAACCATGTTTTTTTCCTCCCCATTTTAAGTTCCAACCAAAATGGTTTTAAGGCCAGTGAGGGGCCTACTTCTTGTGCCTCTTTCGGAGACAGAGCACTGGCAGGCCCCGAGCAGCACACAGGCAGCGGACCCTCTGGGGGGTGTGGGGGGAGGGTCAAGTGTGCCGGAGCTTCCCCACACTGGGAGTCTTTATAAAACCAGAGCACCCTCCTTATTTCTTAAAGAAAAGAAAGCAGATTTTATAGCTGCCGGTGACAGCTGCAACGGAGGCTGGCTGGCTGCAGGGGCAGGGGCTTTCCTCCCCACCTTCTGTTACAGGGTTTAATGGCTCAGCAAACGGTGGAATTCGGGGACTTTCATCTTGTTTCATCTGTTCCAAGCTAGCACTGCAGGCAAGTGGCCTTGATCGAGTTACGCTGCTTCTGTTCCCTCCGCTCATCAGAGAGATCCGTGGGTCCGTGCAAGGCCGGGTCCGCGGGCGCCCCTGTGCAGCCACCGCGTGTTGAAAAGCCCTGCATGAGGTGGGGCATCGCAAGTCTCTCCAGGGGCTGAATCAGCCCAGAACATGTCCCCTCCTGTCCAGACCCCTGGGCAGCAGAAGACTCTCACCCCCTGGGCTGCCCGGGACTTGAGCCACCCTCTCTTCCCGATGGCCTTCCAATGGCGTTTCCTACTGGAGCTCGAACACGTGAAAGGGATGGGAGTGAGGTGAAGGGCCCGGTGCACGGATCGGATCCTCTGGGGGCGTGGCCAGCAGTTCCAGAGACTTCGGGGTAACGCAACGGTTCTCTGTGCTTGGTCACAGGATGTGGTGGGAGGAAGCTCGCCTTGCACCAAGCACAGGCAGGTTGTAACTAGATGCTTTGCACAGTGGTGCTACACGGAGAAGTGTTTCAGATAAACCCTAGAGTCATCAGGACAGGCGGCCCTCCACCAGGACGCCGCCGGGACACAAGGGCATGGTGTCCAGCTCTCCCTGGGGACAATGGCCCGCTCATGTCAGCAGCCGTTCCCTGTGTGTTTTGCCTCCTTCAAGGAGGAAGTCCCTCTGCTCATGTCAAACCACAGAGGGCAGCTCTTTCAAAATCCTGCTTTGGGAAATGCTACTTCTGTTTTTGTCAGGGTCTAATGGACACTGACCACGGTCACCTCTAGAGTGAGTCTAAGAGTCCAGAGGTCCTAAGTGGGGGTGTCACATCTCCCGGCCTCCTGAGTCCTCTCTGGGTTTGTAGCTGGTGAGGGATGGGGGCGACACCCTTTTTATGTAGAAAATAAAACTTCTCCAGTCACTAAACAGTTCTGGGCAGGCAGCACGGCCTGAGGCCCCCGCACAGCCTGGCGCCTGCCTCCACTGCGCCACCTAACCATCAGGCTCCCGGTCAGGTGGACAGAACCCCCGCTGACCCGGCCTGTGGCCCTGACACCGCCCCCGGCTCTCCGGGCGGGGACACCCTTCCCCCAGGGCTCTCCTCTCTTGGGCCCCCATCACCCATCCTTCCCCTCCCCACTCTCCTTCACTTGGTGGGTACTTACTGAGTGCCCACGATGGGCCGGGCTCTCTCTAGAGAAAGTGAACACAAAATGGGTGGGACGCAGGCGCCGACCTCCAGGCGCCCGTGCTTGACAGGAAGATGGGCAAATGTTAACACCCGAGATACACACATGGGGCCCCCTAAGTGCGGGCGGCTCACGTGGGCTTCCAGAGGGGGTGACGTCAGACCCACACCTCAAGCAGCGGCAGGAATCCTGCAGGAGTAGGTTTTTGTTTCCTCACTCCCCACATATTGTTTTACCTTTGGTCCTTTTCATCTCATACGTTCTCCCACTGTGTGTCACGCATGCTGTGGTTTCAGTGACAGGCAGTTACCCAATCGGTGTCCCCGGTCCCAGCAGGAGGTCCAAGCCACCGGCTAGACAAATCCCCAAATGTTCCGCAGGCAGCTGAGTCTTCCTGTGTCCAACACCGAGCTCATCCTCTTGGCCCCCTCCCCAAACTGCTTCCCTCCTCCTGTCAAGCCTGTCACAGGGAGAGGTGGCATCACCTACCCATCACAGAGGCCAGAAAGCCCGGATCCCTCCTCTGCCCGGGTCAGGGCACCAAGTTCTATTCATTTTACTTTCTCGGTCTCTCTCCACTGCCACCACCACTGCCCAGAACCTCAGCTCCTTCTTCCTGGTTACAAATGTAGCCCCCTAACCCATTCCTCTGTCTTTGCTTTGCAACGTGCTTCAAACGCGTCCTCCACATTGTCAGCAGAGAGATATTTAAAGGCACAAAAAGATCCTGTCATTCCCCTGCTGAAAGTTCTTCAGCCATTCCCCAGAGCTTTCGAGAACCGCCTGCCTCCCACCCCCACCCCCAGGCTGAGCTGAGAGTTCATCTGTGTCTCCAGTTCTCTCAAAGCTCTGAGCAGGCAACAGTGCTGTGCTGCTTCCAATAGCACAATCGGAGCTGACAAGCTTTCCCGACCGCTTACAAGCGTCTCCAACGTGAATACAATTCCTGAGAAAGAATACTGAAAATTAAAGTGGAGGTTCTAGGAAAGGAAGGGTAACCTCCGGGAGTCGGGAGGAAGAAGGGGATGGGAGGCCAGCGTGAGAGGAAAGGGCCAGCAGATGCAACGCCCAGGGTGTGCTGGCCTGAGCAGGGTCATGGCCGGCTGGCCGCCTGCAAGGGTACCAGCCTGTGGTCAGCATGAGGCTGCCTGGTCCAGGAAAGCCCACCAGGAGCCTGCCTCCCAGCCTGGCAGCTGTGTGCGAAGATACAAGGAACTTTTCAGTAAAAACCTGGAAACCTCAAGCTTTCTTCTCGCAACATATAGATCTACTGCGGGTCACCAAAGGCACAGCAAACCCGAAGAACACCCAGAGTGAAAAGAGACATTGCTTGCCGAGGAATAATAGGCTTTCTCATCATATATGAGAAAAAAAAAATGAAAACACAGACTCATCAAAGGGTTTAAGGAAAATAAGCGTCAACCTACAATTCTATCCCCAACCCATCACCTGAGCGTGAGGGCGACAGGAACTTTCTCAGACAACGAGGGTGAGCCTGGGGGAGTCGGGGAAGCTCAGCTCTCGGGTAAAGAAGAACCCGTCATCCGTCAGGAAAGACACAGTCCAGAGGAAAAAAGCGGTGTGGGGGGTGCACGGGGAGCCGATGAACAGGCCAACATGCAGGTCGGTCTAAGTGAGCACGCACAGTAAACACAGCACTAAGGAAGATGACTGTTTGGGGGTTAAACCAACGCTGAACAACATCCTGGAGAAGAACAACATAAGAGATGGGGCGTGGCCCCAGGAAATTGTCCCAAGGTCCCTGTCTCATCTGGGGTGAACTTCAGGCTCCACAGACAAGCACGGGAGTGAAGGTGATTGATGGTACATGAGACGGCGAGACCACAGTGTACATGAACCAGAGAAGCAGAAGAAAGGGGGAGGAGAAAGTCTGTTTCATTTAATGGAAGGAGGAAAGGGGAACAAAAGGAACGAAGGAGAAACATGGGGACAAGAAAACACAAACTGACGTGGATGTGAACCCCTGTTAAAAAAGTGTTCTCAGACTGAATTGAGAAATGCAGCTACAGGCCTGTTTGCAAGAGACCCATCTAGATCCCAATGACAAAGAAAAGTTAAGACAATGGAACAAGATACACAAGGCAAATGTGAATCACAGGAAAGCTGGCAAGCAGCGCTGCTGGGGAAAGAACTCGTGAGGTAACCGTCTCCTTTATTAACGAGTCATTCAGCGGGAAGATACTCTCCAGAAAATAAAAGGTAATGTGTGTGTGTGAGATGGAGTGACATCTGCAAAGACACAATGACACGTCCGCAAGTAGTCAACGATCTTAATATACTTTCCCCCAAAATGTATAGATCTGCAGACAATATTAAAAGAACATATATTTGAACCCAGTTAATAACAGAGATTTGAACCCAGTTAATAAGTGTGTGTGCTCAGCTACGCGCGATCATTAGAGAATACACGTTATTTTAAAGTATATCTGGAATGGGAACCAGACCCTAAAAGGAAGTTCAGTAAATACTTAAGAATTAGCATCACACTGAAACTATCTTCTCTGCCTATAATTCAATACAAATAGAAAATAACAGTCGTAAGTAGTGTATGCTTTCTGGCCAAGTGCTTTACAAATAGCGACTCATGAAATCCTCCTGACAGCACGAGGTAAGTTCCATTTTCAGAAGAGGACGTGAGGCCCAGTGAGGCTAAGTACCTGCTCAGGTCACCCAGCAGAGCCAGATTTGAACCCAGACACCTGGACTAGAGACCAAGTCTTAACCTCTGTGCACATCACCGCTAAAATAGTCGTTAGGATATCATTGTTAGCTGAGCTCCCTATTTACTAAGCGCTTCTGAGCAGCCTTCATCCCCCGATCAAGAGCTCCTAGGGCACCATCTGATATAGAATAGGAATTCTATAACTGTCTGCAGAAAGAATGCATTTTTTAAAGAGCCATAATTAAGAAAGCAGCTGGGGCTCACTTCAACATCAGACACTAACCAGAAGACCCGAGGGCAGCATCAAGCATCTTCACAGCGGGGTTGTTGAGAAGCGAGCTGGAGCCGTGGTGAGCAGCGACTGGGCTTCGGGGCGCAGGTGCCCTCCTGGCACTGGGCTCTGGGCAAGGGTGTGTTGAGGTGTAGAGTGTGATTAAGGCAGAGGAAGAGGCCTCAGGGATGCTCACTATTCCAGGGATGCTTTTCGGGAGCCGAAGAATCCTTCTGCAAAGTGAATCATTCCTTTGCTTTGAAAATCCAAACTCTCGCATATTAGGTGTTCCCTCCCTATCGCTAATGAAGTTCTCAGGGAAACAGCAACGTTCGTAGGATGACAAACACTTGGACTGATGGATTTTGGAAACAGACATGCAAGGCTGGAGTTCCAGGAATTACATCAGTGAACATGTTGTCATCTTTGTTTGTTTGAGGTTGAATGGAGATGAGCAGACGCTGGTTCCGTGCGTGTTTCTCAGTAATACCTGAAGCAGCGTGAACAGATACTCCCCGTGACCACGTAGCTGTCTGCTGGCTACGGCTGGTCCTACCTAGCAGCTCGTCTTGTGCAGCTGTAAAAGGGGTCTTGGGGGAGGGGAGCTTGACGGTCATCCTCCTCCACTTATGGAGAACTTACCATGCACTAGGCACTACGTTAGATGTTTTACACGCATCATCTCATTTAATCCTTGCCGACATCTTACGAGGCACTGCCATCAGGCCCACGCCATAGATGAGGGCACAGAAGCTTAGCAAGTTCAAGGCGTTCTGCGCAGCTGGAAAGTGGTGTCTGTCTGTTGAGTGACACGTTGAAGCCCCATTCCATTTAGTCCTCAGACGGACGTATTTGTCTAGCTGTAGTGTGGGGGCCTCGCCTCTGCTCCATGCCAGTTCTTTAATACTTGGTGCTTACGAGTCAGGAAATGGCATTTGGAATCTGCTGTTGCGTCGCTAAGCTTGGGGCACCCTGACTCACAACCATGACCCCGTCACCACGTGTCTTTCGCTTCCTGGGCATTTACAACATTTTACATTGATGTTTCCAGGCCTGACTGATTCCAGGCTGTCAAAGAAGGGGGTGCTCTCACACTGCTTGGAGAATTCATCTACTTTTTTAAACTATTCCCTGGCACACGCTGGCATCTTGACTTTCCAGCTGGAGTCCCCGAGGAGGACTGTTGCTCTGTGGAGGCTCCTGGCTTCTGGTTTTGTCAACCAGAAGGTTCCTATTCTTTGTGCGGCGGCGGCCCTCCCCTGGCAGGGTGGACCTGGGCCCGGCCTCCGCCTGCTGGACGTGGCCGGCTGAGCCCATCCTGAGAGGCCCAGCGATTGCCGCTTGGCCCTTGGGTTTGTTTCCCTTCTACTAACGTCAGAGGCCGAGGCGGTGAGGATGCTCCGCTTTGCTTTATATATTTGGAATCTGGACTCTCTGCAGGCTCATTCCTCCGTCCCTCCCAGAATGTCCAAATTGATGCTTTATTCTGGGGATAATGAAACCTTTCAAAACCGAACTAAAAGAACAAAACTGTACCCACTGCTCCCTCAGATATGAGGAAAGAACAGAAAACAAGCAACAAAACACCACCAAACCAAACAAAACCTCTACCACAAAACAAGCGGGATGGCAGCTGTGGACAGAGCGGCACTGTGGGCTGGTACCCTCTCGGCAGTCGTCCAGGCCGCCCCATCACCTCTAACAAGGGGGCGTCGGCTCTGCAGCCTGATCAGCTCAGGTCCTCTGTGTCCACCCCACCTTCCCTGACCTCCTCTCTCTTCCCACCTCTCCCTTCTTCTTTCTCTTTGTCTCCCTTCTTCTTTCTCTTTGTCTCCCTTCAATTTCTCATCTCAGTGATTTGCTCTAATGTCTTTAGGGCTTTCTTTTATCAAAAAATATCTGTTTGAGGGGCTTCCTAGGTGGCGCAGTGGTTAAGAATCCGCCTGCCAATGCAGAGGTCACGGGTTCGATCCCAGCTCTAGGAAGATCCCACATGCCGCGGAGCAACTAAGCCCGTGTGCCCAAAAAAAAAAAAAATATCTGTTTGAGAGATTTTTTTCGCTTTGCTGTGTGAAGCTTTTTTTTTTTTTTTTGGTGCATCTTTGCTGTTTCCTGCTTACATTTCTGCTTCTCCTATCCTGACACTTCTGTTAACAGCACCTCCAAAGTTAGCTCTGTCTGTGAACATTGGTGTTTATTTTCTATTCACGTCACTAATGAAGGTGCTAAATAAGACTGGGTTGAACACGAACCGGGACCCACATCTTCCTTTGAACAGATGATTTTTAGTGGTTTGTCAGAATACCATTCTATATCTGCCTATTCGATTCACCATCAAGAAGCATCTGAGCTTCTATTTGTGTGGGGCTGTGGCTCACTGCACAGGGGCGTTCGCGGGACCCCAGTCTCTGCTGTCTGAGAACTGGACATGTCAGGTGGTTTGCGGTTACACACACACACACGCACACTGGGGACATATATACTAAAAAAAAAAAAGAGTCATCAAAGAATGCATACATAAGATGAATGATTTCCTTTGGGTTCAGGGTGGTAGGATGGCACTTGTGAACAGGGAACTAAGAAGAAGTCTTGCCCTGAGCTCAGGAACTCCTTGGCATTATCTTGAAATATGTCCTACATCAAATATCTGACTCTAGGGCTCTGGGATGCAAGATAAATAATAAAACAGCCTCCGTTCTCAAGAAGCTCAGAGTCTCAGGAGGGAGGCCGACTCATCGTCGACAAATATAGTATACGGCGCGAAAGCTGGCACCACTAAAGGTCTGCGGGGTGCGCTCAGGAAGCACGGGGTGCGCTCAGGAAGCACGGGGTGGGGGGCGCGGAGGATTCTGCCTGCTCTCTGCCAGGGTGCAGCCTCTTGGGCTGTGGAGCTGGAGGCTTTGATGTGCACACGGATGGTGGGAATACACTGGGCTCTCGGCACCCTGGTCCAGAACGTGACCTGATTTCTCTTCTCCTCACGGAGGAAGGCAGAGCCGCGGGGCCGGGTGCTGAGTTCCCGGGAAGCAGGTGCACCCTCAGCCCAGCGGCCTCGCCCAGCCTGGCCGGCATCTCTCCTCCCTCTGATGACGTCCCTCGAGCTCTAGTTGCCCTTCCTCCCTGGGCCTCCCCAGCCCTGATCTCCAAACCCCAAAGACAGGAGGTGACGAACTGCTCCTTGGAGGGCGGGGAGGACTTGGGTGAACAGAGATGACCTTGAACTCTAAAAGTGAAATTTAGAGACTATGCAGGGAACAGCAAGTGTGGGGCTGTAGTTCAGGTTGCAACTGTGTTTGAAGACTGTGGTATGAGAGAGGCTGGGGTAGCTAATAGGTGAGGAGTTTAGGCTTAATCTTGTAGGCAATGGGGATGCCCTTAAGGATCCTTGAGTGGAGAAGACAGATAATACTTTGTTTTCGTCAGTGCATTTACCACTGTCTGGAACTGACCTATATGATTCTTGGCTTGTTTACTGTCTGTCTTCCTGTGGCTCCCCCCCCCCCCCGCCCAAAGGTAAGCTCCATGGGAATGGGACCTCCTCCTATCGTTGTGCCCAAGGTTGTCTGGCATCAAGGAGGAGCTTATTTAATAAAAGAGCGAATACATGAAATTGATAGGAAACAGGTGATGTGGAGGATAGATTGATGGGGGCATTTTAAAGCAGGCAGACCAGGTGGGAAGCTGTAAATCAAGGAAGAAAGGGCTGTGGTTGTTAAGAGGGCAGAGACGGGTCAAGTTTGGGAGATGCTTCAGAGCAAGCATTCGGTGACCAACCGAACGAAGATGGTGAAAGGGAGGTTCTACCACGTCCCTAGGTTGTCAGCCTGGGTGATGGAGGAGATAGAGAGTTTGGTTTTGGATAATGTTGCATTTCACTTCCTCTGGAAAATGATCCAAAGGGTTTCGCTACATGTTATTGAAAACTCACTGGGGAACATACACCTCATTGCTCTCCCTCCCTTAAAGTAATGTGTGATCTAATGAGAGAGACTGTATATCGAAATTGTTTCCCCAAACCTGCTTTGTAAGCAAATTCTATTATAAAATAAGTATTTATAGTATTATCATGGTGCTGTGCTATATTAAGCAAACAAGCCTCAAATCTGACAAGTCAGTTTAAATAGCAAGTGAGCAGCCTGACTGCCATTCTCGTCCACTCCTCAATGTTTCTGACTTCTTATTCAATGGTCTTCCTCCTTTTTTTTTTTTTTTACCTCCCCCGGCCGTGTCCCGCAGCATTTGGTATCTTAGTTCCCCAACCAGGGTCTGAACCCAAGCCCCCTGCAGTGGAAGCGTGGAGTCTTAACCACTGGACTGCCAGGGAAGTCCCAATGGTCTTCTTTTTGATACTTTTCCCACCATTCTTTCCAGCAGTTTTTTTCTAAAAATGTCCAAACTTCAAAAGCAGTATTCCTAGGAGCAATAGTGCAAATTTTAAAGGTGGGGGAGAGGGGAGGAAAAGAAAGGCTTCCTTCTTGCTTTGCAAATAGAAGGTCACATTCTCTAGAACTGTGGTGACCTATGGGAAACCGGAAACTGGTCACTGTCCAACGACAATCAGCACATTACAAGTCCCCATGTAGGGGCGGTTTGCATATCAAGCCACTTGGCGAGCCTGCAAAAAGTGATTTCTCGCGGATACTAACCAGTCCTTTGGAACTCTGGCTGTAACACGCCCAGAAGTCAGACATTCCAGCCGGCGGCAGCAGAAGGGAAGAGACGTGTATTTCTAGGAATATTGCTCAATCAAGACAGGAGACAGTGGGGCCTGGTAGCGAGAACAGGCCTCTGGAATCAGCCAGTCTAGGGTGTGCATCCAGCTGCATGGCTGGGTCATCCCTTATCCTTTGAAGCCTGGTTTCCTGAACTGGGATAATTAACAGTGGGAATGCTTTCTTCCAGAGGGTTTTGGTGAGAGTTAAAGGAGAAAATATACATCGACACGGTGGCTAGGGCAATGCCTGGCTTGGAGGAAGTGTCCCTTGAACGTTAATGGAGTCGAGTGCTTTAATGAAGGAAGTCTTATGTTACAATGTTGGTTCAACAATTGATACAGGGGCTGAAGGGACCCTTGCCCTTGTGTCTCAAGGCATCTTTGCTTGACCACAGATAGCCCCTTAAGAAACAACTATGCCACCTCTTCGGGCCATATTGGTGAAAAGGCTTGTCAATTCCAGATGGCCCTTTTAACTTGTTCTTGAGTACTTTAAAATCCCATCTAAGCTGACAAAAGATGATGCTTTCTTCTTGGGGGTGGGGGGGGGGCGACACAGTGCCTTTTATGCATTTTCCATCTCACTCTCACTAAACCTTGCTGCCCATCCAGGCAACTGCAATCCAAGGCGCGGAATATCTGATTAGGTACAAGTAACGGGGGATTTCTGTTCTAAGGGGAGCTCAACAAGGTTAATACAGAAGCAACTATCTCAGGAACCAAACCAGAACACTGACATGAAAAGAAACAAAGTGCCCACTTTCTACCACCTGTTTGAGAACAGAAGGATTTGAACTCAGTTACCTTAGCTAAAAAATGTACCCCTGTCTTGTGGTGGTACAGAAGCCTTTACCACACACATGCTTTTGATGGAAAATCCCCACCCCCCACCCCCTCCCCCGGCCTGGATACACCCTTTCATGCTGGTAATAACAGAGGCAACACAGGCCTCTCCATCAATATGTTCTGCACACTTCTTAGCAGCTCTGCTTTTCCTAGTCTGCATTTGCTATTTTAAGCGAGTACATAATGCATCAATTTTCAGACTCTTACTCAGTGCCGCTGCTATAGAACCGGGAACTCAGTAATCTTGTCAGGCGGGCGCAGAACAATATTCCAACAGATGAAACATTCCATGCAGCCTTACTTCCCCTTTCCTGGGA
Organism: Hippopotamus amphibius kiboko; assembly: GCF_030028045.1. Lineage (NCBI taxonomy): Eukaryota > Metazoa > Chordata > Mammalia > Artiodactyla > Hippopotamidae > Hippopotamus > Hippopotamus amphibius. The sequence goes on from NC_080202.1 coordinate 18,273,957, forward strand.
TGGGGCATCTATTTCTGGCCCTATAATGAGAGAGGAACCAGTGGCGGTGGTCCAGGCCCCCTTGCCTGGGAATCCCACATCACAGAAACCATTCGCCATGTTGCTGCTGCTAGCAGACACATCAAAGGCCCCGTGGAGGGAACTGAGACCATTCAACCGCTCTCTTAGTTTTTATTTTAAGTTCCCAGAAATGGGTTGCTTGGATCCAGGCTGGAGCTTGCCGGCTGGGAAAGACGGTGTGGGTTCGCCCAGGCCACACTGGTGCTTTTGCTGCCTGTCCTAAAGAGTTCCTATTCTCTCCACATCACTAACTTGATTAAAGAGCCCAAGACTAACCTTTATTTCCCTGCCCTCAGGTTCCTAAGAGATTTCAACGTGAGGTGTCCCTATGTGGCTTCTTGCCAAGTTTGCCTTGACCTTGCATGCAGATACAATTCTAGTGGAAAGTCAATTGCATTTGATATCTTATTGAGCAGTTTAGGCAGATTTCCCTGCTATGTGTGTTTACAGCTTTCGTGGCTTCTAATACAGGCCTTATTTACTGCCTGCAGGGTTACCTGGGAGAGAAAGCAGAGTAGTCTGTTGGCTCGTAAATGGGTTAGTTAACTTTTTCCAGAGATCTACTCCTTATACCTGGATGGCATAAATGGGCTGGGCCACGCCCAGCAAACCCTCCAGGTTCTGCTCATTTTAGCTCATATCAATTAAAAATGGCACAACAAATTAGATCGAGTGCTTAAGTGATGCTATTGAAAAGTGAGTAACTCAGTAATAACTCTACACCACTGTGTTCGGTCTCAAGAACTAATTCATAGCATTGAATGATTCAGCCATCACGATGGGGACCTTGAATTACTGGTTCAACCTCATCAGCATAAAAACAACCAAACCAAATACACTCTTCCTCTGGGGCTGGAAGTCAGACACCCTTAGTAATATTTAGGTCACTGCTGCTTGGGCAAGTCTGAAAAATGGTTCGTGCTCTGATTAGACAGTTACAGATTCGTTTTAAACGACTGTCAAAGGAGGGGACCCACAGGCTTTTTAAGGCTAAGAGAGGTTCTGTGAGCAGTGCTGAAACAACCTAAAGTGGGCTGAAGCCAGTCATCTCTTTGTTCAGCCTAAAGGGTATCAGCATCAGTTTTATAGCTGAAATCGAGTCTCTGGGTTTGGTGAGTGTAAGTGTCCCTGCTTCCTCTTGCCTCCATTTCTGGGAGCCCACAGAGCAACATTCTCAACCTTGACTGAGATCCGAATCGTCGGAGGAGCATCTGAAAAGCAGTGGTCAGGCCTTACTTTGGGAGACACGGATCAGCCGGTCTGCACGTGGGCCCTTGGATGTTGGTGTTTTAAAGCCCTGGGTGGTTTTCCTGGGTGCCCCTGCCTCAGAGCACCAAAGCATCACCTTCCCTGGGAAGGACCAGGAGAAGGGCTGCCTTGCCTTGGGGAAGTGCTCCAGTCAGCTGCTCAGGAACTGGCTTGGCAAATGACAGAATCCCCCTTATTTACAATTTAACTGATTCATCAAGCTTTTTATTATGATGAGTTTCAGACACAGTCTAGTTACACAAGAATTATTTACAACAACTTTATAGAGGTACTTTGTACAGGAAGGGTGGAGTCCCTGGGGGGTCCCTAAGCTCACAAGAGGACCGTGGAGATGGGGGCCCCTCCTGGCACCCCTGCTCATCCTTTGGATAGACACCAGGCCCCATCGCTCTGTCAGCACCCTCTTTCTTGTCCGCTTCTCATCTCTTTATTCAACAGATACATAGTAAGTCCTGAATGTGTGCTGGCCCGTGAAGATACCGGCGCATAAAAGACAAGTGTTGCTCCTGCCCTCACCAAGCTTATAGTCTGGTGTGGAGACGTACGTAAACGTGAATTACACATTCGTCACTGTTTATCCCTAATTCTGGGAAGAGCTCTGGATGTAAAAAGTGCAGAATGCTTTGGAAGCTCACGGTGGGGAATCTCATCGAGTCTCACCTACTCTTGGGGAAAGTGTTCCCTAGAGGCAATCACAGTTCCACTTCCTGTGCATCAGTGCAGGCACTGTTCTGTGTCAATGCAGCCGGCACATACATACCTATACACACATGTACATTCACTGGGGGGTGAGTTTCATGTCAAACCCCAACCTTTAACCATCTTAAAGGTGTATACCTTTCATTTCAGATGTAGGAACGATAGTGATGGGGCCACGGAATCTTGTGGAAGCAAGATGGTACTACTGCACACCTGCCGACTCACGACCATGGTGACAGTGGCCCCAGGTTTCTGGCTGTTGATCAGTGTTTCATTATTTAAATATTAGATGTGACCTTCAGAACATGGAAGAAGTCATTTTAAAACTTACTGTTAAATCAAACACCTAACTATGTGTTGGATATGGTTGGTGTCTGGAAAATGCTTTTTATTTTTTAAATTAAGTTAGACCGTGGTGTGTCCTTTTTACAGACACTCCAACAGAGTGGCACAAATATGTTTTCTTTTTGTCTTTTTAAAAAAAAATTTCTCAAAGATGAGGGCATCAGCGAGACCATGAGCCAATCTGACATTTTAAGCCAGTGCCATTAGAGCCGCTATGTTGCCGCAGGACAAAGATGGATGACACAAGGGTTATGGGTTTGGGGGTCATTACTGTGGCCTCAGCGCCCTTCATCACCAGCTTCCGTGGATGCTAACTGCAGTACAGAACCCCCCCATCGCCCCGCAAGAGTTGAGGCCTTGGAAGCCCTGCTCTAGGGGCAGCAACCCCATCTACACCAGGAACTCCCGGTAGCTGCTGAGTTCTCGGAGGCTGGATGAGGCAAGTGCATTTCCATGACCGTGACTGTTAGCTCCAGTCACTCTGGGGAGCAGCGGGGGGTGGGGGCGGGAAGCGCGCGGCCAGCGGGGGCCTCGGCCGGTCCTCTCTCGCCAGGGTGACCGTGGCGGGCCACGGGCCAGAGAGACAGACCATGTGCCGAAGGGCAGCGGTCCAGGTGCGGGAAGAACAATAGTTGCTGTTCTCTTAATCCTCTTTTTAAAAGACTGGTTTCAAGGGAGGCATTAAGGTCCCCAAGAATAACAAACGGGTCTCCCGGCCTGTCTATGCCGCCGAGTGAGGGGAGCGGGCCGCCGGCTCCGGCACCTGCTGCGGCGGGAGCTGACCCGGGGTCCAGGACCCGCAGCAGCTCTGGAAGGGCTGGTGCCCGAAGCGTGGGGGCGGGGGCGACGAAGGAGAGGGAGGAGGGGGAGGGGAGGGAGGATGGAAGGGGGATGAAAAAGGGAAGAGGGGGAGAGAAGGAGAGGGAGGATGCGGGCAGCGAGCAGGACAAAGGGAATCTGCCCCGCCCCGGTGGGCTGCGGCGGGGGAGGCGGCGCCGGGCCCAGGCAGCCGCTTTTAGCGCCGCCGCTCCCACGGTCGCCATGGCAACGCGAGCATTAGCGATTCCATCTGACATTAAAATGCCGCCGCCGCCGGCGGCCCGGAGCGGGGGTGCCGCGGCAGGCGGGTGGAAGATGTGCGCTCACACACACGCACGCCCACCGAGGGGCCGGGCGGCGCGCGGGCCCCTTTTAGGCTGTAGTTTTGTGCATCATTTATAGTGTTTCCCCCCTCCCCCCTCCAATCCGCCCTCCCTCCTTCCGGCTGTTTTTGTTTGTTTGTCTTTCTAGAGAAGGTGATGATTTGGGGCTTAGATCATCCGCTGGTATATTGATGAGCTCACTGGGTTGCTGAAAGGGAGTGGGGATGTGGATGCCGGTTAGCTGGGGGCTGTGACTGGGTTAGCTGGGGGCTGCGACTGGGTTAAGACAAAAACATCAAGAAACGGAATATTTGGGCAAATAGGCTTTCTTTTTTTCTTCCCGCCACCGCCCTTCTCTCTTTCTTTCTTTTTTTTTTTAACCAGAGCTATGAATTAGCCAGAAATAGTTAAAAGGAAAGGGAGGAGAAAGGGCTACCCAGCAGACATGTGAAGCAGGATTAGCGGAAACCCTGAAGCCCAAGGCCCACAGGAACCATCCTGCATCAGTGTACCCCACGTGAGGATTCTCCTGCTCAGAGTCCTGCTCTGGAAAAAGAAAATCAATCTGTGCACCTTTTTTTTTTCTTTTTTGTACCTGAAGCCCCATCCCATGGTATTCTCTCTCAAACTGTATTTCAGCACAAACAGGGAAAAGCTCATGAAACCGTACTCTAAGGTCAGAAACTGGCCTTAATCATCTCTGCAGCTGCTGAGCCCATGATGGGACACGCCACATGCCAGGGCAAGGGCGATGGCTGGCCATGGTGCACACGTGAAATCTGCAGAGAGGGCTTCCCGAGACCAGCCTCCGGAGAGTAAGAGGGACAGGGCCCAGAAACATCCTGGGAGCACAATGCCTGAGGCCTCGCCATGAAGGCAAACAAAGACCAACGGGTGTGGCTGGGGAGTTTTAGAGAACTCAGCAGAGCATGGGCAGGAACAGATGGCTTCTTATCCGCCAGGTGAAGTCTCCCCCGTGTGACACATCTCGCAGGTCTGGAGCGTCACACTTGGTAAGAAAATAAAGAGGGATGTGGATGAATGCTAGGCGTGTGACAGGGCGGTGTGGGTTGGTGGGAGCTGGCTCCCAACGGCTCTGCGAGCTGTGGGATTCCCAGGAATGAGAGGGCACCATCTCCAACTGAACGGAGCGCCCTTCCTGACCGATAGAACTGGGTCTATGTATCTGGACACGCACTGTGTCTACTCCAAGAGTCCTGAGTACTTGGTGATGATCTGGGAAGCCACTCTGGCATCCCAGGGTATGGGAGGAGTCTTCTCAACCAGACCTTGCTGCAGCCAGTGACAGAAAAACCATAAAAATAATAAATGCAAACCACGATTACTCCTGCATCCCAGAATTCTGACCTGACCATAGTCAAAGATGACTGGCAAAGCTCATCTTCCTGGCAGCTGGAGAATAAACAGGGAGTGGAAGGACTAAGATGCTGAGAACATGGGGCGGGGAATGAGCCCCCTCTGTTCAGCAAGGCCTATAGACGACACACTGTCTTTCAAAGGATTGACCGAAAAGACCAAACCGCAATTCTGGAAGCTGAGAATTCTAGAACTGGGCCTTGAGAGAGGCTCTGACCTTGAGGGCTGCTTTAAGCAGGGAAATATCTAGAACATTCTGGCCAGCAGGCTATTTCCTCCAGACCCCTCCCTTAGGGACAGATGGGCTGTGCCTCCCCCTAGTGTTGCTGCATCCTGATGGTGGAGAAGTTCTCCCAAACCATCACAACCAACCTACTCCTTAGAAACACACCTAAAATAGGGATGAGAAGGCCCCGGCGGTGCATGCCGTTTCTGCAGTCTAAAAGGAGTGTTCTGATGGTGAACGTTAGAGCAAGCTCCCTTTAGAGGCCTGTTTTGTGTGATAAAGGCCCACAGATTTCCACACAATCATCAACGAACTGGAAACAATCACCCACAAACTGGAAAGAACTTGAGGAAGATAAAGGAAGGGGAATTTTTGTGGCCTCATATAAGTTGCTCCTTTGCTTAGTAGCTGGTGCTTCAAGGAATATTTAAATACAGATACTAGTGAAATGAATGCCCAGTTGGGAAAACCTTAATTGGATGAGACATGGCTGGGGATTGCTTCTTCATCCATGGAACCATAAACAGCCAACCCGGATTAAATAAATCTCAGTATCCCTGAACTATTTCAAATATTCATGTCTAATAAAATGTACATATTCTTCAGGAGCAAATTTTTTTTTTTCTGTAGTTAAAAGAAAAATGAAAAATGATAAAGGTATCAAATAAATTCTCTTCCTGGGGTATCTCCTGACTTGCCATCCCGACTCCCATCTCACCACAGGAGGCCTGATGCTGTCTCCTAGTCATGAGTGGAAAGCACTAGATTCAGGGCTGGAAAGCCTTTGTACCAAAAGTAGGTCCCTGGTTGGTGGTCAGAATGAAAGAATTCCATCCCAAACCACCATAATTTCTTGAAGGCCTTCTTAATTTTTAGATGCTTCTTAAGACGCGTTAAAGCATTATAGTGCTTGGAGGGATTGCTGAGCGAACATATGAGGAAGATGAGACATACTGTCTCCTAAACAGGCAGCAGAGTCGTGAGATACAGAACAAGTACCATATGATGCTCAGACGGGGCGCAATAGGAGGATGGGATGACCTGGTACAGAGAGGACTGGGATATGAAGCCAAGGGGTAGTACGAGGACACTAATGATGGAGACCAAAGAAGAGCACGGGCAGAGATAGCGAGTCCCAAAGCCAAGAGTGATTTATCCTACACTTTTGAGGAAGGCCAGCTCCGCCATGCCTTCTACTGAACTACATCACACTGCTTGTCCACTTCCTTACTCTCCGTGTCCCCAAGCCTCTTGACAACAGTGCGCCCTCACATGGCGTCCCCTGCCTGCCTGCCATGTATAAGACAGGTGACCAGAGATGCAGAGGACGGAGGGCCTGAGGGCTTGCTAGTGGCCAGGAGGAGAAGAAAGAGCGATGGGGAGATGGGAGGACAGGAGGCGTGGGAGGAAAGAGAAAGCGGGTATTCAGCACAGGAGTCGACCTTTGTTAGAATCCTACAGCTTTGCTTCCTGGAGAAGGGACTGGGCCCAAAGAGGCTATGAACCGGGCCAGATCACTTAAGTAGGTAGCGGCGGAAGTGAAACTGTCACCCAGACCTCAGATTTCCTACTCAGAGTCCATTCATCTAGTTTGTAAGAGGAAAGGAAAGGGTAGACGTACCAAGTGTCACCAATAATGAAAGATCAAAATGCAAATGAAAAACAGAAAAACTCTTCACAGGAAATCGAGAAAATTCAAAAATCAGTCCATTTAGTCTTTGTGACAAAATAATAGAACCCGAGGCAGTGACCTAAAGGGCCTGCCGTGAGTCTGATCAGAGCAAATTGTGACGTCCCTACTGACAGGCAGTGCACGTGGGGGCAAATTTCTAAACCTGTCCAGGCCTCAGTTTCCTCAGTCATGAAATGGGGATAATACTAGTATTACCCCTTGTACGGATTTTGGGAAGATCAAAAAATCGTGACCCATGGCAAAGAGCTTTCTCAACAGCGCCTGGAGCATAAACGCTTAATAAGCGTTTGTGGTTACTCTTCTTCTGATTACTACAGAACTACTATAGCCAGGGAAAACTTCGTTTTTCTTACTGGAAAAATGCGGTAAAAAATATTTATTGGTGGTTTCTCTGCACGGGAAAGCATATCTATTTCTTTTGGGGGTGGAGGGGTGCTAAATGAGTTTTTGAATTTCCCACAATAAAAAAAGCATCCTTTTGCTTTTGTCTTTGGTGAAGCACGCTTCCTTCTGACGTCACCTTACTCCTTCCTCCACTGGTGAGAAAGTCCCAGTCTCAGTTTCACAACTAAAAAAAGGGTTGCTTCTTAGCAGAGTGGCACAAGCTCTGTCCACGCTACCGGGGCCGGGGTGTAGGATGGAAACAACGAGGAGGTTATTTATTTCTACGTTTCATTACTTCTGTGTTCCGTAGGAAGTCGACTGGATGTGGGTTAGAGCTGAGACGAGGAATCCCCAGAGCTCAGGTGGAGCCATACGTTTTTCACCATCTGTAAAATGGGTACCACAGCGTTGAACCGATTAATATGAACGGGGGACCGTAGGCTCCTGAGGTCCAGCAGTGTTATTTCTTCGACCACTCAGGTGATACGCCTCTGACCACTGATCCAGTGGCCCAAAGACAGACCTCCCCTCTCTCCTTCCCCTTCCCCATGTGGATTTCTTGGGCTATCTCATTTAGAGACCTGACTCCTGAAGGGTTTTACATTCCTGGGTATTTTTAGCCTCATTTAGTCAAACTGTTCAAATGCGGTCACCACATGGCATGCAGCTGTGGAGAGCAGCTGCTGTGGTCTGATTTTCGGTCGGTATTACTTGACATTTCTTGTCAGGTGATTTCTAAAATTCCCTGTGTTTTTTTTTTCAGGTGATCTCAAGAAGTTTTTCCTCCTGGAGTCTTAGGTGTGACGCTTGAGCTGTGCATCTGATAACCTGCTCCAGATTAGGGATGAATCCAGAACGCTGCTAGAAAGGAAGATGTATTTCAGCTTCTGGGACCCAAATTTCTCTGCCTCAGAACGATCAGGTCTGGGATGAGAGACAGTGCGGTGGGCTCTGGTTCTGACAGCTTCCTTAAGGCCCGCCCTCTAGCTTTCCAATTAGAGAAAGGGGACCACTGTCTCTTGGGGTCTCGGGAAGAAAGCAGAGAGGATGAAATAGCCTTCTGGCCCACGGGGAGCCTACCTTCAGTGACAACAGCTAAAATGTGCAACACGCTGGGTTACTCGGTTAGGGAGAGAGCTGGGCTGGCCTGCATGCTTCTTCCTGCTTCTCACCATCTTTTCTTCCCCGAGACACTTACCTCCCTGTCTCTCTGGGTCACACACATACACCCGTCTGCCATGATGCTTTTGCCTTCGGGCATTTTTCGCACACGCCATTCCTGCCTGGAAGGCTCTTGGTCCCTTTTCTAGATCATCTTCTATTTGTCATTTGAGTTTCAACATCAGCATCACTTTTAGGAGCCTCTTCTGATTCAAGACAGGGTTAACTGTCTCTTCATTGCACTTATTAACACACTGGATTGTAATCTCCTGTTTACTCATCCAGTAACCCCCTCCCCCCCCCGCCCCTTCCCCGCCCCACGAGACTGTAAACTCCCGGGTAGGGTCAGGGTACGGTTCACTGTTGTCTTTTCCACTTCCTGGCCCACTGTCTGGCCCAGCACATAGTAGGTGCTCTGTATGTATTTGAAAAATGTTTCAGACTCAACAAGAACCCCCTTTTTTCCCCTCCCATATATATTTTTTAGACCATATCCAACTCTTTGTTCTGCAAATCAATTCTCTCAGCCCTCTATTTTATCACTGTATCTGTTCAGAGGAAGTCCTCTGGTGGTTCTGAGTTTGAAAAAAATCTTCAGTTGTGTTTATAGGTATGAAAAGGTGATGCTGTAAATGCCTGGAAAGTGGGAACATGGGCTGGGTAACTGGAGGGAACTAGAGACTTTTCCTGGGTTTCTTGGTCATTCTCCTTCATGAGGCCTTCTTTTTTGTGGGCTGGTAAGTCTGCAGCCCTATTCTGAAGGCATAGGTCTTCTTGACAAGGAGATAGCACAGGTTTCCAACCAAGAAAAATCTTCCACTGATCATCTGGAACTGTTTTCCATTTCCTTTCCAGAGAACTCCTCTTACAGAGGAGAGGAAGTGTTCCATCACATACAGTCCCCATGAAGGTCCCTTCTCCCCACCCCAACCTTCTGCTCCCGGCAGATAGGGGCTGATGCCAGGGGCAGCAGTTATCAGCAGTGCCACACAGCACCACCGCTGGTTTCTCCACGATGACTTTTCATAGGACTATTTTTCAACCGTTCACAATGGGTGTCTTTCCCCAGCCCTCACCATCAAATGGTATTTTTAGGCAGCAGTATATGTGGTGTTTATGAGGACAGCACACGTCTCTCATAACCGCAATGCAGTATTTGACATGGGATTCAACTTTTGGCCTGAAAAAAGGCCACAGGAACAAGACCTCCATCCAAATGCAGGGCTTCAGTATGGTACTAATGGCATCTGAAGCCGTGTCTGGTGCTGCCAGATCTGCCCGGTATGCTGGTGAGATAACTGGCTGGTGGTGGCCCACCACAGTGGGGCAGGTCCGCATGGCTGTCCGAGGGGTGTGGGCACGATGCGTGGTGACTGGGTGTCTAGTCTGTTGAGGTACTGCCAGGTACCGTGGACCGGGAGGCAAGGATCTGTTTTCTGCCCTCGCTGACTTGACATCCTAGAGATGCCCTGACAGGCAGGCAGAGGCAACATGTTCCCTGCACGAGTCAAATCTAAACAAAAGCAGGACAACTTGATTCTCATGGCATCAAAACTGGCCTAGCTGAGGTCTACCCAGTTTAAGGCTTGTGCCTGTCCTGCCCCAGCAGCCAGTGGTTTGGGGGAAGAAGGTGGCCTGACTGGAGGAAATGTTTAACATCCTCTGCCCTCTGGAGGGCTGACTGCAAGACAGGCAGGACTCCGTGGCTACTGCAGGTGGCAGAAAGTGAGAAGATGGAAAGCACGAGGGTTTGTGTGTGGGAATTAGGGGGATGGATAGTAGGGTGGGCTGAAGAATGTCCCCGTGAAAGATATCCACATCCCGGCCCCTGGGACCTGTGACTGTTACATTATATTGCAAAAAAAGGACATTGCAGATGTGATTATGTAGGGCGCCTGAGATGGGGAGAGCACCCTGAATTCCCAGGTGGACCCTAAGTGCAATCACGTGTCCTTATAAGAGGGAGGCAGAAGAAGATTAGACATGGACAGGAGAGGAGGCAATGTGAGCAGGGAGGCAGAGACTGGAAGGATGTGGCTGCAAACCAGGGATGCCAGCGGCCCCAGAAGCTGGAGGAGGCAAGGAGTGGACTCTCCCTTAGAGCCTCTGGAAGGTGCGCGGTCCTGCTGACCCTCTGACTTTGGGCCAAAATCAAATCAGTGATACTGATTTTGGACTGCTGGACTGCAGAGCTGTGAGAAAACAAATTTCTGTTGTTTAAGCCACCAATTCTCTGGTTATTTGTTACAGCAACAATGACAAACTAAGCTACAGTATAGGTAGATGTGCCAGTTGATAAGACTTCCGACTCTCTTCCAACAAGCACCATAGGCTGGGGCCAATCAGAAGAACCAGCATTTCACAGTATTATATTCACTACGTGGAGCCGGTATCAAAATTCTGAACACACACACAGAGACACACACGCACTCCTCTCCTGGATTTGAATCAGCAACTGCTCTTATCTGGCTTTGCAGTGTTAGGCTGTCTCTAGAGTAATTCGCTGCAAATTGGAATAGGCAGCTGTGAATTGAAAGAAAGACGTGTGAGACCATCTCCCCCAGCTTAGTCGGGGAGGGTCCTGGAAGGCATCACAGATGCATGACGCAGACAACAGGGGAGGCAGAGGACGATGAGAGGCTTCCCTCTGAGGTGCGAGCAGCCTGGACAGGGGGGAGAGGAACACACGCCCTGCGACAGGGGAAAGGGAAGGACCTGCCTGCAGCTCTAAGAAGCTGCTCCCTCAGGAAGAGTACGGGGTAAAGGAAGGCCTGACCCTTTTTCTGTTTCATCTTAAAACTCTTCCCTAGGGATAAGTGTTACCCTCCCGGGTGGGTGATTTATTTTTACAAAGAGGGCTCCAGGGGCATCCGACTGCTGGGTGTGCTCTGCGGATGCCGCCAACACGGGCGGCGGGGGTGCCGCTGGGTGGGTGGGATCTTTGGGCTCCTGCCGCACCTGGGGTGGGGTGGGTGCCATGTAGCATAAGGAACAGCTACTGGTTGAGGAGGCTAAGATGTTTCTATGGTCTCTCCGAGGGAAGATGAAGGGGCACAGGAGGTGAGAAATCCCCAAAGGGAGAGAAGATCGTTCTCTCCATGGTCCAGGCAGCAACACCAGAGGCTCTCCAGACACAGGCTCCCAGCTGCGGAGGAGGCCCTGTGCTGACTTCTCGCGGGTCAGCAGACGTGGGGACCAGTCTCCTCACTGTGGCTAGCCCCATAGCCCCCAGCTCCCGGCTGTACCGACACTTGAATGATGACGTCTTAGACCCTCAATTCATTACCAGGCAGCGCCACTTACTAAACATGCACAGCACCCGCAGCACTAGAGGAGGTTGTGTGGGGCTTTGCAGGAAAAGTACAGTGGACCCTTGAGCATCATGGGTTTGAACCACACCGTGGGTCCACTTACATGTGGATTAGTTTCAATGGTAACTACAGCAGTACTGCACCATCCGAGGTTGGCTGAATCTGTGGGTACAGAGGAACGAGGTATACGGAGGGCTGACTATAAGTTACATCTACCTGGATTTTTGACTGTGGGGAGCGTTGCACCCCTAACCCCCATGTTGTTCAAGGGCCAGCTGCAGAGGGCACAGTCTCCCTTCTCCATGGAGAAACAAAGACCCAAACCAAACAGAAACACAGGTGACAGATGTCTTAAGGCACCGAATCCAAGAAGAACTAGCAAAGGAGCCAGAAGATGTGTCCCTATCAAGCCCCCAGTTCTTCTGCCTCTGTGGTCTTGGGTTTTAAGTCTTTTTGTCCGTAAAATAGGGTTAATATAATTACAGATGGCTTGGATTATGAAAGAAAAATTGAATGAGATAATGTATGTGACAGCACTTTTAAAGTTTTAGTCATTGTGTTTCAACATATGATATAATAATGTACAGCATAAGGAAATATAAAACATTCCACTGATGGGGGTAGGAAAAAAATACAGACTGTTAGCTTAATTCCAAGAATATAATAATTTCATTGTGACTCATCAGGACACTCCGGGACAACAACGAGAGACATCACTCGAGAGAAAAGAACATCTTGATATTAGGCACAGGCGACACTGGTTTTGGTCTGCCTCCTTTTAGAGAACGGACGCACCCCGACCCCAGCCACCGGCAGTGCTGCCCATGCCAGGCCCACACTCCCCAGACTCAGGGCTTGAGCCTGGGTGGAGGTTGTCTGATCCAGAGTGGACCCATCAGAGACTTTCCTTGAGATTCATAGATGTTGAAGTAGGAAAGATTTTCTCTTTCCTGTAAGTTGCTATGCTGGCATAATACAAGCCTGGAGCTGCCCGTGGCCACGATTTCCCCTGTGGAGAAGCCTGTAGCGAGACAAAATGAGGCCAACACGCAGAGACTGGGAGGAGTGGAGCCAAGAGTCTGGTTAGGGGAAGAAAAAGCGTCTTGCTTCTAGCGAATTAAGCCTCTAGGGTCCACAACTCTGAGTTCCTTCCAGGATATTCGATTTTGGGTTTAAACTGGCCGCTTCATCGGAAAGGGTTCTGATTTATAGAGCGAGCTGACTCTGCAATACTAAATAAACCTTGGTGAAGGGCAAATATGAATGTTGTTGGAAAAAGGTCCTTGTTTTTCCTGAAAAACATGGGATCAGCTCAGCATTTGGAGGTATCAATCCCCAATTTTCTAAACCTGGCTCAGCACTCACAACCTTCTGTGTCAATCAAACAAAAAGGCCACGTGTGTGCATCACGATGCGTACCAGAAGCCAGATGATTCCAACACCTGACAAGCATGCCCAGCACGGGGAAGTGAATCCAAAATGCACACAGAAAACAATGCTGAAAAGTGGACAAGAGTGACTGGGACAACACTTCAGCATCTAGAATATTAAGCGCCAGTTGTTATTTTTCATGCTGTTTGCTTACTGAACAGGAAAAATTCATGTTTCAATAGTAGCATCAGGAATCACAACATGGTCCTGTCTTAGCGGTCACTGCACTTCAAGCTTACACTCACTCATAATGGCTACAGCATCACGTGGCTGCAAACTGCCATCACCAAAGAGCCGATCTGCTGTGCTGTGGTATCTAATCCATCGTGCTCCTGTACTAAGAAGACTCTCAAGGCCCTGCCCTGCACCATCCCTCGCTCCATTACAGGGACTGAGAATTTCCTTGACAACTTCCAGTTTAAGAAGGCAGTTCTCTGAAACAGAGACAAAGGAATGACGAGAATGTGAATCTTTCTCTGAATCCTTTTCTGATCTCCATCTTTTTTTTTCTCTTTTAACCAGACAGGATCTGCCTTCGTTGGAACCTCTACACAAGTTTATATCTGCTACTAATTGGTCCTAGTCAATGACACAAAGTCGGAAATTAAGAAACTGTAGCAGATGAAACAGTATAAGTGCCAACCCCTCGTGGTGACCCATGGCCTTAAAGGAGATGCCTATGGTGGGGTTATCTGGATTAATCTAAGAAGCATAAATGGGGGATTATTCAAAGTTCAAGAGAACCAGTATTGGGTAGACGGATCTCACTAAAAATTCTATGTGTGTCTTAGAGTCTGTTGAGACTGCTATGCCCATTCTGTCACAGCAGAGCTGAGGCCCTCTGCTGCCATTACTGGGTGTAAAATAATTCTATTTCCTTTATCCACACTAAGGTTATCTTGCCTGGTGGTACCAAATGAATGAGGGAGATCCTCTTGAAGAAGCCAGCCTTCATCATGATGCCTTGCTTCCCTGGGTTTTCCAGGTCAGTTCAGTCAATATTTGGTTTTCTACCTTCGTTCCTGTCCCTGGATGTCCCTGAAGTGCCTGACGTGGTGGCTTTAGAACACTTTCTCACGTGGCCTCTGTGGTACAGCGTGTTCTCGTCTTCCTGGTCTTTAACCTTCTTGGCCCCAACTCTCCCCTCTTCCTCCCTGTGGATGGCTTCATTTCTGTATGCTGGTGACTCCCAGATCAATACCTTTTAGCCCATTTGAATCCCCAGCCTTAGATTCAGCTGCTTCCCGGGCACCTTGCCTTGGCCGGGAGGCAGTGGGTTTATTGTACCACCACCCACCTGAGAAACCTGCAGATGCTCTTAGAATCTACCCTCTCTCGCCATGTCCTGTAGATTTTACCTGTTTAATTTCTTTCAAATCCACCTTCTCTCCTTTCATTCTTAGTACCACTCCACTACCCACACGTTCATCGAATCTCACCCAAATCACTGTAACGGCTTCCTTTCTGGTCTCCCTGCCTCCTCTCCACTCTTCAGGCTGCAACCAGAATGATCTCACAAAGACATAAACGTGTAAGTTACAAATCTGATCTCTTGCTTGAAATGCTCCTTGAGCTCCTCACTGCCCTCAGAGACAAGTCCAAACTGTTCCCAGTGTCTCTGTGATCTGCTAACCTCTCCTGTGGCGGGCTCCTCACTCCCCTCTGAGCTTCCTGGGCTCCAGCCCTACTCATCAATTTCCAGACCCTCGGCCGCCCTGCTCGCTGTTCCTGGCTTTCACTGGCTTTCCCCTTTGCTGGCACACTCTTTCCTTGTCACCCTTTCCCTATTCCAAGTTTATCCTGAGGAAATAATCGGAAATGCCAACATGTGTTTATTATAGGATACTCAGCACAGCACAAATTACAATAAAAAACCCTAAAAACTACCAAAATGCCGACAAACACAATTTTTAAATGACTGTTTGAAGTTTTGCGTTACTGGGAAATTGCTCATAGTATATTAAATGAGAAAACCAAATTATGAAACTTGCTTTCCATCACAACTTCATGGATACTAAAATAGCAGCAAGTAGTTACTTCTGGTGGCAAAATTACTGGTGGTTTAAATGTTCTTCTTTAGACTTTTCTATGTTTTTTCACAATTTTCCCACGAACATGCAGGAATTACTTTCATAATTAGGAAAAAACACCATTAATTTTTTCTTTTTTTGTCTTTTTAAAGAGGAACATCCCTGAACCAGGTCAATGAGGGTAGATGCAGACAGACCGTGAAGATTCTATGTCTCACGGCAGGAGTGCTTTGTATGCAAAGTTTAAATCCTAAACTGGTGTGATATCTAGAAGCTTGTCAGTGAGTTCTATAATAATCTGTTAACAAAGGGTGAAGTTAAAAAACAGCTGAAGAGGGCGGGGGAGGTTTCTGCTGATGCTGCGGTGACAAATGCTAGGGCTAATATTAACTCCCCGTTTTGGGGATGTGTGTTTCCACCACTGAATTAAATCCCTCTGTCCTTTCCTCTTAACCCCCTGTCGATATGGGCATATGCTTTGGTGTTGCTGAACCAGCTGGAGGGCTCCGAGAATTGAGAGCAAAATATGGTTAACGCTCAGACCCCCGCCCAGCTGCTGTGCTTCAGTCAGCAGGGAGCAACAGGTGGCATCCTCTCCAATCTGTGTGTCCAGCTACGAGCAGAGAACGGAAAGTTAACACACAAACGTTTTGTTCTCCAGAAAAATGAAAATCATCCGGCTAAGTCCATACAGCTGTATCCAGTGGCCATTTGTGATACGTTAGTCTTTGCAAAGTAACAGGAGACATTGAGTGCGGGCTTGAGAACATTACATATAAACGGAGTTTCCCGCCCAATCAAGCACATACGCTGTTTCCATTAAAGGTTCTTTTCTGTCTTAATTAAAGCTTGATTAAAGTTTGATCCATAAGCCATGTTGGAAGAGAATGGTGTGCTTTCGGGAAAATGAGACGAAACTTTTAGCTTGCTTGAAAACGTCATCTTAAAGCATAAAATTGAAAATACAGCATCTTTTGCTCACTTGAGTATAATCGCTGATTAAGTTTTCACTTTATGACCTAGCACAGAGCATTTGTTGCAAAGCATGTATTAAATAACGAAATAATCAAGTAAATAAATGAAAAACATACTTTTGAAACCTAGAATCAATCCTTTGGAAGAGAGTGAAACAATATTGTACTTACATAATATTTATAGAAAATCACCAAACATTTAGATAAAACCTTTGAGAATCTGAGTGTTTTCCCTGCAGATACAAGACTGTAGCATCGAGAGGGAGAATGGCCAATTTCTTATGTATCACCCTGTTCCTGAGAAGAGTGTCTGTCCTCAAAGACATGAGAGGCAGAGGACGGTAAGAGAGAAGGGAGCAGAGGAGAGTTACACGTCTCTCAGCCACAGACGCTGATTCTGGTATTTTCTAGATCTGGAAAAAGGAAACCAGCCTGAAATCACAAGTCAAGTCTTGATGAGGGACAACAAAAGCAGATTCTATTGTGTCAGGTCATTTAAAACTCCAAATTGACTTTCATTGTTACAGCTGGATAAAATGAATGAGTTCTTATTGGTTTAGATATTAAAATGAACCATAAATATGGCTGTTTGGGTTAAGTGAGTGATGAACCTTATGTTCTGGCTTAATTTCCCAGATTTTCAAATGGATAATTCTAAAGGCAATGCCAATTTATTATTTCCTCAGAATTAGATTTGAGTTGGAAACAAAAGATAGTATGAATAAGAAAATATTACGCAGTATACATTTCATTTTGAAGTCTGAATTATTTCTTGGAATCACACCTGTGTCTGATCTGTAGAATTTTCCACTTGCCAGTCTTAAATATTGGCAATATCCCAACAATTGTTACTGACTCCTTTTAAGCTTCATTACCCAGGATTTCATTTTGGTGGTTTGAAGAAAAAAAAAAAAAGTCTCATGAATCGCATCCTTTCACAGTTAGAGATCGAAGGGTTCACACTTCTTGTCAGCAGGAAGTGGAGGTTGGGAAGAATTCTATTTTTGGAGTTAAAAGGCCACCTTTGACCCAGAAATGTGTGGTTGGATGAAAGACGTTTCTCTGTTCTGTCTTACTTGATTTACCCAAGGAATGGGGAAATGTTAACTTCAGCTGACTTGGTTCCTCCTAGCACCCTAACATTACCCATATTGACCATGTCTTAAGAATTTTAGATTTTCAGGTGTTTATTTTGGTCTTATGTGATCCACGTCACAATCATTTAAATTTATATTATTCAAAACCTTCCCCGTTGAAATCTTGACTCTTGTCCCAAGATATGAGGATCAGAATTTCTTATCCTAGATCAGGGGATGGGAAATGAACAGTTTGCACCAAAGTTTGGCCATTAAGTAGCAAAGGATCCTGGAGAAAGAAATGAATCCTCAGAGAAAGAAATGTATCCTAGTATACTTCTTGGCTCTGAAGGAAACTACATTTAAGAAACTATAGTAATACAACTGTAAAATAGCCAGTGGGAAGTTGTTGTATAACAAAGGGAGTTCAACTGGAGGATGGAAGATGCCTTAGAGGACTGGGACGGGGAGGGTGGGGGGGACTCGAGGGAGGGTGGGGGGGGGGAGTCAAGGGAGGGAGGGAATACGGGGATATGTGTATAAAAACAGATGACTGAACTTGGTGTACCCCCCAAAAAATAATAAATAAAGTTAATTAAAAACAAACAAACAAAAAAAACTATAGTAATATAAAGGCTAGTTACTGGTTTTCAGCTTTAGAGTCAATCACCAAAGGGTGAGATGATGTAAATATTAGTATTTTTTTAAAAGTTTATTTATTTATTGGCTGCATTGGGTCTTCGTTGCTGCACGTGGGCTTTCTCTAGTTGCGGTGAGTGGGGGCTACTCTTCATTGCGGTGTGCAGGCTTCTCATTGCAGTGGCTTCTCTTGTTGCGGAGCACGGGCTCTAGGCACTTGGGCTTCAGTAGTTGTGGCTCATGGGCTCTAGAACATAGGCTCAGTAGTTGTGGTGCAGGGGCTTAGTTGCTCTGCCAATGTGGGATCTTCCCCGCCCAGGGATGGAACCCGTGTCCCCTGCATTGTCAGGCAGACTCTTAACCACTGTGCCACCAGGGAAGCCCAAATATTAACAATGTAAAAGTAAAGCTCTAGGTGCCAGAAGTTCACACTTATATCTTCATTCCACATGGTGGTGAGTTAAGAGATGGTCAGGTCTGAAGTTGATAGAGCATGAAAGAGATTCTTGTACATTTTTGTATTTCACAGATTCTAAAAGCTCACATCTTTTCAACCATTAATATATTTGAAACTGGGATACTCCTTACTCTTGAGGATACCTTAAAAGTATGACTGGCAGGGTTGTTTCCCTTGGTGGAATATAAAATAATGGTGCATCTTATAACAGATGGCATCTTAGATTTGATAACGCAGTATTTTGAGTTGTAAAAGTAACTAATAGTAAACTAAAGATAATGAAAAAACTAACAATAATTGGGAAGGAGTGACCAAAAGCAGCTGAATAAACCATCATCTCTAAGAGTCAAAGGTCAATAATGTCTAAACATGGATACATTTTTAAAAAATGACAGCATAAGCATGTTGTTTATATCTTTTCATTTTAAACCCTTCCACTATTTGATTTTTAAAAAAACCACACTGTAGGGCTTCTCTGGTGGTGCAGTGGTTGGGAATTCGCCTGCCAATGCAGGGGACACGGATTCGAGCCCTGGTCCGGGACGATCCCACGTGCTGCAGAGCAGCTAGGCCTTGTGCCACAACTACTGAGCCTGTGCTCTAGAGCCCATGAGCCACAACTATTGAGCCCACGTGCCGCAGCTGCTGAGGCCCGTGCGCCTGGAGCCTGTGCTCCACAAGAGAGGCCACTGCAATGAGAAGCCTGTGCACCACAGCGAAGAGTAGCCCCCACGCAGCAACGAAGACCCAACACAGCCAATAAATAAATTTATGAAAACAACAACAACAACAAAAACCCACACTGTATGTTTCTTGTGGTTGCTGTAACAAATTACCACAATCTTGGTGGTTTAGAAAAGAAATTTATTCTCTTCTGGTTCTGGAGGCCAGAAGTCTGAAATCAAGATGTTTCCAAGGCCACAGTCCTTCAGCGGTTCAAGGGTTCTTTGCCTCTTTCAGCTTCTGGCGCCTGCCAGCATTCCCTGCCTTGTGGCTGCATCATGTCAATCTCTGCCTGTGTCTTCACATCACCTTCTGTGTGTGTGTGTCAAATCTCCCTCTGCCTTTCTCTTATAAACACACTTATGGTAGCACTTAGGACCCACCTGGATAATCTAGGATAATCTCCCAACTTCAAGATCCTTAACTTAATTCCATCTGCAAAGACCTTTTTATCCAAATAAGTGACATTCACTGGTTCCACGTATTACAACATGGACATATCTTTGGGAGCCATTATCAGCCTACTTATGCATCAGTTTGATTCAAAACAAACAAACAAACAAACAAACAACAAACCTTAAGTCATTCTACAACTTGAAGTCTTTCAGTGGCTACCCATAACTTCCAAGCTACCCAATAACCACGCAAGTTCAAATGATGTATTGGTTAAAAATAGTCTCTAAACCAGAAACGAAAGAAAAAGAGATACATTGGGTTTCAAGATTAAAAACTTGTGTGTGTCAAAGGATACCATCAAAAAGTGAAGAGAACTCACAGAATGAGAGAAACAATTTGCAAATAATATAAATGATAAGGAGCTTGTATCGAGAATATACAAAGAGCTCTTAGAACTTAACTTTAAAGAGACAAACAGGGACTTGCCTGGTGGTGCAGTGGTTAAGAATCTACCTGCCAATGCAGAGGACGTGGGTTCGAGCCCTGAGACGGGAAGATCCCACATGCCGTGGAGCAACTAAGCCCATGTGCCACAACTACTGAGCCTACGCTCTAGAGCCCGTGAGCCAAAACTACTGAAGCCCGCATGCCTAGAGCCCATGCTCTGCAACAAGAGAAGCCACTGCAGTGAGTTGCCCGTGCACCGCAAGAGAAGCCCCTGCTCTCCACAACTAGAGAAAGCCTGCATGCAGCAACGAAAACCCTATGCAGCCAAAAATAAATTAACTCAAAAAAGACAAATAACAATTTAAAAATGAGCAAAGGATCTAATAGACATTTCTTTAAAGAAGATATGAAACACCCAAAAAACCGACTAACCAAACAAAAAAACACGAAAAGATGCTCTACATCACTAGGCATCAGGGAAATGCAAATCAAAGCCACAGGGAAATACCACTTCATCCTGACTAGTATGGTGATAATAAAAAAGACATAATAACAAGTATTGGCAAGGAACAGAGAAACTGGAACCCTCATACACTGTTAGTGGAAATATAAAATGGTCCACTGCTTTGGAAAATAATCTGGCAGTTCCTCAAAACGTTAAACACGGAGTTACCCATGTGACCTAGTAATATTTTCACTCCTAGGTATATACCCAAGGAAAATGAAAACAAATCCACACAACAACTTCTATAGGAATGTTCACAAATAGCCGAAAAGTGGGAACATCTCAAATGTTCAACTGGCAAATGGATACACAAAATGCAGTCTATCCATATGATGGAATATTATTTGGCAATAATATTGGAATGAGGAATGAGGAAGTGATAGGATACACTGCTACCACAGTGATGACCCTTGAAAACACTACACTAAGTGAAAGAAGCCAGTCACAAAGGACCACCTATTATATGATTCCATTATATGAAACATGTAGAGTAGGCAAATCTATAGTGATAGAAAGCAGATTAATGGTTGCCAGGGGTTGGGTTAGGGGTTTATAGGGAATGGGGGGGGGGGCGTGGATGACTGCCAATGGGTATGGAATTTCTATTTGAGGTGATGAAAATGTTCTAAGTTGATTGTGGTGATGGTCACACAACTCTGAATATACGAAAAACCATTGAATTGTATGCTTTAAATGAATGAAGTATATGGTATGTGAATTATATCAGTAAAGCTCTTGATAGATGAAAGATAGATAGATAGATAGATAGACAGACAGACAGACAGATGGGTAGATAGTCCACAGAATCACAGTCTTTGGTCCAGTCTCAGCTCCAGGAGAATGTGGGATGGATAAGACAGAACACGCATGGAGGGCCTCAGCACAGTCCATGGTAGATATCCTACACGTGACCACTGCTGTTATCTACCTGGCATTTGAAGCTTTACGGGACTTGGCCCTTGCCCACCTCTGGCCCCTTTTCATCCCTTTAACCCTCTTTCAGGGCAGTCTCCACCCCACCTCCCCCCACTCCCAGCTATACTACACCTTAGAGTCCCCTGAAACAGGCACAGCACACCCTGCTTTTACTGGAATACTCTCTCTCCCCTGCCTTCACTTGGCTAATGCCTCTCTTCCTCCCCTTCTGTGTTTCCTCAGGCGTATATCTCCCAGAAAGCGTCCCCTACAGGCTTTGAAGACCGTCTGCCCTTGCTGCCAGGTCAGCTGTGGCCCCCACATCTCTGGGCACACAATCTCTCACAGCACTCACCGTGCTCCAGGGCACCTGTCTGTCTGCTGTGTCTTATTCATCTTTACACGCTCAGTGCCAAGCAGAGGGACAGAGAGTGAGACGTGAACATGCTAAATGACCACTGGGCCTAAAGAGAATTACTGTGGCACCGGCAGTAGAGCAAAAATCTCTCCTGGGAAAAAGAAAAGGCTTCCCCCTTGCTCTCCAGACTGAAGCACAGCTCCGTTTCTCTGGGGCTGGGAGCCCAGCACGACTGCTCTTGTGCCTTGTCTTACATGCATACATGTGCAAACCTGCGCACCACATGCTTCCCATGGAGTGACGGGGGGGAGGGACTCACGGCCTCTCCTGGGACCCTGGTCTGGTCCCATTTCAGCTGTGGCCCCCTCGGTTTATTAGCACTTTACTGAGGCACGTGTTCAGACCCGTGTACTTAATGGAAGGGACAGCTAAAGAGCGCAGTCAGCGTGATGGTCACACCTTGTAGCCTAGGGAACATGCATTTGCAAACCCTGTAGGAGGTAGTGCTCAAAAAAAGCCCACAGTCTGGGGACGAGAAGGAATGATCACTTTCTAAATATTCCCTGTATCATAAGCACAGTCAGTGACAAGTCCGGGGAGGCCGGTGTGAAACGCCTTGTAACCCTCGGAGGTAGCGAGGGCCCTAACCCAGAGGCACCCACGCCAGGGCGGATGACGTGGGGAGTGAGGAAGCGCTGGCTTCAGGGATCCTTAGCTCCACTCCAGTGGTTGTAATCAGTGAGGCACGGATCTGGGTGTCTGGCGAGAGCTGTCTGGAATATGAGGGCTGCCACACTGCATAACTCCAGGGTGCCCTTCGTATCACAAGCTAGGTGAGAGGCAAACCCCCCCCCCCCCCCCACGAAGTGCTGCCCTGCAGGGACGCTGTCGTCATAGTGAGCGGCCTGGCTAAATCTTGATTAGAGAACCTTGTGTCTGTTAAAGCAATAAGGGCTTGCTTAGTTTCACGTGACACTGGCCTTTTTTTTTAAAGCTCTTTATTGGCATATAATTGCTTAACACTGTTGTGCCAGTTTCTGCTGTACAACAAAGTGGATCAGCTGTATTTATACATATATCCCCATATCCCCTCCCTCCCGCGACTCCTTCCCACCCTCCCTAGCCCAGCCCTCTAAGGCATCACCCATCCTCGAGCTGATCTCCTTGTGTTATGCAGCAGCTTCCCACGAGCTATCTATGTTACATTTGGTGGTGTATGTATGTCAATGCTACTCTCTCACTTGGTCCCAGCTTCCCCTTTGCCCTCCACCCCGTGTCCTCAAGTCTGTTCTCTACATCTGCATCTTTACTCTTCTCCTGTCCCTGGGTTCATCAGTACCATTTTTTTTAGATTCCATACATATGAGTTAGCATACGGTATTTTTCTCTTTCTGGCTTACTTTGCTCTGTATGACAGACTCTAGGTCCGTCCACCTCACTACAGATAACTCCATTTCTTTTTATGGCTGAGTAATATTCCATTGTATATATGTGGCATTTTTTAAAAACACTGTCAAAATTGTACACGTGACTTAATGAAATGGTGATATCTTTTAAAGGAACCTCCAAACACTGAGGAGAGCTGAGCTGGTAAAAAGTTTCATCACTGGCCACATCTTGGGGCAGTACTCTTAGCAAACACTAGCAACCTCGCTTGGCTGGTTAGGGTTAGAAAAACAACGAAAGGCCAATAGCTCTTAGGGATCCTGGGAAAATATGCAGATGTCATGTCTGAAATCAGTACGTTCACCTATAGACAAATGAGACTCAACTACGCATTCCTCATGGGTGTCCTGTCAGTCAGGCTTTTCCTCCTCTTTATTAAAACAGAAAAGGACCAGCATTTGTATTTGCATACACGTGTACACAGGCCCACGCCCTTTATTTCCCTCCTATGCTACTCTAATGTATATGTAAACATATATATAAATCAGTCAAATTTCCTACCTTATTTGCTGATTTGGTAAAATATTGGATGGAAGATAAAAGAAGTAGTTTTAGTTCGCTGTGGTTTTTCCTTCTCTAAATTTCCTCTCCCTTGTAACTGAGCACAGCCCTGGCCCACCCGCCTTACTGCACCAACACGGAGTCACTGCTTCATGCAGGGGGAGGGAGGGAGGGAGGGAGGAGCAATCTGGTCACCTTCCAAGGTCCCATCAGGCATCCCCTCCTTTCTGACCTCTCCCCGCTTCACGCCGTGGCCCCGAGCCTGCACCTCTCTTTAGGGAGAGCGGGTGAGAACATGGGCCGCGGAGGCAGTGAGCACTGAGCCGAAATCCTCACCCTGCTGCTTACTGGCCGTGGCTGCTTCTGGCGAGTGACGCAGCCTCCTGGGCCTCAGCTGTCTCAACTGAAAAATGGGCGCGACACCCATCCCATTTGAGGTTACGAGAAGCTTAAGGAGAAAAACGTACGTAAAGCACATGGCTCAGTGGTAGCACCCAGCCAGCGGTCCCCAAACGGCAGCATCTCCTCTTCCTCTATGGTGCTTCCTTCTGAATTGATTCTGCCCCCATGATTCGACGGTGAACATTTTGAGGGATCAAACATTTACTGAACGAGTGGGGAAATGGATGTGAGAGTGATGGAAAACCACTGCACATCCTACTAACAAGGTGCTCCTGAAGAATCACCACCACTCCCTTACTCTGCCCCACTCTGGCTCCTAGTTAATTGATCGGACTAAGATTATATTGCTTTACCAGCCAGATGGTTGATTTTCACCAGCAAAGACAGCAAGGTATGAAAGGTTAATTATGATACATTCTTACTGTAATACATTACCTCTCTGCTCAAATTTCATATGCAATTGACCACAGGAGTGACAGCCCTGATTTCTGAAGGTATCCAGATGATGTTTTTGTTCCCTATTAACTGTGTCTCTCTCTCTGTACTATACCGTAGGACAGAAAGAGGCTGACCTGCTTTCCTCCTTTGCTTCTGTTTGTAGTCTGTTTTTCTTTTCTCGGCTTTTTTCTCCAAAAGGGCTTGGGATGCTTGAGGGTATACATCTGAAGCCCTGGGCTAGATTCCTGTGATCATTTATTTCATCAGGTTTGAACAGGGCAAGCTCAGAATGGAGACTCACGTGATTCTTTCACACTCCTAGGCTAACAGGCACTGAGGCCTTCACAGACCACGCGGCTGCAGATTCAGTCCTGGATTCCCTCCCCTTGGTACACCCGCCTTGGAGGCCCCAGGCTGCTTGTATACCGGCCCTGAGCGGGTATCCATTCTGATGCTGCACGGGAAGAAACAGCTCTCCCACGATGGATTTAGGCACTTCGAGGGCTGAAAAGTAGCTCGTCCACTCTCTAGTTTTCCTTTGGAATCCAGTAACGAACTCATTAAATCACCAATTTGTTGTGACAGGAAGGCATTCAGATGCTGACGCTATTGCCATGGAAACCATCCCCTCCACTTGGAGCTCTGTCTGTCTCTGCTGAGGAGCACCCCAGCTCCATAATTACTGTCGTTCCCCAAATAACACAGAGCCATCACTGCTCTGAGCAAATCCAGAAGCAGGGCATGCAGTTTCTATTCTGCTTTCAGACGGATCCTTGTTGGTCTTGGTATTTTTAGCACACATTTCTGTTCTGTACCAGTTGTCTTTTAAATTCCTACATGCTGGCTCCTTTCTAGCACCTTTCCTAGAGAAGCAGACAAAGGATTTTGGGGGGATAGCTGTTAGGGACACTGTTCAAAGAGAAACCACTGCTTCCCCAAATCTTTGTGCTTCCAAAGATTTGGAAAAATGAGTTCTGTCTTTTGAGACCCCGAGAAACAAATCCTAAATTCTATTACAGTTCACCTCCTATAAAACCTAAACGTTTATGGACAGATCAGTAATGCCCACATGCACGTTCAGAGATGCAACTCAAAGTACAAAGTGATGTTTGCTTTATTTTGTTTGCACTATCCAGGCCATTGCTGAGTGCCGACACCAATGGCTGACCAAGTCACAGAAAAGGGAGAACATTCTTATTCAGGGCAGCACTCAAGCCTTTTTGAATATGCTACGGCACCTGGTATGCGGGGAAATTTAAACATAACCATCGCTTAGCAAATGAAAGACACTGTACCAGGCATTTTACATTCTGTTTCATGATTTAAATTTATCTGCATGAAAATCCCACGAGGCAGCTATTTTTATCCCAATTTTACAGCTCAGGAATGCGCAGCTCAGCGCAATTAGGTAAATTAAATAAATGCCATGCTCTTCCATACTGCATAGGTGTTACCACATCACACATGCAGTGCCCACAGGCATACAGGTGACTTCTGCTGCCTTAGAATCAAAGATGCCTGGATTAGGAAAAGCCTTTCATGATTCTCTTTTCCAACCAACCAACCAACACCTTCTAGGACATCCCAGCTGATGGTCTGCTCTCAGCGTGGGTACACCCAGTGATGGAGAATTTGCTAAGAACAGCCTGTATCTGGACGGCAGTCTTGGCCTGTTTCTCACATGAGCGAAGAGCAACCATCGTTGGAGCTTCTACCGAGTGCTAAACTGAGGAAGCTTGGTTCTGGCTCAAAGTTTGCCCTCTAGAATATTCGGGTATGGATGGGAGGAAGAGGGAAATGAGAAGGAGCTAGGTTAGGACCTGTTGGAGCTCAACAAGAGGGTCTCAGCAGATCACTGACTGACCATTTGCCCCGCGGGGGGAAGAAACCTGTGCCCCAGTGCCAGTGGGAAGCTGTGTTTTGGATGAGACTCAAATTATACACACACACAGACACACACTCTCCACAAAATGTATAACCATTTGTTCCAAATAGAAACACCAACATTTAAAGAAGGGCAGTGAGCAGTGATCCACCTTCTGAAAAGGTTTCAGCAAGGTCAGAGGAGGAACGCAACACTGACCTTGCAACTTCATGAAGCTCTGTGTTTAGTGCTGTTAAGATAATTTCTTTCTGCTCATGTGAGTGAGATTTACTCTCATAAATGCTCGCTTGCTTCTGCCTTAGACTCTAAACTCTTTGGCGGCAAGATCTGCGATCTCTGCGGATGTCTACCTGTATGACCTGTGACAGGCCTCTTTAACACAAGCTCCTCCCTTTCCTCTTCTGTAACGTGAAGGATACTGTTTATTATACTATCTACCTTATGGGTAGATGTTACAAGGTTGAACTGCAACGTGCAAAAGAACCCTGAGAAAAGTATCAATTCAACAAAAAGGTGCCTAACTCAGTATTCTATGATGGTGGATACTTAATTATAAACAACTATAAGCTTAGTATTTATAATATTTTAGATCAGATCGCTTTACATTTACCAGGAAAAACAAAATGATTTTCAAAGCTTTGAGAAACGATTTAAGTAATATTCAATACAAAAACTGTGATAGTACAGAGCTGTGATTTGTGTGCGTGTGTGTTCACTGTCTCATGATCTAACCTGTTGTAAAGATTAAAGCAAAATTTTCCACAGTCAATCACAGAGGATTAGTAAGGCCTCTATAATTCTACATCATTAAAAACAAGCAGATCACACACTGGAGTCCAACGTTTTTAGTCTTTGTTGATTTGTTTTCTGAGTAATTTAAAAAGGTACTTGTGAATATACTCCGCCTACTTCTAAAAAGTATTTGGGGACAGCCTACAATAAAAGGAACAGAAATAATAAAAGTGAAGTAATTTAAAAATAATCTTTTCATCCAATTCACAGCCATTTCTTCTTAATAATATCTATGAAACGGAATTAATCTAGAGTTACAAATGGGATCTTCTATAGTTTCTTACACCGAAAGTATTTTATTCACCGTAACTAAACACGGGGCTGGTAATAAATGACTTCTGGGGGGTGGGGTGAAATGGACTAAACTCTAGGACTCAAAGAGAATGAACATTAATATAATTATGAAGTGGATTAAATCAAGATGTAGCACATGCCCAGATCACATGTTTTATTTCCCTTTGGATGTAACAGCTAGTTTTATGCAGAATATGCTAAGACAACCACACAAAAGGGAAATGAGTCACTTACTAAATACCAGAAAAGCTTAGGCCAACTGGCTAGACGGAGACTCAACCATGTCTTTTTCTGCCTCTGGTCCACTTCTATATCCTGAAAGCACCACCTTGTCTGAATCACAGGAGAGAAATCTTTTTGGCAAATATACATTGGACACGTTCAGCCTTACTCTTTCTCCATGCCTCTCTCTCTCACACACACCCATATCCAGGAGGCTCTGGAATGCATGTGGTTTTGTTTCCAGCAGTCTTACCTCCATAATTATGTCTGACCTAGACTAACAAAACATTCTGCTCTTCCCAAGAAAGCAGCAATCAGTGTGAGGTTCTGTCTTCTCCTGGATGACAGCCCATCATCCTTTCTCTCTCTCTCCCCTGTATTCCCACCAGGATAAAAGCCCTGTCTTGCTTACTCTCTGGTCCAGTGCCTGGAATTTTGTTGGTACTCAATAAACATCTCTTGGGTGAGGTGTAGAAATGTTTTCAGTCTCTCCTCCACTGGCTATCTGCTTTTTCCTCAGCCTAAAAGCATGCACAAGCCTCCCCATTAAATAAAAGACCAAAAAGCTCACCATTCTTTTCTCCCCACAAGCTATGAAATGCCCCAGATTAAATTATCCATCATGCCAGTGCCCTTCTAGCTATTGTTTTCTTTCTCATCACACCTTACAGTAAAGCTTCTTAAGAGAGTAGTTTATATACATTATCTTTACTTCTGTACTGTTTATTCTTTAACCATATCCTTTTGCAATCCATCCATCTATCCATCTACCCATCCATTCCCTACTTCCCTCCCATCCATCTGTCCACCTACCCTTTTCCTCCCTTATTTCCTTTGATCCATTCATCTGTCTTCCATCCCCTTCCTCCCTCTCTCCTTCCCTGGCTTCTGTAAATATACATCAATGCCTGTGATGTACTAGGTACCACACTGGGAATATGGTATTGAAGAAGACACAATCTCTGTAGTGGAAGTGTTCTTGATCTGGTGGGAGATATGGGTGCGTAACCTTGAGATTCTTAAACTGGGGTACAATTCCCCTGGCTACTCAGGAGTGTACTATAGTAAGTGAAGCCCCGGAACAAATACAGAGAATCTTCCAGGAGGATCAGCTTTACTCCATGTAAATAACTGGAAACACTTAACGCTCAAATTAAAGCCAGTGTTTAAAAAGACAGAATGAAAAATAGCATGAAAAGTAGCATAAATGGTTACAATAAAACACAGGACTTTAAAAGAAACATGCCATAGGCTGTTTTAGGACGTGACCCCAGTGAATGTTTAGTGTACTCTTTTGTTGCTAGGGGTATTTCCTTAGAAAATTCTGCAAAGCACTGAGAAGTAGGTAACTGCCACACAAGGTGACACATCAGCCTAGAGGTAGGAATGCGAATTCTGAGCATGAATGGGACGATTTTGGGGAGGGGAGGGGTGGATTACCTTTACAGAGGAGGTGACATCTGAGGTAGCTGCTGGAAGATGAGTGGTTTACCATGTGGAAAAGGAGGGGACAGTCCCTGTGGGCAGAGGAAGCAGGATGTGCAGCTATAAGGAGTTGGAAATGGGTCTGATACATGGGAAGCACAAGGAGGGGTCTAGCAAGTAGCTGAAAAAGGAGGCAGGTTTTGACTGTACAGGGAAGAGCCCAGGTATTGTGCTAGAAAGTGCCAGTGCTGGAGACCATTCTCTATCCTTGAAACTCTTTCTCTTGGGATCAGTGTATCCTGGTTCTCCTACTTCCTTGACAATTTCTTCTTAGTTCCTTTTGCTTGTCTTCCCTCTTCAACATGCCTCCCCCAACCCTTGAATTTCAGCATTCCCCAGAGTTCCTTCTTGGGCATGTTTTCCTTCTTATTCTCTCCACATGGATGCTTTCATTGGCTCCCTCTGCTTCAACTTCCTTTAAGCACCTGGCTTCCAAATCTACATTCCCCACTGCAGCCCTCTGGGCTCTAGACACCCATTTCTCATTGCATGGTTATTTCCACCTAGACTGATCTATAGCCTTTCAAAATGAATAAGTCCTCAGACATCCCTGGTGGTTCAGTGGCTACAAATCCACCTGCTAATGCAGGGCACATGGGTTTGAGCCCTGATCCGGGAAGATCCCACATGCTTCAGAGCAACTAAGCCCATGCGCCACAACTACTGAGCCCATGTGCCGCAACTACTGAAGCCTGTGTGCCTAGAGCCCGTGCTCCACAACAAAAGAAGCCACTGCAACGAGAAGCCCGTGCACTGCAGCAAAGAGTAGGCCCTGCTCTCTGCAACTAGAGAAAGCTTGTGTGCAGCAATGAAGACCCAATGCAGCCAAAAATAAATACATTAACCAAACAAACAACAAAGCAAAAATGAATAAGTCCTAAGCTGTCTCTATCACCTTTCATGCTCCTCCCCTCCCTTCTAAGGCTGTGCCTGCCAGTCTCTACAGTCTAGGTTAATGCAACCACGATCCACCCAATCACCCATATAAAAACTTCAGGGTCACCAGTTACTTTGCTCATTACCTACAGCACCTATCAGCACCTCTCCTAAACCTCTGTTAAATATCTCCTTTCCTTTAAACCTCCACCAGGGATTCCCAACTGAGCTGGGAGTTCTCCCACTCCCTTCCCCTCAGTTGAGCGTCACTGCATGTGATGAGATTTTACTGGTGGGCACAGGCTGTGCAGTTGGACTGGGGGGGTGGGGCAGGAGGGGCAGAAAAAGGTTAGATTCACTGGCATGACCACATCCATCTTGGCCAACGAGTTAACTGGCCCCCTGATAGTCTCCTCCACAATTCTCCAGTTGTTTTTTTTTTTTAACACAGAAGTCTGATTAAAAATGACAATTTACTGAAATATACAAAACTACTGCAGAATAAGAAGGAAATATAAGTGAATCTTTATCCAACCTTTGGATGGGTAAGACTTTTTAAAGCTAAAGGAAAAGGTGGATCTGACTACATAAAAATGCAGAACTTCTGTAGAAAAAAAAAATAATGCAATTAAAAAAAGATAGATTGGGAAAATACTCGTACCATATGAGGGTTAACACTCCTAATATACAAAGAGCTCTTACAAACTAGTAACTAATGATGAGAAGCACCAAAAGATACAAAGAGGCAAAGGATATGAACAAGTCACAGCACACGTACAGATGACAAGTAGACCCATGGGAGACACTGTTCCATTTCATGTATAAAATGTAGATGAAAACAATGGATATACAAAAGCTTTTCCCCTGTCAAACTGGCAAATGAAATCCAGTGCTGAGTAATTCGGTACGTGAGGCATGCTGATAGTTGGCTGGTGGGAACATAAAATGGCACAGGCTTTAGAAAGCTGATCTAGAAACAGTGTCAGAAGCCTTGAAGAATATATACCCTTTGACCCCACAATTCCACTTCTAGGAATTCCTAAGGAAACATCATGGATATAAATAAATACATCCCTCTAAGGACTTACAGTACTAAGACACTGGAAACATTCTAGATGTTCAACTATAAGGGCTGACAATGAAACAATATGAATAAATACACTATAGTTCATTTTTAGCATGAAATACCACATAGGTATGCAAAGTTGGGCCGGAAAAGAATACTGGGTGACATACAAAGACGTTTGCAGAATGTTTGCTCTACACTGTTAAGTGAAATAGCAATTACAAAATAGGTTCTATTAAAAAAAAATCTCATTTTTGGGAAACTATGTCGGTATGCAAAAGAAGATACAAAAATGTTACCAATGGTTTGCATATGTGCTTCCAGATTTTTTTCTTCAGGGTCCTCATGTACATTTCCCCAAATCTCCACGTGTAGAGTTACTTTTGTTATCAGAAAAAATCTTTTTAACTGGAGACACAACAATTCCCCTGTTTTGGCTGCCTGTTGTCTACTGGATGAAACTCAAATCCCTTTGCCTGATACTCGAGGCCTGTCACAATCTGGCTCCTCCTTGGCGTCCCAGCCTGCTCTTCCTGCTGTATCATATGCGTGACACCAACAAGCCTTGTTCTAAACCTTTGCCTGCACAGCCACACCCCTCCTTCCTCTCCACTGTGCTCACAGGATTGGTTAACTCCTCATCCTTCTAAACGGTCTGCCTCTCCAATTCCTGGTCTTTTCTCAACTCTACAAGCCCACCACATTCTTTTCTGCCTCAGGGTCTTTGCACCTACCATTTTCCTGCCTGGCTCTGTCTTTACAAGACCAGCTCCTTTTTTGTCTTTCAAACTTTAAGTTAAATGTCACCTCTGCACTTGGCCTTCTCTGACCACTCCATCCAAAGAGGTCATTCCTTTAATTCTCTGTCTCAGAACCTGTTTATTCCTCCTTAGCACTTGCTACATTAGAGAACTATTTTTATTCATTTGTTTACTTTTTTTTTTTTTTGTTACAAGTAGGGTTTGCCCTACTTGAGTGTAAGCTCCAGGAGGACCAGGGCTATGATCTGTCTAACCTGAGGCCTCACACCTGGTAGAACATCGTTCTTTATGAAATGGACAGACAATGGAAAGGTCAGCTGTTCTGTAATGCATTCCTGTTTTCCCATGGGGCTCTGTATGCTCATCTCCACCAACCTTTATCTATTTTTATTTTTATTTATTTATTTTTTTGGCTGCACAACTCAGCTTGTGGATCTTAGTTCCCGACCAGGGATTGAACCCAGGCCCACAGCAGTGAAAGTGTGGAGTCCTAACCACTGGACCGCCAGGGAGGTCCCTCTCTATTGTATTTTTAAAAATACTAATGCAGTTATTTCTTTACAGCTGTCTCCTGAAATGGACTGTAGATGCTCTGGGATGGAGACTGGGTACAAGGTCAAGCCCTGGTGCACTGCAGGTGCTCAACAAGCAGGAGCTCCAGATGAATGGAGGAGGGGCTTCTGAGGGGCTCCCAGTGGGTGGGGGAAACCATTCTGGGACCGAGCAGCTGCTACACCTCATACATGTGACGAAATGCTGCGCTGCTCACGTAAGTCCATAACACTTTGGGCAGACACGGGGTTTGCAGCAACAAAAAGTTTTAGCTGCATTTTAAAACGAATTTTTCGCAACTAGTTAACAATTAATTCCTGAGCTTCAAATAAAAAGTGAACAAAAGCAAATCTAACATTAAGACCACAGAGTTAAAAGAAAAGAGGAACATCATAGTGCCTGTGGGTCTGTCCGAAAGTGAATTGTGCTACATTCCTTAAGGAATTACAGGCTCCTTGCCTGGAACCTGTAAATTGACGTTTGTTTCTTTTACAAGGTGCTCCCAGAGACCTCAAATATTTTACAGACAAATAACGCAGGGCACTCACCCCAATGAAGGTAGCTTATGAGAGACACAGTCTAGTTTTAGTATGCTGACCGCAGAGATGGTCGGTGGCTTGCGGGACAAAGTGTCAGCTCCAACCGAGGTTTCCGCAGTGCAGTTATTACTCAGCAAAATAACATAAGCCTTTCGACTTGGGAGCCTTAGCCTAGCTTTGTAAAAGTGGCCAAACTGGATGGGGCTTGAGATGCTGCATTGCTAGTCAGGGGTCGCCAAACTTTCTCTCTGAAGGGCCAGACAGTCAATATTTCAGTTCTGCGGACCATACAATCTGTGCTGCAACCATTCAACTTGGCCATTGCTGTGCAGAAGTAACTGGGCCGGCCTGGCTGTGTTCCCATGCAGTTTCATTTGTGGACAATGGATTTGAATTGTATGTAATTTTCGGTTGTCGTGAAACATTATCCTTCTTTTGATTTTTTCTGCTAACCATTTAAAAATGCAAAACCACCTTGGTGGTGGGCCAGATTTGGCCTGTGGGCCACAGTCGGCTGACCTCTGGGCTAGTTTATGACAGTTTCTCTGTATGGGCAGCAGTGGCACAGTGAAAAGACAGGCTCTCAGAGGCAGAGCCCTTAACTTTGAAGAGTAAGTTCCAACACCTGAGATGGGACCCAACCGAAACAACTTATTTCTGAGCACCACCAGACCAGAAAACAATGTAGGGCACCGGAGGGTTAACAGTTAATTTAAGACGGGGCAACCGAGGGAAGAAGACTTTGCTCTCGGAAGTGAAGAGTGTCCTTTGAAGTTTGGTTAAAAGTGTTTGGTTCACACTTTATGGAAGCATATTATAGCAGTGCCTTTTCACTGCAGGATAATCGGAAAACAAGGAACACGCAGCGATCCTCATGTGGTCGCACCTGAGGCTTGAAACGGCAAACAAACCGCTCTCCATTCAAGGCTTGCCGTCAGATGACACAACTGCTGACAATAAAAGAGACCAGAAACATCCTTTTCATGAGAAAACGGCTCCCTCCACTATTCTCACTGGTTTGGCTATAGAATGCATTCCCAGGGAGATGAGAGGAAATAGAGGTCATTTCCAAGGTCTCCTCTGCCCCTCTCATTTTCTGTTTTAAAGTGTGCTTCCGTTCTAAATATTCCGCTCCTTCCGCTTTGAAGAGTACAGGTGCCTTACACAGGAGGGGCAGCAGCGTCTAGGGTACAAGATGCCGGGGTGCTTGTCTGTTACTAATTAGCTGTGATCCTGAGCAAGTTACTGTGCTCTGTGCCTCAGTTTCTTCAGCTATAAAATGAGGGTAACAGTAGCACCCACCTTCTCAAGGTGTGAGGCTTACGTGTGTTCCTGCACGTACGCTGCTTTAATAGAGCCTAGCACAGAGTAAGGACTGGATGAGTGTTAACTAATTTTACTATTATCTTCGTGTGCTTCCCAAGTACCCCAGAATGTGTGCTCATGTGTGTGTTCTCTCTCTCTCACACACACACATAATTCCACACACTAAACTGAGGTTTAGTGACTTAAAGCCACTCAGCTATGAATCTTCTTTTGATTATGCACCAAATTGTCCTTCAAGGGCTTTTAAATTACTGAATGTGATCTTGAATTTCCTGCCCATTGCCTGATGTGGAAGTTCCTTAAAGAAAAGGTTGTATCAGAAAAAAAGTCTAAAAAAAAAATCCACGTATTTGTAATCCACAGGCAATCGGGATCTTGACTGCTTGAAGTTAAGTTTATTTTTCTCATAGGCTTTAGGACCATTACCTTTTTATCATGTTTTATTATTTCCATCCCTAATACTCCTCCTACTCTCTTAAATGTCTCTTTTATTGATCACCTATCATCGAGTTCTTGAAACATAAATAAACTATGTCCATTCCCAGCCACAGAACTTTAAATGAAGTATTTCTTGACCTTTCAGCTTCACTTTCTGTATTTATCAGTGCTGTGCATGTAATAACGGGGTAGTTATCCTATAGCAACCCTTATTCGATTGCAGAAGGGTGTATGTAGCAAAATGAATATGTTTGTTGTTAAAATATTAAACTATCCTGGGAAAAACCTAATCCCTCCTCATGCATAAATACGGTAACTGATTCACATGGCCATGGAAGGTCACCAGAGATACAGCTTCTGGTTTATAAGAACTGCTGAGACAAAGCCAACCCAGATAAGTAGTATTCCTGGAAACTTGCTGGGAGAAAAAAATGTATGTTACGGAGCCTGTGAATTAAAAAGAAAATTTAATACCCTGAGACAACTAAATGATCCATGATACAGAACTTCCACACCGGAAGTTGACATTCTGACTCTCAAGATTAGTTGGTGAATCATTCAGAGAAAGCCGTGTTTTTGAAGATTTTTACCAGCAAACTAACATTTATTACCATCACTAACTCAGTCCTATTGTATGTTCTGTGCTTTTTTTGCTTTCATTTTTTTCCAACTTTTTTCTTTTTTTCTAGTTCTAAAATTCATCCATGATCACTGTAGTAAATGGGAAAAATGGAGGAAAGTATAAAGCAGGAGAAACAGACTTTTACCCGTAATATTGGGTTGGCCAAAAAGTTCATTCACTTTTTCAAACCTGAACGAACTTTTTGGCCAACCCAATACTATCTCATCATCTTGGGAGAGAACCTTGGTTAATATTTTGACATATTTACATAGTAACACTGATATTTTATATATCCTTCCAGTGATTAAATTTTGCCGTAAAAATTAAAATAATTTTTTCTTACAATCTTCCCTTGATTGTCATTGAAACAAAGCTAGAAAGCACAGAAAAATTGTAAGAAGAACAAAAGCACTTAGCATTAACCATTTTGGTATATTTTCCTCTACTCCTTTTTATGCCTATATTCTTTTCAAAGTTGTGACCGCAATTTGGATATAATATTTTGTACTTTAAAAACTTATTATATCATAAGCACTTTCTTTTGACATCAAAAAGTTTATAAAGGTAAGTTTTAGTGGCTGTAAAAAATTTCAACATATGGCTGTAGGAGTATTTGTTCAGATATTCTTTCAATGTTTCGGTTGTTTATAGTTTTCACTATTTACAGATAACTGCTATATGCATCTTTACATATACATTTTTGTCCACATTTCTAATTACTTTCTTTTTTTTAATATACTTTTAAAAAATTTGTTTATTTTTGGCTGTATTGGGTCTTAGTTGCTGTTCGTGGGCTTTCTCTAGTTGTGGCAAGTGAGGGCTACTCTGTTGTGGTGCGAGGGCTTCTCATTGTAGTGGCTTCTCTTGCTGTGGAGCATGGGCTCTAGGCACGTGTGTGCTTCAGTAGTTGTAGCATGTAGGCTCAGTAGTTGTGGCTGGTGGGCTCTAGAGCACAGGCTCTGTAGTTGTGGTGCATGGGCTTAAGTTGCTCCACAGCATGTGGGATCTTCCCGGACCAGGGCTGGAACCCGTGTCCCCTGCATTGGCAGGTAGATTCTTAACCACTGCACCACCAGGGAAGCCCTCTAATTACTTTGTGACAACAAATATCTTTAAAGGAGATTGTCAGGACAGAGTGTGAGCATTACAAAATTGGTAATATTATTTTTTCCTCTGACTTTAAGTGTACAACATAACCCTGAAGTAAACACTATTATATTAAATATTAAATTCTATTAAATATATTTCCTTTCATTCTTTTTAAGGGCAGGAAGATTTTCAAGTCTTTTGATTCATACTTGCAAATGGTTTTCCAGATCAGTATCAATTACCTCTCTCACTAGCAATAAACCAATGCAGAATCTTCCTGCATTCTCACTAATGTAGAGTATTATCATTAAAATAAACTACCCTGACTTGAAGGGGAAAGCAATACCATATTATTTTGTTAACATACTGTTGATTATTAATGAAGCTGAAATGTTTTCAAATGTGTATCACTTTTGCTATCTTTTCTGGGGTGGATTTTCTTTGTTAACATAGGTACTTCTAATTACATAGTGATTAGTGGAGGATGAGGTTAATCTAAGGCTCATAAGTATGTACCTTAGCCCACGCATCTGGGTACCAGTGGGAACGATTTCAAGCTGAGTAAGAATCAGGAAAGTAAAGGGCCGCTTCACCCACGAAAAGCCAAAAAATCATGCGGCTCTCTGTCCTCCCCCACCCCCTCCACCGCACGCCTAACAGTCAATCCCGCCTTCAACTACTGTGTCTTGGTTTCAGGTGAGCTACTAAGTATTTGATTTAATGTATTTGGTTTTTTAAACCCTTTCCGGTATGATGTTATTTTGGTTTACTACCATTCTGGCTGGGCCAAAAAGGCTACGTGGGAATATAAAAGTAGCGAGAGTGAGTGAGATGTATCAACCATTGATTAAAATCTGCTTTGCTTAACTTTATGTCAGAACCTGGAAGTCAGTTAGCAGATCGCCTGTAGGAGCACTTTCTCCCGTAACCACACCAGTTTCCAGCGACCGCGTGGGGTCCTGGCCGCTGTGGGCGCTGCGGCTCTGGCGGGGGAGGCTGTGAGCGGAGCCCAGGCACAAAAGAGGTGGAACCCCACACCTCTGCATTTCTTTCCCTTCGAGACTGGGTCACAATGGGCTGGGAAGAGGGCTGTCAATTAGCAGGTAGATTTTTTTTCTTATGCGTGCTCTGACGTTTCTAATTACTCACACAAATCTGGATCTGACATCAGCTTCCTTCAGAGTCACTTAGGAAAATTTCGGTCAGCACGTGGGTCCCTTTCCTTTCTAAGCCGACACCCTACACTTAGCAATGCTTGTTCAGCGGCTCTACAGTCAGGGCTGCAGTGCCGCGTACAACCCAGGGTGAATTCCTCTGACCAGAGCCTACCTGCCTCTTTCCTTCTCTCCTGTGATGTGCTGGGGCAATGGATGGCTCAGACATACACACGACACATCCCCTGTTCTTAGGGAGCTTACAGTTTAATGGGGGAGACAGACCGAGAGTATGGATAACTAGAAAACAAAGGGAAGCTAATAGTGACCACAGAGGTAACAAATGGAGGCACGGAGCCCCTCCACGCAGTTCCACTTCACTCTCAGGAGTCATCCGAGACGCAAGGCCGCGTGACTTTTAAGGGGGAGGGTACAAAAGTGGATCCCAGCAAGGCCCGTCTGCCTTTTGTTGTCACTGTTACAAAGGGAATATGTGATCCTTCCAGAGACAACATACTCCCAGCCTCACAATTACACAAACAGTCCGGCACCCTTGATGGCAGTGCTTGCTGTTGCATAATGTGTAGAACTAAAAATGATGTCATCATCTAGGAAACACTGTCATGTGCTGAACCTGTCCCTTAAAGATTCTTCTCTGTAGCAACAGCAGGCATCCTGGCGGCACCCACTTTCACAGTGCAGTTCCCACCTGTGTCCCTGCTGAACCTCACCCACTGGACCCTGGAGCCCTGACTACAGGGAGCGGCTGCTCAGATTTTGGAATCTATTCAACCCTGAGCTCTTGGTCATCTACTCTGCCCTCTGCCCCTGAGAGCGGCCGCTCCTCATCTGGCCGGCAAGGGGTCTGGTGGTTGAGGACACATCTATTCGGGACCAAGCTGAGCTACAGTGTGGCCATCACTACACACTGGCAAGGAAGGACTGTGCTACCACCAGTGGCCTCTGAACAGGGAGTCCAGCACTGAAGGTCAATTCCATGCACTTGTTTCAAAGTTTCTCTTTACGCTCAGACACATTCAGTGATGAGAAATCCACACCTGGCTTCCTAAATCAATATTCATCCAGTACATAGCTTTTGAGCATCTAGACTGGTCCACAGACACAGTCCTCCCCTGCGGAACTCCTCACAACTTCCTGAAAGTGACAGATGCTAAATTAACACGTGCCCACAAATTAATTATAGTTGTGGTGTTATGAGGGAAAAAACAGGGTGTTATTAGTTGACACGAACACAAGGATTTAGTCTTGTCTGGGGATGGGGTCATTTAAACTGAAACCTGAAAGATGCGTGGGGGTGAGTTCCCAGCAGAAGGTCCAGTACTTGAGACATCTCTGAGGTAGGCAGTGTGGGCTGCTTGCTTGAGGAAGTACAGATCTTCCTTAATTTACATCCCGATAAACCCATCGTAAGCTGAAAATATCAGAAGCCAAAAATACAAGTACTACGCCTAACCTACTGACATCACGGCTGAACCTAGCCCACCTTCAATGTGCTCAGAACACGTACATTAGCCTACAGTTGGGCAAAATCATCCAACACGACGTGTGTTTTCTCATGAAGCACTGGGTATCTCATGTACTTGGTTGAATACTGTGCTGAAAGTGAACGACAGAGTGGTCCTCTGGGTACAGAGTGCTCATACATGTGTCAGTGGCTCACCTGCATGATGGCGTGGCTGCCCGGCGTCATGAGAGAGGCAGGGATGCACATCACTAGCCTGGAAAAAGGTCACAATTCAAAACGCGAAGTACAGTTTCTACTGAATGTATATCACGTTCACACCATCACATGGCCCAAAAATCATAAGTCGAACAACTGTAAGTCAGGGACTGGCTGTGAAGGGAAGTGGGTGTGGCCCTGCAGGTGCTGGCTTTTTGGGGGTGTTAATGGGGTAAAACTGTTGAGGAGACAGGAGTTTCTTTTCTTTAAATGTTTATTTTTCATTTTATTCTTTATTTTTAAAATTTTTGGCCGTGCCACACAGCATATGGGATCTTAGTTCCCTGACCAGGGATTGAACCTGCACCCCCTGCATTGGAAGTGTGGAGTCTTAACCACTGGACTGCCAGGGAAGTCCCGAGGAAACAGGAGTTTCTGGCTGAGGGTAAGGGGACACTGGGAAAGGGTAACAAGGGGCAGTGGGGGCGGAAGTTGATAAATCAGGAAGTGAATGAAGAAGACAGACAACAAGGGCCTACTGTACAGCACAGGGAACTATATTCAACATCCTGTGATGAACCATAATGCAAAAGAATATGAAAAAAATATTAAAAAATTACATACAATAAAACATGTTATAAACAACTAAAAACAAGTGAATGAAGAAAGAAGAGGTGATTTAGGGTGTCTGTCTCAGCATCCTGAGGACAGAAGCCTTGTTTATTTTGCTCATTCACGGCTGTAGCCCTGGGGCAGAGGACACTGCTCAGGCAGTAATATGTGCTCAAAAAGTACTTGCTGGATGAATGACTGTATTGGGACAACCAATTCTGTAATTATCATGAGAACAACAGGAATAAACTCAGCCACCATCATGTACCACCTACTATGTGCCACAGCTGTGCTTGGTGTGTGGCAAGACTAACCCCATTCCACCAATGGGCAGAGCAGGCACTGTTATTCCCATTCACGGATGAGGAATCATAAGGTAGCCAGAGGTTTAGGAAAACACCTAAGGTGTCTCATCCACAGATGCACTGAAACGCAGGCCAGCTTCAGTCCAAAGCCTGGGCTCTTTCTGCCACATCACGCAGCTTCTCAAGCACGAACATGTTAGTGAGTTGGGCTCCAGGCCCTTCCAGATGAATTGGCTGCTGCAGGGTCTCAGGCTGTCACCGTGCTTAGTCACCCCGTCCAAGCAGCCCCATAGGAAGGAAGCATATGTGCCCCAGATGTGGGTGAAAACAGGCATCCACCTACAAGGTGCATTTACTGAAAGTGCCTTGTGCAATGAGGCTGTGCTGGGTTAGTGCAGGGGCGCTAATGAGGCCACGGTGCCAGGTTGGTCTCCAGGTCCGATGAACTCAGCTCCGTGGCTGAGAGACACACCTCAGTCCAAGTCATCCGTCTCAGAGAAAACACCTGAGAAGTGTGGGTGGCTTGGTAAAACCTGTTTGCAAGACTAGGAAAGCCATTCGAAGGCGTGTCATGAGCAGCTTCCTATAAAAAAAAAGATCATGCAACCTTCTAACCCAAACTTGTGCAATCAGAGCTCCTCTACCTTACAGAGACCTTTTCTCCAAAAAAGTCTCAAGATGCTTTCCCCCCAAGAATTTCTCAGAATCTTCTTTGCCTGTGATATTGTTTTTTTTTTAAAAAAAGGCAGGTTGGTAGACACACAGCTAATATAATTTCTGAAAATTACTAAGAATTTAAAAGACCGAGACGTACAGAACATCTATGTAGCTTCTATGTTGTTCAAAAAATCACAGCTGTAGACAGAATGTTCTTATAACCAACACATAAGCAACCTTGTGTTTGGAATGGTTAAGACAGAGTTAGTTTTCAAGGCAAGTGGTATCTAATTCTACTTCTCTGTCTGCTTCTCGTCTCTTCCCTCTGCAAATTGTCCTCCTCACGGCTGCTGGAGTTATCTTCCCAGGACACAAATCTGATTAGTTCGCTGCGTTACATGACCCACTAAGCCCGCTTGCAGACTGTATACGTCAGGTGGCCGTGTGAATGAGCATCTGTCTGGGGCACTCCTGAGAGTTAAAAGAGGCAGCTCTCTTAATTATTACGTTGGGGCAACAGCCATAACGCACGACAGTCCCTGGCAAGCTGGGACCTACGGTCATCTCACATAGAAGGCGCCTGGCAATTTGTCCCACCCAGATCAGCCTCTGAGAGGTACCTGCTTTTCCTGTGCTTTCTGGCATCGTACCTCAGCCCTTCCCTGCTTTTCTGCTGGACAGGCGCTTCCAGACCAGCTGGAAAAACAGAGTTGGGGCTCTGGCTTCTATGCTTTCACACACCTTTAACACAGGCTTCACTGGAGCGTCGGCACTCGTTCTGGTGCGTGTTGCATCTCTAGACCATGAGCTCCGCAAGGTCGGGGGCTGAAGGATGCGTGTGGTTACCTGCAACGTATAGAAGGGTGCCTCCTGTGTCTTAAGTGCTCAGGAAATGTTCATTGCTAATAAATCAATTCCAGGACTAGGGAATCTGATAGCTTTTCAATAAATACATTGAGGTCTGTGTTGTCAAACTGTTCATGAGTATAGCATTTTATTACAGAGCTACTGACTGTCCTGGTATCATAGAAAAATAAAATGAGTAATTTGTTTTCTCAGTGGTGGAGACCCTAAAAGGCACATTTCACTTCCATTGTGCACCGGGGATGGTGTTGCCCTAGGCCAAAATGTTGAACCTGAGAAGGGTGACTAATCTCTGGAGAGTTCTGAGCTGTCTCGGGCCCAGGGGCGGTCAGGCCTCTTGGACTGTAACTTGTGTGTGGTGCTCTCAGGCCTGCCGACAGACTCTGTGTCGTTGGTGTCTGTGACAGCGAAGACACCTGTGACATTCCGGCGCGGCCCCACCCGATCTAACCCATCTCCTACAATGGGGAACGCCCAAGGGAAGTGAAAGGAAATTTCTCAGACCGAGACTGAAAAATGCCACCTCCCTCTGGGTGAGCCATGGCGTGCACGCCCAGGAGGGTGAATTTCCCATCTCCCAAAGCATGAGTCTGGGAGTGGTGAGCAGTGATGGGTCAATGACTGGTAATATCGACTTCAGTCTGAATTTCCAGTGACTTTATAGAGGAAGTAGACACAACTCAGTAGTCATCCCACTATGACTACTTTCCCACTGTTGTTGATCTTGGGCACGTATAATCTGAATATATTAAAGAGCCAGATAATAAGACCCAAGAATAAAGGAGATAAAAGGTCAGATGAGTATGTGAAGGTATCATAAGCTGAGTCACTAGATGGTGACAACTGTTCCCACAGTCCCTCAGAACGAGAAGAAACCAAAGCATAGGAAACTTCGATTTAGGAAGAAGACCAAATTTCCTGAGCAGGATATTTGAGATCATTAAATCAGTCACCAAAGGAGCTATGGAATAGATTTGTCTGGAGGTCTTTAAAAACAGAGCAGGGCCTTCCCTGGTAGCCCAGTGGTTAAGAATCCGCCTGCCATTGCAGGGGACACAGGTTCAACTTCCTGGTCTGGGAAGATCCCACGTGCCGTGGAGCAACAAAGCCTGTGCTCCACAACTACTGAGCCTGCACTCTAGAGCCCGCAATCCACAACTATGGAGCCCGTGTGCTGCAACTACTGAAGCCCATGCACCTAGGGCTCCTGCTCCACAACAAGAGAAGCCACTGCAACGAGAAGCCCGCATACTGCAAGGAAGCGTAGTCCCCGCTCGCCATGACTAGAGAAAGCCCGTGTGCAGCAACAAAGACCAACGCAGCCAATAAACAAACAAACAAACAAAATTTAAAAAATAATATACTTAAAAAAATAAAAACAGAGCAATTATTAAGCAGTCAGTTCTGTTAAAATCTGACCATTGCCTGGAACTGGCTGGAATCTTTAAGCTCTTTCCAACCTACAGTCTCAAGATACTACATCGATTGCCCGTGAAAGATGAGGAGAACCCAGAAGCAGAGGGGCCTTGGAAGTTACCCCACCTGCCCCTGGGCAACAATATAAGACCTCTGTTTTTAGGCATCGCTAAGGACAGAAACGGTAACATCTGCAGCCTCCCATCATTTCAACAGGATCTGACAGTCAAAACCCCGTCCCGATGCTTAATCAAACTTTGTTGGTTGTGAGGTGGGAAGAGACAGTTTCCTCCTACCAGTGCACATACACAGTAAGCTAAGGTTATCACACTGTTTAAGGGTCTCCTGACACTCCTCATGCTTTCAAAGCTTCTGTTATAAAGTTCCAGAAAATCTACAAGACTGGGTGAAGTCCAAGTTTGATGTGATGACTCTGTGCACAGATGGATATTATAATGCCACTGTTTGGAGTCTGAGGCATTAAATTAAATATTAAGGGGTGAGGGATGGAACCTGGATGGGATTTTAACAGAACATTCCTCTTCCTAAAACACATGCATCCTAAGGGCGTCCATCAACGCTGTAACGAATCTTCCATGGATATAAACCACCCAGTGTGTGTGTCTGCTGGGGAGAAGGAGGTGAGGGAAAGAACTGACAGATGAGTGCTGAGCCCAGGCTATGGAATCGGTGGCTCCAGGGATGAATGGGCCTGGGAGGGAGACTGTGGGGCAAAAGAAGAACCAGGAGTCACAGCAACAAACAGCTTAGAGGGTGGAGGGAAAAGTAAATAAAAACACACAGAAGAGAGTTTCTCCTGATAGTAACTTAGAACATCACTCAGAAGAGGCCTTAAGAGGGTCTTTTCCCCGTTTATGCTAGGGCAGGTGAGTCAGTGGCAGGTGTGTCCTCAGCTTGCTGGGCTGGAGGGAGAAGCAGGAGAGATGAGGCAGGTGGGTGGGTAAAGATACTTTTGTTAATAGGTAAGTGGCCGATGAACTGACTACAAATCTCCCGCTAAGATATATACTTGCAACCCCCCATGTAGTCCTCCCCTCCACCATAACTTTTTTTTTGGAGGGGGGCGGGGGGCTCGCAGTGCGGCATGCGGGATCTTAGTTCCCCGACCAGGGATCAAATCCACACCCCCTGCATTGGAAGCGCAGAGTCTTAACCACTGGACCGCCAGGGAAGTTCCCATGGTCACTTTTTAAGTGTCTGTTTCTGTTGCTGCCTTTCTGCTCCTTTGCACTGCTTCCTGTCTCAAGCCTTTCTTCCTTTCCTGGGACTCTCCATTTCATTGCTGGCCAAATGGCCCAGAAAAACTGTAAATTC
Source organism: Hippopotamus amphibius kiboko (assembly GCF_030028045.1). Taxonomy (NCBI): domain Eukaryota; kingdom Metazoa; phylum Chordata; class Mammalia; order Artiodactyla; family Hippopotamidae; genus Hippopotamus; species Hippopotamus amphibius. Next base: position 18,318,333 of record NC_080202.1, read on the forward strand.
GGATAGGGTTTGAATGGTTCTCTAGAAGGTGGTAGAGGGCACAGAACATGATTTAAATTAGAATTAAATTAAATTAGAATTGTTGAAACTCCTACAGGTCAAGAAAGGAACAACCAACCAACCATTTTATTTATTTATTTATTTATTTATTTATTTATTTATTTATTGGCTGTGTTGGGTCTTCATTGCTGCGCGGGCTTTCTCTAGTTGCGGAGAGTGGGGTTACTCTTCCTTTCAGTGCATGGGCTTCTCATTGCGGTGGCTTCTCTTGTTGCAGAGCATGCGCTCTAGGCACATGGGCTTCAGTAGTTGTGGCACACAGGCTCAGTAGTTGTGGCTTGCGGGCTCTACAGCACAGGCTCAGTAGTTGTGGCACACAGGCTTAGTTGCTCTGCAGCATGTAGAATCTTCCCAGACCAGGGACTGAATCCACGTCCCTTGCATTAGCAGGAGGATTCTTAACCACTGCGCCACCAGGGAAGTCCCCAACCTTTTTTTTTTGACACCTGGTAGCACATCCACCTTCTGGCATGTTTTAAAGTGGAAGATTCTTGCTATTACTTTTGAGAAATATGACTTTTTCATTTTTTTAAATAAATTTATTTATTGGCTGCATTGGGTCTTTGTTGCTGCACACGAGCTTTCTCTAGTTGCGGTGAGCAGGGGCTATTTCTCATTGTGGTGCGCAGGCTCCTCACTGCAGTGGCTTTTCTTGTTGCAGAGCACAGGTTCTAGGCGTGTGGGCTTCAGTAATTGTGGCACATGGGCTCAACAGTTGTGGCTCACAGGCTCTAAAGCACAGGCTCAGCAGTTGTGGCATACGGGCTTAGTTGCTCCGCAGCATGTGGGATCTTCCTGGAGCAGGGATCGAACCCACGTCCCCTGCATTGGCAGGCAGATTCTTAACCACTGCGCCACCTAGGAAGTCCCTGAGAAATAAGACTTTTAATACCTCCCCTCCCTCCCCACCATTCAATTAGTCTGGGGAAAGCAAAAAGTACTTCCATGCCATGTGCAGAAAATCTGATTTTGTTGAGGCCATTAAAAGCATTACCCTTTCATTCTTCAATAAAATAACCTATGCTTTTTTTCAGAGGACTGAAAAAAAAGTAAATAAAAGCAACAGTCCCTTGACCCACTGTTCTCTTCTTTCATGCTTATTTTTTAAATTGCTTCTATTTTTAGTTCTTTTGATGGTTAGTTCCACTCACTTAATAATATGCTCATACAGTTCTTTCTCAATTTACCAATTTTAGATATTATCCATTGACTTCTCTTTATGACAGATCTGCATTTATATCACTAATAACCTCCTCTTGCTTCTTGCCTGTAACAATATAGTTGTATTGCTTTGGCTTCTCTTTATTACATGAAATAATATAGGTACTCTTTGCTTTGTTTCATCAACAAGAAACCATATTTTTACTTAGTTCCACTGCTCACTGTACAAGGTGAGGATCTTGGCATCTCTGTCCTTTTAGCACTTCTGCTTCCCTCCCAAATACCTGTACATCCTCGAGGTTGAGAATATTTCTTTTGTAACATCTCCAACAATGACCTTTTTTCTTTTTTTTTTTAATATTTATTTATTTATTTGGTTGCACCAGATCTTAGTTGCAGCTAGCTGGCTCCTTAGTTGTGGCATGTGTGCTACTTAGTTGTGGCATGTGAACTCTCAGTTGCGGCATGCATGTGAGATCTAGTTCCCTGGCCAGGCATCAAACGTGGGCCCCCTGTATTGGGAGCTTAGAGTGTTAACCACTGTGCCACCAGGAAAGTCCCTCCAACAATGAACTCTTTTTTTTTTTTTTTTTAACTCTTGATTTTACCTCCAAAAGATGCTCCTATTCCAAATATCCCGCTCTCAGTCAACGCTACCCCATCTACCAGGTGCTCCAGCCAGAAATGAATCCTTTCCTGCTCTTTCACCCCACGTAAGTCCTGCCATTGCTGCCTCCAAAACATATTCTCTCCATCCCCACTGCTAAAAAGCTACTGCAAATCATCACCTTCTCTCTCCAGGACCAGCTGCTCTTATCTCGCTATAATCTGTCCTCTACAAAAAAGCCAACATGATTTTTCTGAAATATAAATCAGATTGTATCACAGCACTCCTCTTGCTATCACATCACTCCTCTTGCTAAAAAGTGGTCTCTCATTACAACCCCCTCACCACTGCCCATAAGACCTTCAATGATCTGGCCTGGGCTATCTCTAACATCCAGGCTCTTATACTGCCCCTCTCATTCACTCTGCTCCAGCTAATCTGGCCCTTACCTTTTGGTTATCACAAGCTAATCCCTGTTTTAGGGCCTTTGTTCTTCTGCTCGGTAACACCCCAGATCTTTTCCTTCTTTTCATCCTTCAAATCCTAACTGAAGCATCACTCCTTCTGAGAGGTCTTCCTGTGTGAGCAGAGGCAACCTCTTACCCCTAGCTATGTGAGCTCATGTTATCCTGCTTATCTGCATGCTAGTCTAGACACTGTCTTACTTATTTGTATGTGTTTACTGTTTACCCCCCCGCCCCCTGCTTCGAGAATGTAAGCATTAAGAGCTCTTTTGTTCACTGTATCCCCCTCATGTAGAACAGTGCCTGTAGCATAGAAGGCATTAAAAAAGTATTGACTGTTATCAACTCACTGTTCTGTAACATTGCTAAGGCTTCCATGCTTAGCAATTACTTTGACTCAGATTAATTCCAAAAGTTGGAAATCAAGCAGGGTTTTATTACTGCAACCATGTAATTATTATTCACTACTTAAGTGATGTCCCCAAATATATTTTCTCGAGTGTTTTTTCCCCTTGGAATTTATAATTGCCTTTTGTAGTCATAGTCTAGCTTTTTAAGGATAAAACAGAAATCCATGAGTGCCCCCTTTCCGAGGGACCATTCACTGCTGCCCTCTCTCTGCTCGTTCTCATCTGGATGGACGGCTCCGCCAAGTCTAAACCACAGCTGCCTCGCGGCTTGGTTTCCTTCCTGATCTGGATCTGCTACCTCTTGGCTCTCATGTCTTCCTCTTTCTTGTTTTATTACCTTAGTTTTCAGGAATATATCCTTGGAAAATTTCCTGTGAAAGGGTGTGTGAAAAGCCTCTGCTTGTCTGACCATGTTTTTCCCCTCGTTCATTTGTTTTGGTTTTTAAATTTCACACTTGATTAATACTCTGGCTGGGTAAAGAATTATAGGTTGACAATACTTTCCTCTCGATGAGTTAAAGACAATTTCCCATTGTCTTTTAGCAGCTGGTAGAAGTGAAGAGAATGCACACATGTACACACTTTTAGATATAATCTCAGTCCCAACTAAGACTTGCCCTAAAAACTGTTTACAGGAGACAAAGGAAACAATTGTATCAGTAATTGACAAAGACTATTGAGGGTGATGCATACAAGATAAAATTCTGCAAAGCTAGCTAGTTTAAATTAGGTTGAATTATAGGTCACTGAGTAAAGAAATTCAATTTTATTTCTTCCAAAAATAGGCAGTTCTCCACAAATTCTTCTCATGATTAAATACTTTCCTGCTTTCCTAATTTTTAAAAAAAATGTTTTTAGCAACCTCTTATTCACAGCACTCCTTAGTTCACCTGCATGGTTCTCAGCACAATTGTAATTGCTTTTTGTTATCTATTTGTAAACTCAGTGCGGGAAGGAAGGATGTCTTGCTGTATCTCTGGCATCTAACTGATCTACAGAAAGTCGGTATTTTTGAGTCAGGGCTCACTCTACGGGTTGAGGAAATGAGAACAAAGCCATACAAGGTGCGGTACAGCTAAAGCTCTCTGAAAGTCAAGACGCATGTCCCTGGAGAGATTTTTAGGCTCCTGGTCTTCAAACGAAGACAGTGGCTTTCAGAGATCATGAGTTTTGCAGTCAGGGAACTTGGGTTTGACTCTGACTCTGCTCTGCTACTTATTAGGTATTCGACCTTGGGCCAATCATTTATATGCTCTGAATCTATTTCTTTACCTGTAAAATGGGGACAAGGATGTCTACCCTGCAGTAGAACAAGTTTGAAGATTAAATCCTATAAATTATGTAAATAAATGGACATAATAGTAGGGCCTTAAGAAGTAGTTACTACTATTATTTTCAATAATAGAAGAAATAAAAGGTTGATACATATAAATCAAACCTAAAGCATTCATTTTGATGAAAAAAAATCCAGAATTTATATACTGTTTTACATAATACTGAGCATGATGATAATACTCTAGAGCAAAACTGAAATAACTAACAAGTTTCTAAATATGAGGCTCCTTCTGGTCCAGGCCCAATGTCCTTCACACCTCCTGCAGTTCCACCCCTGCCACCTCTGACCTACCTTGTCTGCACAGCTCAACCCATTAAAAAATCGTTAGTCAGGAGCCTCAAGCTACAAAGTCTTACATTTGATTTCTTGTTTTTTTTTAAGCTCTTTATTGGCATATAATTGCTTTACACTGTTGTGCCAGTTTCTGCTGTACAACAAAGTGGATCAGCTGTATTTATACATATATCCCCTCCCTCCTGCGACTCCTTCCCACCCTCCCTATTCCATCCCTCTAAGTCATCACCCATCATGGAGCTGATCTCCCTGTGTTATGCAGCAGCCTCCCACTAGCCATCTATTTTACATTTGGTGGTGTATACATGTCAGAGCTACTCTTTCACTTCGTCTGGGCTTCCCCTTTGCACCCTCCTGCCCTGTCCTCAAGTGCATTCTCTACATCTGCATCTTTACTCTGTGTTTGATTTCTTTTGCATCCTTTTCCTTACTGATGGAAATCTGGAATGAGTAAAATAGAAATAAGTGAGGGTGCATTATAAGTCTTATGTTTACAATAACTTTTGTTTGGTTAAACAAATATACATGTGGTGTGATGACATACGACTGGAAAAGGGATTTTGGGGGGTGACTTAAGGATATCGATCTTATTATTTCAGTCCTATTAGATTAGATGCACTGAGTTCTCTGTTTGCTCTGCAGGTCCCTTCTTTCCATCATCTGCCCTGGCCTTCATTCACCATTCCCTCTGGGGAGGGCTTCTCCTGACATTGTTTTCCATCCATTATCCTACAAGGATTCCTATTTCTTTCTTTGGAGTGTGTCTGGATGACTGCTCTTCGGAGAAATGATAGCGAGATTGAGGAGTGAGGAATAAGTGCATCACACAGACTCCAGAATTCCCAAGATGATTATCTGCTCAACTACCTCTAGTAGCCATCAATCCAGTGTTCAGCATACCCACAGCATCGGGAAAGAAAACAGGACTTCTTAAAAGCTAGGTTCCAATTATGCTTATCAGCAAAGGGGCATCTTTTTGTTTTGGTTTGTGGTCAATCAATGTCCTTGTCTGAGAGATCTGACAACAGCAGAGATGCAGAAACAAGGCGGACAGGAATCTCAAAGCCACAAAAAGCCTTCTATTTGATTCCTTTTTTACCTACTAAAGGGAATCTGCTAATAGAATCCGAGAACAAAACTGCAATAAATTTAGCTCATTGCTAGGTAGATCAGGGGATAGTCAGGGAGGAGGAAGAGGAAGCATGTCAAAAAAAAATGTGTTTTCCCAAATGTGCAAGACAAAGAACACTGTAGAACTGGCAAGTGTGCTACGCTGCCCTATTTGCTATTTAGGTTCGAAGCACTATAACCGATGGCAAGTTTTTAGACCACAAGGTTTTATATTTAAGGGAACCTGGGTCTCCTGACCTTATGCCTCTACCCAGGATGGAAGCTAGAAAGGACAGTACATTCAGGCATCTGCATTTAGTCACCTGCTAAGGCTTCCTGGGTTCGACTGTGATTGTCTAACTCTAATCTTTTATGCGACAAGGCTGAAAAAGTTTTCTAAACAGTATAAAGCCCTAAAGAAAATTCTGTAATACATATCAAAAGCTGCTCACACACCGTTCAGGACATCAAAACCACTCAACTGGACTACATGATATGATGGTAGGCCGGGGGCTAAGAAATGTGCTTCTGGGAGTTAATATTCATATTCTCTCAATCTGATAAACACCAGCTTTGATTTATTACTGCCTTTCTTCTAGCAAGGCTAAGTGACTTAGAACAAGAATAATGTGTAATATCTAACAATTAAGGTTTGTCAGGTGTGGAGATGTTTATTTTTACACCTTTCCTTTTGCTAAAGGTATACTTCAGGTTTGAGTTCTGCTCTTCTGAACAGATGGCTATCATTTAATTGACAATGCAGAGTTTATTTACCAAGGATTTGTAGTCTAGTCACAAAACAGTGAATATGATTTAGCTTCCACTAGTGACAGTCAAAAATAGCACTTAAATAAGAATCCAACAGATGGGATGACTTTTAAGATGTAGAAACAAGTTTCAAAGAGACCCTGGAGTTAACTATTAGAATGTTTGGGTTTATAAAATATAAGAAATGATTGGCAGAAATTGTATATAAGAAAGTAGCAGAATTTGGCTCTGAAATCTCATATACATAAAATAAGTTACTTGATAAAAATATCTTCCATGGTTTGTGATCTTAACTTTTTTTTTCAACCAACGTGAGAGGTCCAATAAATTGCCATCAAACAATAGAGGGTCCCATCAGAGATGGGTACCAGAATCCCCATGTGTATAAAGTTTGACAACTGTACCAAGATCTTCTCAGGATCACCCACTATTTTCCAATTACAGAATTACTGCCTTCGCCTAGTAGCAGAATAACAACTTCAGAACCTTGCTCATCTTGGGGGTCAACACTGGCCAGTCAGGTTTAGAACATCTAGATCTGGGCTTTCAGGTTCTCACTTATAAAACAGGCATCTGGACCTGGTTTTCCTAAACTGGGACAGTAAAAAAAATTAAACTTCTGAGTGTAAAGTCATAGAATTTAGAATAGAAAGAGATAAGCTAACATTTCAAAGATCAGAGTATACTTCCATTCAATCTTTTTTATTTTTTATTTTTAAATTTTTTTTGCAATTTGGCTTTCACCCTCAACACTTAAATAAAGGCACTTTCTAAGGCCACCAAGTCAAAAGGACTTTTCTGGGTCTTAATCTCCTTTTATACTGAGGCATTTGATTACACTGTCCTCTTCTTTCCAAGAGATTACTTCCCTCAAGTCTCCTTCTACCTTTTTGACTTCCCATCCTTTATAACATGGGATTTGCCTAGGGTTCCAATCTGGTCCCACTTTTCACTCTACACGTTCTCCTTGGTGACTTCCTCCTGCTTTGGAATCAACTCAGACTCATTACAGTGCCTTCAAGTTCCTTGACAATCTGGTCATCTACATACCTTTCTAGTTTTTCTTGCCACTCCCTCTGCACAACCTCTGAGCTTGCCACACCGGACTACTTCTCACTGTTCTCAGAATACAGCCTATGTATTTTCAAGTATTCCTCTTATGGATTTGTTCATGCTGTTTTCTTCTACCGCAAATGCACTGACTCATCTCACCTGGACCTCCTTCCCTAGACTCTAGGGCCCAGTTCCAAGCTTATTAACAGCTTCATTGTGGCATCAGTGACATCTGATAAACTCCACGCATTCAAAGTGTACAATAGGAAAAGTTCTGAGATGTGCATATACCCTGAGAGCAACGCCACGCTCAAAATACCCACCCCCCGCCACAAGTTTCCCTGTGCTCCCTTGTAGTCTCTTCTTCTTGCCCCCTCCCCACCCACTCTCCTTTCCCAGACAACCACTGATCTTCCTGTTACTACTGCTTAGTTTGTATTTTCTAGTTTTATATAAATGGAATCATACAGCATGTACATTTTTCCGGTGGGCTTCTTCGACCAAGTGTTCATTTTGAAATGAATTGTGAAATTCGGCCAGGAGGTTGTGTGTATCAATGGTCATTCTTTTTATTGCTGAGTGGGAGTCCACTGTATGGACACCACGGTTTGCTTATCCATTCACTTGTTAATGGACATTTGGGTTGTTCCCAATATTTGACTGTTTACAAATAAAGCTGCCATGAACATTCATGTATGAGTCTTTAAGTGCCTATATGCTTTCATTTTTTCCCTTTGGTGAATTCCTAGCAGGGGAGGTATATTTAATTTTTAAAAAAAAACTGCCACTGTTTCTCAAAGTGACACTACAAATTATCCAATTAATACAGTTATCCAAAATGGACACTGTAACTATCCAAAAATTATGGATAGCTGACTTCTGTCTGAGGGGAAAGCATTCAATCTTTCACCATTGTGATGTTAGCTTTAGATTTTCACAGATCGAGGAAGTTACTTCTATTGTTGGTCTGCTGAGAGTTTTTAGTAGAAACGGATGTTGGATTTTATCAAAGGCTTTTGCTGCATCTATTGAGATGTCATATGGTTTTTCTTCTTAGTTTATTTACATGGTGCATGACACAGATTGATTTTTGAATGTTAAATCAACCTTGCATGCTTGGGATAAATCTCACTTGGTCATAATGTATTATTTGCTTGATATATTGCTGGATTTGATTTTTCCTTCTATATACTGCTGAAGTGAATGTACTCAGTTTTGCTTAGATTTTTTACATCTATGTTTCCAATGGATATTGGTCTGTAGGTTTCTTTTCTTGTAATATTTTTTATCTGGTTTTGGTATCAGGGTAAGGCTGGCCTCATAGAATGAGTTGGAAAGTATCTCCTTTTCAGTTTTCTGGAAGAGTTTGCATAGACCTGGTATTATTTTTTCCTTAAATGTATAGAATTCACCAATGAAGCCATGTGGACCTGGGGTCTTCTTTGTGGGAAAGTTTTAACTCCTAATTCAATTTCTTTAATACACAACTATTCTGTTATTTCTTCTTGTGTGAGCTTTGGTAGTTTGTGCCTTTTAAGGAATTTGCCCATTTCATCTAAGCTGTCAAACTTACTGGCATAAAATATTAATAATATTCCCTTATTTTTTAAAAATATCTATAGAATCTGTACAGATATCGCCTCTCTCATCGTGATATTGGTAATTTGGATCCTCTGTTTTTCCTTATCATCTGGCTAGATGCTGATCTATTTTATTTTGGTCTCGCTGATATTTGCTACTGTTTTTCTGTTGTCTATTTCACAGATTTCAGCTTTTTAATTTTTGGCTTATTTTGGTTTAATTTGCTGTTACTTTTCTAGTTTCTTGAAGTGGAAGCCAGCCTCACTGATTTGAGACCTCTCTCTTTTTCTGTTTTAGGCATTTAGTGCTATAAATTTCCACCTAAGAATTGCTTTAGCAGCCTTACATACATTTTGATCTGCTGTGTTTTCATCTTCATGCAGTTCAAAATACTTTTTATCCTTCATTTTAATCAACTCTTTGACCCATGCGTTGCTCTGAAGTGTGTTATTTGGCTTCTAATTATTTGGAGATTTTTCAGAGATCATTTTGTTATTGGTTTCTAATTTTATTTCATTATGGTACGGATCTTGAAGCCTTTATATTAATTGTGACTTGTATCATGGCCCAGAATACGGTCTACCTTGGCAAATATGTACTTGAAGAGAATGCGTTCTGATGCTGTTAGGTAGGATGTTCTATAAATGTTAATTAGGTCAATTCAGTTGACAGTGTGGTTCAGGTCTTTTGTGTGCTTACTTATTTTTCTGTTGATTTGTTCTATCAATTATTGAGAGGGGGCATTGAAATTTACAACTATGTGTATCTGTCCATTTTCCCTTGTAGTTCTATCAGTTTTTGCTTCATATATTTTGAAAATTAATTAATTAATTGGCTGTGTTGGATCTTTGTTGCTGCACATGGGTTTTCTCTAGTTGTGGTGAGTAGGGGCTACTCTTCGTTGTGGTGCACAGGCTTCTCACTGCAGTGGCTTCTCTTGTTGCAGAGCTCTAGGCGCTCGGGCTTCAGTAGTTGCAGCACGTGGGCTCAGTAGTTGTGGCACACAGGCTTAGTTACTCCGCAGCATGTGGGATCTTCCCAGATTAGGGATGGAATCCGTGTCACCTGCACTGGCAGGTGGATTCTTAACCACTGCGTCACCAGGGAAGTCTCTGCTTTGTATATTTTGAAACTCTCTTATTAGGGGCATGAACAGTTAGGTTGGTTATGGTCTATTTATGAATTGACTTGTATTACTTTGTTACTGTTATTCTTTAAACAATTGCCTTTTAAAAAGATTGAATTAACAAGGAAAGAAGCTTATATATTTACCATGTAGCTGTTATTTCTAGTGCTCTTTATTCATTTGTGGAGATCTGTATTCCCAACTGGTATATATACTTTTTCAGCCTGAAGGACTTTCTTTAACATTTCTTGTGCTGTGAATCTACTGGTAATGCATTGTTTTGCCTTTGTGTGTCTGAAAAGTCTTTAATTCATTTTCAATTTTGAAAGCTATTACCGCTTGGTATAGAATTGTAGGTTGACAGTGTTTTCGTTCAGTATTTTAAAGATGTTGTTCTACTGCTTTCTCACTTTCATTATTACTGATGGGAGATCTTCTACAGTCTTATCTTTATTCCTTTGTATAAAATGTGTCTTTTTTCCTCTGGCTGCTTCTTAGATTTTATTTTTATCATTGGTTTTGAGCAATTAGATTGTGATGTGCCTTGGTGTAGCCTTCTTCATGATTTTTGAGGTGTAACTTCTAGGATTTGTGGGTTTATGAGATTTTCATCTATTCTGGAAAGTTTTCAGCCATTATTTCTTTAAATATTTTTTTCTGTCTTCCTCATTTGGTTGGGGACTTCATTTACCCATATATTAGGCCAGCTGAAGTCATCTCATAGTTCACTGATGATCTGTTCCTTTTTTGAAAAAATTTTTTTCTCTGTGTGCTTCATTTTGAATAGTTTCTATTGCTACATCTTCAAGTTCACTAATCTTTACTTCTGCAATGTCTAATATGCTATTAATCTGTACAGTGTATTTTCATGTCAGACATAGTCTTCACTTCTAGAAGTTTGACTTGGTTTTTTGGGATATCTTCCATGTCTTTAACTGTTTATTATAACATAGTAATAATAACTATTTTAATGTCCTGTTGGTTCTTTCTAACATCTGTGGTGGTTCTGGGCTGGTTCTGATTGATTTTTATCCTCATAATGGGTGCATTTTCTTGCTTCTCTGCAGGCTTGCTAATTTTTGATTGAATGCCAGACATTGTGAATTTTACCTACTTGGGGTGGATAATTTTGTATTCCTATAAATATTCTTGAGCTTTTTCTGGGTTGCAGTTAAGTGACTTGGAAATAATTTGAGCCTTTTGGGTCTTACTTTTAAATTTCTTAGAGGAAACCAGAGCAGTGCTCAGTCTAGGGCCAATTATTCCCAACTACTGTAGCAAGCCCTTTCTGAGTACCATACTTAATGCCTCGTGAATTAATGAGGTTTTCCAGTCTGGCTGCTGGGAACAGGTGCTACTACTAGGCACTGCTACCTCTAATCTATCTGATTGTTCTTTTGTCCTCAGGTGGTTTTCTAACAACATGTGCTGATCAGTATTCAGGTGAATACTTAACAGGGACCTGTGCAGATCTTCAGTTCTCTGTGCAGCTCTCTCCTCTGTTACTCTGACCTGTAAACTTCAGTGGCCTTAGTCTCCCAGGCCCTCAGGCTCCACGGTGGTCCCCCCTCCCCGTGCCACAGCCTGGATATTCTCTCAAGGCAGCGAGCTGGGCAGCTGTAAGGCTCACCTCATCTGTTCTCTCTCATGGGTCACTGTCCTGCATCATCTGATATCTAGTATCCTGAAAGCTACTGTTTCATATATTTTGTCTGTTTTTGTTGTTGTTGTTGTTGTTGTATCAGGTAAGAGGGTAAATTTCATCCTTGTTACTTCATCTTGGCTAGACATGGAAGGCCACTTTTTAAACCTCAGCAATCTCCTTTTAAGCTTGGTACAAACACCACTTCTCTTTGATGAAGTTTCCCCAGAACATTTTTCCTGTTTCTCACTACTGTCTAAGGATATACTCTGGGGACTTCCCTGGTGGCGCAGTGGCTAAGAATCTGCCCGCCAATGCAGGGGACACAGGTTGGATCCCTAGTCTGAAGATCCCACGTGCTGTGGACCAACTAAGCCTGTGAGCCACAACTACTGAGCCCATGTGCTGCACCTACTGAAGCCTGAGCACCTACAGCCCTGTGCTCTGCAACAAGAGAAGCCACCACACTGAGAAGCCTGTGCACCACAATGAAGGGTAGCCCCCGTTTACTACACTGGAGAAAGCCTGCATGGAGCAACAAAGACCCAACACAGCCAAAAAAAAAAAAAAAAAAGGCACACTCTGATCTCTGTGCATTAAGCTGCTTTCTTTATACTCTTCTAAGCTTATCATGAGTTATGCATTCATCTCCTTCGACCGACCACAAGCTTCTCCACGGCAAGAGGTGGGTCTCTGTATCACTATGCTTAAGACAATGTCTGATGCATGACTGAGCCTCAAGATATATTCCCCTCATCCTCTTTCTATGGTGCTCAGTAGTCAACACTGACTTTTATTTTACTTTTACCATCTTAACCATTTGTTAGTGTACAGTTCAGTAGTGTTTCACACTGTTGTGAAACATCCAGAGCTTTTTCATCATGCAAATAGAAATATATTTTTTTAAATGAATAAAGACATTTGGTGAAGACTTTCAATCTTGATTAAAAGAGGTTGATCAGCTCAGGGGCTTACAGCAAGCTGGTGGTGGAGTTAAGACCAGAAGACACACTGTCTGTTTCCTGTCAAATACTGATTCCTACCAGGTCTGTTAATTCAATGCATATGCTGAACAGAGAAGGCCAAGAATCGCCATGCATCAAAGAAGCCTCAGATGTGGAAAGTCAGAAGTTACTGATTCTGAATGGCATGATTTAGCGAGGCTAGGCTTGAGTTTTTTTAAGTTTGTCTTGGTTAGAAAGCAATATAGGGCTTCCCTGGTGGTGCAGTGGTTAAGGATCCGCCTGCCAACGCAGGGCACACGGGTTCAGGCCCTGGTCCGGGAAGATCCCACATGCCGCAGAGCAACTAAGCCCGTGCACCACAACTACTGAGCCTGCGCTCTAGAGCCCATGAGCCACAACTATTGAGCCCATGTGCCACAACTACTGAAGCCCACGTGCCTAGAGCCTGTGCTCCGAAACAAGAGAAGCCACCACAATGAGAAGCCCACGCACCACAACCAAGAGTAGCTTCCGCCTTCTGCACCACAACCAAGAGTAGCTTCCGCTCTCTGTAACTAGAGAAAGCCTGCACGCAACAGCAAAGACCCAAAGCAGCCAATAAGTAAATAAATAAATTAAAAAACAAAACAAAACTCTACGGCAAAACTTAAAAAAAAAAAAAAAAAGGATAAAAAGAAAGCAATATAATGTTCCCTAACAAACTGTTCCTTGATTTTTTTTTTCTGACAAGGGGTTCTCTGACTCATCTAGCACTACTGCAAGGCTGCTTTCCTATTCCATTTTATATCAAAATTTCTTTTCTCCTTATAGCCTCAGTCAGATTCTTTTCATTTTCTATGATATCTCTAGGCCTGGTATCTTTCTAAGACCAGGATATATAACTCTTTGCTTCATTAAGTAACGATTCTCTCTCACTCAGGATGGATACTTGTGATTAAGCTGATTTTTTTTTCCACTACGAAAATCTCATAGGAATGGGAATTTACTGGTTGTTAGTTGCTTTGTTTCTGGAAGAAAATATATTCTAAAATAATCTCATAACTTTTAAATATGTTTTCTGGTTATAAAATTAATAATGACAATTACAGAAAATCTGACATTCCATAATTTTTTAGACAAGTTAAAAGGAAAGCCCCAAATAAGATATTAAATGCAAAACCCATTTAAAAAATCATAAATGTCATGTTGGCCATTTCTTTCAGTTTCAACTATGAAGAAAAGGAAGCTTGGAACAATTTTTTTGTGTGTCAAAGAGAAGCTAAAGGAAGTAACTGCTATTAACTTTTTAAGAAAGGCTGGATGATGGGCTTTGAATTCAACAAAACAAACCTTCCTCCTCTACACAGAGAAGCCTGGGATCTGTAGAGGGTCTGGCCAGGAACACAGGCCATGTTGAAACCACTGAGCAAAACATAAGAATTTGTTTTCTGGCGCCATTTCAGTGTTCTAAGCTCTATGCTCCTTGCCCTCTGAAAATTCAAGAAAATGGTTCCAATTAAACATGAAAGAATGATCTCTTACTTTCCTCTCTAGCAATAAGTTTCTTATCTGCACCCCATGCTACATGTGACTGAGAGAATAGAGTCTTGGGGTCTCAAAGGCCCCTGAGAGGCTTTCTTAGGGCCCATGTATACAAATGATATTTTGAACCCAAAGGCAGAACTTTACATTTATGTCATTTTGTGGTTTCTTCTCACTATTCTAGCCTGACAAGATATTTTGAGGCCTGATTCTGTCATCTAAAATACAAGTTATTCTTCCTGGGTTTGTGCTGTTTGCAAACTTGATAAATATGTCTTTACCTAAGTCATTGTTTGAGAGAAATCATTGAAAGGTGAGCTCTAACGCAATTTCTTCTCACTTTTGTTACTTTTTTCACTAAGTACTTATAAAATATAACTGTTGACTTTAGACTTTTGCTGAAAGATTATGTCAGGTTCAACAAGACTTGTAATTTTTGGATCTCTGTTCACATTTGCAAAACTAGGAAAGCCTGTCTTCAGTTTAGGGGCCCCCTTTCCATTCTCTGTGGCTGCTCAAAGATTCCTGCCAGCAGACGGGGCTCCTATTGAATGTTTCCAGAGTCTCGGGATGGGAGTCCCCTGGCTTGGAGGTTGGAACTAATACAGCATCCAGCTGTCTTCTTTTTCCTAGTTGGGCTTTACTTTCCTTAATGCTTGTTTTTAGTTTCAAAAACTTATTTCTTGGGACTTCCCTGGTGGTGCAGTGGTTAAGAATCCGCCGGCCAATGCAGGGGACACGAGTTCGATCCCTGGTCTGGGAAGATCCCACATGCCGCAGAACAACTAAGCCCGTGCGCCACAACTACTGAGCCCATGTGCTGCAACTACTGAAGCCTGTGTGCATAGAGCCCGTGCTCCGCAACAAGAGAAGCCACCACAATGAGGAGCCCGTGCACCGCAATGAAGAGTAGCCCCCTCTTGCCACAACTAGAGAAAGCCCTCGCAGAGCAACAAGAACTCAACGCAGCCCCCCCAATACGTTTAAAAAAATAAACTGCTCTTTAAAAACAAAACAAAAAAAATTCTCTTAATGAGTAAAATGAAACCAGCTTCTATTCACATGATACCACTTTCCCATCCTTGTTCAACCAAGCAGCGCTCTTCCCTCATTTTTGTTACTTTCCCCAAGTCTCAGCTCATCCATGACTTAGGTCTTCTTGACAGTATTTTTACGGGCAACTGACATTTTATCGCGGCTTGCGGTTTCCACCTTCCCAGCATCTTTTCCCTTGGTTTTCTTAAATCTGAGCTCAGGTTGATTTAGGTTCAGCCACATTGATTTCTTTAATTTCCTCCTCTCTTTGTTATATAAAACTGTAGAGATTTCATGTGTAAGGGGAATGTTCCTTTTCTTGAGCATATTTTATTTGAGAGGGTTTAGTCATGGATTACACTCACATTTGCTGCATTTTTTTTTGAGACCTGCTTGCTAATGCCTCGAGTTTGACTATCCTCACACTTGCCTCATTTGTCATTACAAAATTCATTTTCTTCCAACAGACTCGACAATCCATTATTTTCATTTCAATTGTGTATTAGTTTTTTTTATTTCACCCCTGAGGAAAAATTAAAATAATGCTGGGAAGAACTGAAAACAGAGACAAGAAAAATAATGTCCTACTGTATAACACAGGGAACTATATTCAAAATCCTGTGATAAACCATAATGGAAAAGAATATAAAAAAGGATGTATACATATGTATAACTCAATCACTTTTCTGTACAGCAGAAACTAACACAACAGTGTAAATCAACTATATGTCAATCAAAAACAACAAAACATAGAGACGAGCATATGTCTCTGGATGGAGAAGGAAAAAAATGGAATTATATCTGTCTGGCAACGTAGATACTAATATAGAAATTAAAAATTCCAAATCACTGACGTCTTCAATTTTGATGCCCAGAGACGAGGAAAAAACTACAACCAGTAACTGGCAGATTCTTAAGCGATTTTTAAAAAGCTCAGTTACAAAATCAGCAAGGTTAAACTGGATAAAATACCATCTCACAATATCAATTTATAAAGGACCGTCTCTAATACTTACAGAGGCGTTTAACACCCCAATATTTACAACAGAGACACCTGAATCTGCTCAAGAGACTCCAGAACAAGTTTAGAGGCAAGTTCAATAGGCATCTTAGGAGGAAAACTCAGTGTTGGCAATTAAGTATCAACTATATATTTTGCCAAGAAGCAACAACATCGGCTACATTATTCATCAGTAGGTACGGGTATATCAAAACTGTTGATCTGTGCAGGACTTCAGTGCACTGAGTTAGGACTCCCCTGGATACAAGGACAGAAACCCAATTCCTACCAGCTTAAGTGGGACCTGTTATGAACTAGCACAATTCATTGAGGGAAAGTAATTTGCCAAATGGTGAATTCACCAAAGATCAAAATGCCGAATGACAAACTTGCCAAATTTATCAAATTTGCATATTTAACAACATGCATTTAACAACATGCAAAAAACAAACATTTTTTGTTTATCCAGTTTTTACTGGATGGATTGGCTGGACGCTGTGGTTCTTGGGCTGTCTGGCTCTCCCTCACCTATCAGCCTGTCCCTTTCGCACCCCCCGCCCCCACGGGATTGACACCCAGATGCACGGGGCACACACGCTCCTCTCTTCCTTCCTCTCTTCCAGCTGCTTCCAGCTGCAACAGCAGCGCCAGAGACGAAGGGACTCCTCCTTAAACTGTTGTTATGAAAACTGATCAATTACACTTCCTGGAAATTCCCAGAAGCTATTAACTGCCATCTCATATAACTGAATTATTGTAAACTTTATAGAGTCAAAAGGAACACATTTTTGGTAAATTGGTAAGTTGGTAAGTGAGATGAATTAGTCATTTGGGCAAATATGATGGAAGAATACTAAATATCAAATGGAAAATAACTGAAGGAGAATTGGAAGATTTAGGATAAACTAAATTTCCCATAAGGAAATGCTAAAATCTGTCGATTCTGACAGTTGCTTTTGTATTTTAAGATCTGGTGTGGAAAGTGGGTGGTGGCAGTTCTAGGAAAAGCTTGAGTCTGGATGACCTGAAATGCAGGCTGCGTCTCTGTGAGAGTCAAACTGTAATATCTGGCACTGCTATTTGGGAAAGGTTCTATGGACTTTTGAGGCCCTTAAGAGTACAAAGCTTGCATAAAAGACACATGTGCTTGCTAGTTCTTTGGAGGAATCTAACAGAAGGACATCCTTCCCTAACCCTTCTAAATAAATTCCAAACAACACATGTGCAAATAGAGTGAAGTCCATTTTTTAGCTAAAAAATCACAAAAAGACTCAGCCAATCCAAGAGCCTTAGCCTTCTTTAGCCTGAACATGCCTTAAAATGCTGTTACCAGGAACAAATTCAAGAAGGGTATTCCTCGAAACCAGTTTTTGGTAGCTCTGCAAATTCAATGAATTGGCTACTTGGCAAACTGACTTTTGGTGAATTGATTTTTTAAAATCTGTTTTCAAAAAACTGGAAAAGGGGGCTTCCCTGGTGGTCCAGTGGTTAAGACTCTGTAATGCCACTGCAGGGGGCACAGGTTCAATCTCTGGTCGGGGATCTAAGATTCTACATGCCACATGGTCAAAAAAAAAAAAAAAGCAAAAAACTGGAAAAAAAAACCCACATAATAAAAAATTCACCTGCCTAATAATTTCCAAGTGTATATACAGCACAGTCCTGTCGACCACATGTGCGCTGGTGAACTGATTTTTGACAAATCAGCCTATGTCAGATGATACAAGATCTCAGTGTCATACGATGTGAGGCCACGTGGACGCCGGCCCCACAGTGCAGCACACACAGGGCCCGGATACATCAGATTCTCCTTCACCGCTGTCTCTGCCTCACTGTGGGTCAGCTATGCCGTGCTCTCTGAGACCAGCTTTCTCCACCTTTGGAAATGTGGTTGCCCCAGCTTCTCAGAGAGGAGAATGGCCTATAAATCTTCTCTGGTCTGAGGCCCACCCATCTTGAGGAAGGGAGAGGTGGGGCAGCATGGGTCAGGTACCATCCCTGCACTGCTCAGCTCTTCCAGGGAGTCGGGGGATGCAAAGATGTGGTGCCTCAGGTGGGAACCATGCAGATGAATGCCAGGGGAGAGGGAGGTTCCAGAAGAAGGGGCTGCTGGACAGACCAAACGACAATGTCCCCACACCCAGGTGCCTCCTCCCGCTATTCAGTGTTACCATCATTTACCCCTGGAGAATCTTCTCTCCCTTAAAAATGGCTGTAGAATGCAGTGAAGTTTCTTTAACCTCTTACTTCCTTGCTGTTCCTGAAGGTAAAAATCTAAGTCCTTCTCATCTTAGGGATTTTTTTTTTTTTTTTTTTGCTAATAATCATGTATTTTTAGCCAAAATAACAGCAGGGAGGTTGTAAAAGCTAAGGGAATTATAGCTCTTACTCCTTTGAGGACTTTTGATTTCTGGTTTTATTACTAAGAATTGCACTTGTCTGTCTAAACTCTACCTTGCTAGCTCTTTCTCCATTCGTTTTGGCATACGGGGGCCACAGACGTAGGATATAGCAACTAGTGTCTTCAGGTTTCCACGTCCCTCTAGTGGACAATTGCTGTGCCCTCCTGAGCATCTCTATCATGGAAGATATCTGTGTCATTAGGCTTTGTGTCATTGGGCAGCTGTATATTTTAATACTTCTTCTCTCCCCATGACTTATATGATAAAGTTCAAATTCATTGGCATGGGGTCTTACAAACTCCTACTTCAGCTACTTTTCTCCACCAAGATTTTGCATATTTTGCTCCCTTCTCTGGGGAAAACGCTTGCCTCATTCCCAACTGATGAAACCCCAGCCAGCCGTGAAGACCCAGCTGGATGATCGTCTGCTGTATCGGGGTCTTCCTGACTCTCACAGGCAAAGGGAACCAGACCATCCCCTGTGCTTCCACGGCCCCATCACAGCACGTATCAGGCAGTGGAGTATGCATACAATCTCCCCCATGAGATTAAGAGCTGTCTGAGGAAAAGGACCAAATGGTCCATCTTTGTATCCCTCCCACCCCCCACCTCCACCCCCCTCATCATAGCCAGACCTGCAGTGGGTGCTCAGAGAATGAAGGCTGAATGACGGTATGAAAATATAACAGTATCTGTTTCAGATAAAATACTTGGTTAAGTACATTACGTTTCCTATACAGCTGATAAGAGTTGAAATAAACACACGAAGAAAGCTTTTAAAAAACTCCTTAAGTTAAAAAGTTCTATCTGACCATTTAGGAAAAGGTTCCAACAGATAGCACAAACCAGGGTATATGATCATTTGGTGAATTCATGAATACCTCACAGAAAGATCTCTGCTTTCACATATATTGTAATGTCAGTGCTATGGGCCTTTAAAAAAACTGATCAGATTACTCTAACTGTACCATATCTCCCTGCAGAGATGCTGAAAAGGTGATCAGTTTCCCAGTACTTTTGGATTTTCTCTTTCAACATGAAAGGCAAAGATGGATGTGTCATAAAGCAAATAAGTGTCTTTGATCTGCACAAAAATCTCCAGTAAATCTCTTAAATCATAAGAGCAGGTAAAGCTGAGGATGACTGTGCACCCCTGCATGTCCTTGAGGGGGCTTTGTCCAAGGGCACCTGCTTCTCAAGGCAGACGGGCACAGTGCAGAGCGAGAGAAATGGAAAGTCGGTAGATGGTTCACAGTGCTCAACAGCTGTTACACCTTAATACTGTTTGATTTTGGTCCTGCCTTAGTCACACTGAAAAGCTGTTAAGACTTCTGTGTTCTTTTGTGTACAGCAGATGGCTATGACTATATATAAATGGGTTAAGTTCATTCCATGGAAGCCTGTTATTTGCAGGTGAGGTGTCTTTGGAAATGGGCAGGCAGGTCCTAACCGCAAACTTCGTAGGGTAATTAAAGACCATTGCTTAGAACAAGGGACAGCTCTTTCTGGGACAAGCAGAGGTGGTAAGCAGAACCCTGGTCCTGCCAATTCTCATCTCATTTCTCATCTCCAGCCCTCCTTCACTCCTTTCTCTGAACCTCAGCCCATTCCTCACCCTGCCTCTCTTCACTGGGGTAGGAGGGGATGCTTATTTTGTACCTTATTTGGTAATAATCATTTTAAAACATGAAGCTTTGGTGGTTTGCTTTAAAAAAAAAAAAAAGCTACCTTTTGGCCATATGAAAACATCACGTATTCATCCTGGTCATTTTCTGTGTCAGTTCATGAAACTGATGGGAATCACCTGGGTAGCTCACTAAGGGTCTAGGTTGCTGGGGATGAGGATCCAGAAGGCTTGGGATGGAGCCCAGGGATCTGCCTTTTGAACAAGCACCTCCCGGTGATTCTAAAGCAGATGCTGCCCACATTTTAAGGAACCCTGATAAAGAAAGACTATCATTGTTTTTATCATGGCAAATGCTATTTCTTTGTATGAAAATACCACAATACTGTTTAACCGTGTTTATTTTGATGGAATTTTATATGGTTTCTGTGTTTTCACAATAACTGATGCTATACTGCTTGTTTTTTTCTGCCCAGCACCACTTTCTGCTTTTTGTGTGAAATGTTGGCCTCACATACTTTACCTCCAAACACTCTCACCCAGCTCTGTCTTGCCCTGTTCCAAAAAATGTTCTTCCCCTGATCTTACTGGAAACGTCTGTATTCTGAGACGACCTACTTCTCCAGCCAAAGTGACTGCTACTGGGATAGGCATCTTACCCACATGGTGACAATCTTCATTACTCTGACATAGGAAGTTTTTCTTCCAGTATGTTTTTTTATAAATTGATTAATTAATTAATTTTTATTTATTGGCTGTGTTGGGTCTTCTTTGCTGCACACAGGCTTTCTGTAGTTGCGGACAGCAGGGGCTACTCTTCATTGAGATGCATGGGCTTCTCACTGTGGTGGCTTCTCTTGTTCCAGAGCACAGGATCTAGGTGCGTGGGCTTCAGTAGTTGCAGTGTGTGGGCTCATCATTAGTTGTGGCTCGCAGGCTCTAGAGCGCAGGCTCAGTAGTTGTGGCGCACAGGCTTAGTTGCTCCGCGGCACGTGGGATCTTCCCGGGCCAGGGATCGAACCCGTGTCCCCTGCATTGGCAGGTGGATTCTTAACCACTGCGCCACCAGGGAGGCCCTAGTATGGTTTAAACTAACACATCTGATTGACTATAAGATGCCCTCTTTGTTAGATGTACCCTTATTGTGTATCACGATGTTGCCCGTTATCACTGTAAGAACCCACCAATTAAGTCACACCCCAATTTCAGTGATGCTAAAAAAATGTATTTCTTTGAAACAATAAAAACGGTCTTACTTTTCTTCAGTGCATTTCTCTTTTTCAAGTACACCTGTTATTTGAATGTAAACTTGTTGTTCTGTCTTCTCTATCTGTCAGCCTCCGTCATCATCCCCTTTCTCGTATGCCAAGAGTCCTTCTTAAACTTTTCTTTCATATCGATTCTATCTTCTGCAACACCAGTTGTGTCATTTGCACATTTTCATGTTGACTTAAATTCTTTAATATCTTTTCTTATTTCATTCCAATAATTGGACATTTTTCTTTCTCAGCCATGCCCCTCTTCATCTCAGTCTGTCATGTGATCTTTGGTCTGTTTGTGTAGAATCCATGCTTTCTTGAATTTTATTCAGAACGCAGGTAGTTTCCATAATGTGAGTTTTCTGTTATAAGCCTTTCCAGAAACATGCTTTTCTTTTTCTTTTAAGACGACAGCCTGCATCTTTCTCACCGTTCCTGGCTTTCTTTGCGGGTCTCATAACCAAGGAGACAGTTCTGGTGTTCCTGCAACAAAAGGGGCATATGGATTCTGGAGTCCCTCTTACAGTCCACCTGTAAGAGCTGGCTGATGGACCCAGCCTCTAGGCGTGGTTTTCAAGTCTCTTCCTTATTAGGAAGCTGCTGAGCTGAGTGGGAATCCTTAAATCTTGCTGCCTTGTCAACCTACTGACAAGGAGAGTTTGAAATTACTTCTAGTTCTTAAGTGGTTAAAAAAAAATAAATGAAAAACTGCAAGCCCCAGCATACAACGCACTTGTGGCTCTTCTAGCCCATAGCTTTTTTAAGTTGCTAATTTAATATCTTGAAATTCCTACTCA
The DNA here is from genome assembly GCF_030028045.1 of Hippopotamus amphibius kiboko. Taxonomy (NCBI): domain Eukaryota; kingdom Metazoa; phylum Chordata; class Mammalia; order Artiodactyla; family Hippopotamidae; genus Hippopotamus; species Hippopotamus amphibius. The sequence continues at coordinate 18,340,548 of NC_080202.1, forward strand.
CCTCTGTCCCCAGATGTATTACACTGCTCAGAGCGGTAATCCTGCAATCAATGTAAGATGAGAAGTCTTCACAAAGGGAAGGAAATTGTAAAAGACTTCTTCCTTTCCTTCACAGAGAACGAGGACTAAGTTACCATTCTCTGGGGGCAAGATGCACATATGAGTGGGGAAGGGCTGGAAGTATCCTATGGCCACAGGGCCCCATCAGCCAGCCTCCGTTTTCAACAATTATCTCCTGGGAGTCTTCTGTGTGCCAGGAATATTCTGAACACTAGGGAAACTGCAGTGAACAATAGAAATAAAGTCTCTGCTTACATGGGGCTTATATTCTAGCTGGAATATATACAGTAAGTAAAAACTAAAGATACAGTGTCAGATGGAGATGAAAGCCACGGGGGAAACCTAAGTGGAGTACGAGTTGGCGAGTACTGAGGTGAGCGAGCTGTTATTCTCTACAGGACGGTCAAGGAAGGCCTGATAGGTGACATGTGAGCACAGGTGAAGGATGTCCCTCTCAGTGGGCCTCTGGCTGAGCAACATTTCTAGTTTCCTGTACTAAGGAAAGTTCGCATCTCTTTCTGTGTTTTCATGTATATCTCTACTGGAAAGCAGAGGAGAGTGAATTGTAGTCACTCACTTTTCTGTCACCATGAATCAGATGACTTCAATAATTATTGTTTTAAATGGCCCCAATGCTCCGTTCAGGGGACAGACCATAATTCGATTAACCAATCTTCTATACAGTTGACCCTTGAACAATACAGGTTTGAACTGCCTCGGTCTACTTACACATGGATTTTTTTCAATAAATACCATGGTACCGCACGATCCCCCAGTTGGTTGAATCCATGGATAAGGAACTGTGGACCCAGAGGGCCAACTAGGGGACTTGAGCAGCTGCAGATCTTCTGCTGGTGGGTCCTTGAACCAATCGCCCCTTGGATTCTGAAGGATGACTGTAGTTGTCCATCTACATTATTTTCAACTATCTCTATTTTACTTACATATTTTTAGTTGGGATATAAACTAAAATGCCTCATTAGTAGTCAGGCATTCAAGCAAAGCAGTTTGGGAATACAGATTAAGAGCCAGGAGAACTGGTATCCGGGTCCAGGGGCAGAGGCGTGCAGATAATGACAGAGGAGCAGGAAGGTGTGAGCATCAGAAGCCCTGGACGGGGGAGGCCAGGAGCAGAGGCCTTTGCGAGGTGGCCTCCTTCCTCCACCTTCACCCCTGCTCAGGAGGCCTCATCTCCCTTGGCCCCTGTGGCCGTAACCAGTGGCTTGCTTATTGGCCTGATTCTACCCATAGTTTCAGTGTGCGTTAAAAAGAACATAAGCAAACTACAACAGAGAAGCAGCTCAAGTGTTCAGTTACATTCAGTAGCAGTGCACCTTTAATTAAGCAGATATTAAAGGGACTGCCTATGAAAAACAAGAAGCAGATGGCACTGACTTCTGGCTTTCATCCACATAAATAGAACAGGAAAAATAAGAAGGTTCTGTGCCTAAGACTGGGGTTATACTGAGGTTTCCAGCATCCAGACAGGCAAATGCCTGGACAGCTGCTTAGGGCAGATGGGTCCTCTGACAGCTTAATATCGCAGAGTTTCTGGTGACTCTGTAGTTAGGGCGGCCAAAGTGAGGCCATCTGTTTACTAGTGGGCAGAAAAGCTCACTACCAGCAGGTAGTCACTGCTGAGCATGAGATACAAACCGAAAGTCAAGTCAGCCATTTTCATAACCTCTGCAAAGCAAACTGGCCTGGGAAACCACGGATATAACCACCACAGACAAAGAAACCTCCCCTTAGCTTCATGTGACTGACACAATGGAACCCCCGAGAACAGCAGTATTCCAAGAGGTTTCACTGGGTTTATTTCAACTTATTCAAAGCCATGAGGTAAATAAACCATTTTACTTAGAAAGCTCTTTTGTTCTTTTCTACTTTTCTAAACAGAAAAGCAAAGTAACCATGAATTTAGAGCCATCTATAATATACCTAAAAACCAGTTGCCGTTTATTATTTAAAGGAAAGTTTTTTTAGGTAAGCAATGCATGTGTTTGTTGCAAAATGTTTACAGTGAAAAATAAGTACATCTCCCTCCTATGCCTCTTTCTCCCAGTACCCCATCTCCCCTCTCCAGAGACTTCCTGAATGTCTTTCTATAGATAGGCTATAATATACCAAATTGTGTGACACACACACACACACGTCCTTACAATTTTTTTATTGGCTGTATTTAAAATGAACTAAGTATATTAAAAGCTCTGAGAAGTACTGCAATAAAGACATCTGTTTAACTTCATTGGGGAAGCCTAAAGGTATCTGACTTTGGGACCCCTCCCTTTCTCCTTTGCTGTAACATCCAGTCTGTGGACTGTAGCCAGGAGTTGCTGCTACAGCCGAATTAGGTGTTTCTGGAGGGTGTCTGTTTTGAATGGTCTGTGCTTGAGCCATGCTGCTTATTAAATATTGTAAATGTCAGTCCTTGGAATATACTTTGTTAAAAGACTGTCTTCAAGCGTTTTAGAAACTGAAACGTGTGGGTGCGTTCTTGCAGAGGCAGAAATAATGGGTCCAGGTTAAGTAAAGACTGAAGGAGGTGAGAGAAAAGCTAATTTATATTTAGTTGGATTTAGTTTCATATCAGTATGGAAGGAAATGCCAGGAAAGGGCTGGCTTCAGCTTGTGAGAGAAGATGGTCATGAGAAATTCATTAGGTAGAGGAAAAGCCATAAGCTTTATCATTTTTGTTTTTAGTCGTGAAATATTTCAAACATCAGTGCAATCTTTCATCTGGAAGTTTGATTTGAGTCTTTCTTTATTTTCTCTACGTCTCTAGTTAACTTTTGAACACCTGAAATTTAGTTATAATAACTGTTTTCATGTCTGTATCTGCTAATTCTAATACCTTTGTCAGTTCTGGGTTGGCTTCAATTGGATGATGATTTCCCCCTCGTACTGGATTTTATTTTCCTGCCTGTTTGTATGCCTGGTAGTCTTTGACTGAATGTCAGACATTGTGAATTCTACCTTAATGGGGGTGGATATTTTTGCATTGCTATATGTATTCATGAGCTCTGTTCTAGGACATAGTTCAATTACTTGGTAGCAGTTTGATCCTTTTGGGTTTTGCTTTTAAGATTTATTAGGTGGGACTTGAGGGGGATCCTACACAGATCTCAGGGAGTCCCTTTGCTAATCCCCTCTTCTCTCAGAAACTTGGCTAGAATTTTGTTAAGGACTTTAAGCCCTGACCCTCTCTCTTTACAGTTTTTAAAGACAATGACTCCTGTTCAGATCCGGTCTATCAAAGGCATATTTTGTTATTTTGAGCTCTTTGCTCCCAACTTCTAACTAGGGAACTTCTTAGAATGTACTTTAGGGAAATCATCTTAAAGATAAAGAACTGCTCTGGAGTTAAATCCCTCACCTTTGGATTTACAAAACCAACCCAGGGATGAATCAGATTACGTGCCACATCATTACGCTTGTAAAATACAATATGATTTTCAAAGTCACACCAATGATACTTGACAATACAGGAAAATAGCTAGGAAAAAAAAATCAAATTGACCTTTTCTCAAGAAGTCAATAGTAAGCTGATGACTACAGTTCTAAATCAAAATTTCAAGCCTGAATTTTCTAGGGACAGACAGAAGGATTTTTTTCCTCTCATTTGTACTTTACTTCTTAATTCATAAAATTAGGGACATAGGATAGGGACATCAAGAATAAACTAGTAAAACCCAGCTCATACAGCTCTATAAAAAAAAAAAAAAAAAAGAACCAACCCAATCAAAAAATGGGCAGAAGATATAAAAAGACATTTCTTCAAAGAAGACATACAGATGGCAAAAAGGCACATGAAAAGATGCTCAATGTTGCTAACTGTTAGAGAAATGCAAATCAAAACTACAATGAAGTATCAACTCACACCAGTTAGAATGGCCATCATTAAAAAGTCTATAAACAATAAGTCCTGGAGAGGGTGTGGAGAAAAGGGAACCCGCCTACACTGTTGGTGGGAATGCAAATTGCTATAGCAACTATGGAGAACCATATGGAGGTTCCTTAAAAAACTAAAAATAGAGCTACCATATGATCTTACAATCCCACTCCTGGGTATATGTCTGGAGAAAACCATAATTCAAAAAGATACATGCACCACATTGTTCACAGCAGCACTATTTACAATAGGCAAGACATGGAAGCAACCTAAATGTCCACTGAGAGATGAATGGATAAAGAAAATGTGGTATATATACACAATGGAATACTACTCAGCCATAAAAAGAATAAAATAATGCCATTTGCAGCAACATGGATGGAACTAGAGATTATCACACTGAGTGAAGACAGAGAAAGACAAACATCATATGATAATCACATATGAGGAATCTAAAAAAATGATACAAATGAAACTTACTTACAAAACAGAAATAGACTCACAGACACAGAAAACAAATTTATGGTTACCAAAGGGGAAATGGGGGAGGGAGGGAGGGAAGGATAAATTAGGAGTTTGGGATTAGCAGATATACACTGTTGTATATAAAATAGATAACCAACAAGGACCTACTGTATAGCACAGGGAACTATCCTCAATATTTTATAATAAACTATAAGGGAAAAGAATCTGAAAAAAATAGGTATATATGTACGTATAACTGAATTGCTCTGCTGTGCATCTATACGGTAAACGTTGTAAATCAACTAATTTGAATAAAAAATTAAAACAATACACAAAGCAATGATAAAAAAGAAACTAAAATAAAAATCCAGCATCTTGACAGCCTTCTTCTCTTCCTTCCATTTATAAATTTTAAAGACATTTAAAATTCTTACATATATTAAAGATAGAAACGTATCTCAGACGATATGCTAGGAAAAGAAAGCAACTGATGGATTCTAGAACCAGATTTCCACCACTTGTAGAGGCATTTAACAGGGGTTAGAACTTATGAAACAAGGATTCAGATTGAGCAAAAATACTTCAATTTCCCAGGCAAAAACTATTTATTAGTATCGGCATCCAAACGAGAGGTAACAAATTAAAACCCCTTTCATTATCCACACTTTGCTATAACTACATATTAGGAGGAAAACAGACCTGCTTATTTGAGTTACAGACTTTATTGTGGGACATGGAGATGACTTCTCTACGTCTTTCCCTTCCATCTTAAATTCTTCAGTATTTCTCTTTATAGTTATTTGGCAGATGGAAGGGAATTTTTCAAAGGTTATATATGTTTATTACTATCTTTTGGTAATCCCTTAGATTCTTATTTTTTCCACCAGGTGACCATTAAACATCATTTTATTTATCGCATTTAAAAGCATTTAATTATATAAGATATTTAAAGATCTGTTTTGATCTGGAATACAAGGTTTAAGAACGTAAAATAAATGCCCTGTGCAGCCCACTTCTAAAATTATACTCCATACACTTATCGGCAAAAAGGAACACAGTAGAATTGGATGTGTGGACATCACATTCTAAATATGCCTTTCAGAGAGAAAAGCCATGTCTAAACTTAAAGGAAAAAAAATACTAATAAGGAATACTAGATTACTCTTGGCAATTTAGGAAATGTCTTATTGGAAGAAAAGGAACTGGACGTTGGGCTCCTTTCTCGGTCCCTGAGTTTGGAGGAGTGGTCTCCTGGCATCTGGGTGGTGGGGAGGCAGAGACAGTGTGCCACAAGGGGAAGAACATCTGACTTTGGAATCAGAGAAACACCCAACTCCAAATGCTCCACAACCTCTTTGGGAAGAAAAATCCAATCTCTAAAACAACTCCAATAAATAACCTGACAAAATCACTTTTGAGCTTAAAATTAGCCACTCACTGATCCCCATCACCATTAAGATCTGCTCCCCGTTTATATTTCTCACATCACCGTTCATTACACAGACATACACAACCATCCCAGGTATTGCCTATGTTTACTATGAAGCTCTCAGACAATGCCACGTTCCCTCACCACTCTGTGTTTCTGTAGAGGTAATTGCCTCTTCAGAATTCCTTTAGTCTTCGTGGACCTACATGTCATCCTAAACCTGCCTTCTAATTTGTTTATATTCATAGTAGATATTCTAACTGATTATATTTGGGGTAAATAAGAAGCTGTGACAATAAGAATGTGAAGTACGTTTTCTGTCTTTTGGATTTAATTACATTTGGGTTGGCAGTGAAGAAATTGCCATGGGGAAAATCTCTCATTGTTGGTTCAGCTGGAGGCTGGAAAAGTAGACGATCATTCCTAATCTTGAAACTAAGGCTGGATGCTAATTTTGCCTTCTGTGAAACAGATGATTTAAGTTGTCCTTAAGAAGGAAAATTACTCAATACGCTAAAATTGGCACAAAACAAGTTCAGTGAGAATTATGATGAAAGATTTCATATACTTTCAACTTGTCTTAAATAAAAATCAAACTTTACCTCCTGAAATGATTCACCAGGACTCCAACCAGTTCTCCAATTCGACTCTCGTGGGTCGGCTGTTTGCTGAAGAGGCAGACAATGAGGTCTTTGTTGTCTTTTGTGTGGAACACTACAAGTTGGTCCTTCCCATTGGAGACGCTCAGACCAGTCAACTGCAAAGAGACAAAGCATGGAAAACTATTAGGATGGTTCTCAAAAGAATGAATTTAAAAATACAGTTTGTAATGGTTTTACTCAGTAACTCTGATGACATTAATCTTTAAGTTTCATAAAACAAACAGATGGAAGGAAATAAAGATAAGAACACAAATTAACAAAATTAAAGGCAGAAAAACAATAGGGTAAAATCAATGAAACAAAGTGCTGGTTCTTTCAAAAGATAAATGAAATTGTTAAATCTCTAGTCTGAAAGACTAAAAGAGAGACGACCTAACTACCCATATCAGGCATGGAAGAGGGGTTGTTACTACAGACCACATAGCTATTCAAAGGATAATAAAGGAATATTTACAACAACTATATGCACATAAATTCAACAACTCAGATGAAACCAAACAATTCCTTGAAAGCCATAAACTACCAAAACTCACCCAAGAAGAATGAGATAACCTGAATACTGCTATCTCTATTAAAGAAATTAAATTTGTAGTTAAAAACCTTTCAAAAAAGAAAACTCCAGACTCTGAAGATTGCATTGGTAAATTCTACCAAATATTTAAAGAAGAAATAACACCAATTCTCCACATCTCTTCTAGAAAATGGAAGAGAAGGGACCACTTCATAACTCATTGTATGAGCACTGTCCTGATACCAAAAATAGACAAAGGCAGCCAGTACAAGAAAAAAGACTACAAACCAATATCCAATATCCTGCACGAACATGGATGTAATTAGAACAGCCAACAAAATATCAGCAAATCAAATCCAAAAATACATAAAAACAACAATACATCATGACCAAGTGGAGTTAATCGAAGAAATGCATAGCAAGTTTTATTTTAAAAAATATCAATGTAATCCTTTCTAGCAAAGAATAAAAAAAAGAAAGCTACATGATCCTATCAATTGATGCAGAGAAAGCATTTGACAAAATTCAACATCCATTCATGATATAAATCTCTCAACAAAACAGGATTAGAAGAGAATTCAACCTGATAAATGACATCTACAAAAAAGCCACAGCTAACATCATACTAAGTGGGGAAAGACTGAATGTTTTCCCCAAAGATCAGAAGCAACGTCAAGGATTTCTACTGTTACTGCTGTGGGCAACTTCACACTGGAAGCCCTAGCCAGTGCATTAAGGCAGGTTTAAATAAATTAAAAGGCATACAAATTAAAAGGGAAGAAAAAATGACTGTTTTCAGATTACATGATCGTTTACGTAGAAAAGCCCAAGGAATTTACAAAATAGCTCTCAGAACTAGTTAGTAGATTTGGCAAGGTCACAAAACACAAGGCCAACAGACAAAAATATATCTCTATACCAGCAATGAAAAACCGGAAACAGAAATTTAAAACCAAAACCATCCACAACTCCAAACTCAAAAAAACAGATATAAATCTAACAAAATGTGTGTAGGACCTGTAGGCTGAAAACTACGAAATGTTGATGAAAGAAATCAAATGAAAATGCTGTTGACAGGAATAAAAGAAAATCTAAATTTACAGAGAAAAATAATGTGTTCGTGGATTGGAAAACTCAATATTGTTGAATATTGCCAATTTCCCCCAAATCGATCTATAGATGTAATGAAATCCCAACCAAAATCCCAGAAGAATTTTTGGTAGATATCAACAAGCTGATTCTAAAATGTATATGGAAAGGCAAAGGAACTACAATAGCCAGAACAATTTGAGGAAGAAGAACAAAGTTGGAGGACTCATAGTAGCTGATTTTCTTACTACAAAACTACAGTAATCAAGACAATATAATTGTCAAAAGGACTGTCAAAGGGATAAAAACATAGGTCAGTGGGAACAGAATGGAGAGTCAGATATAGTCCCACCCAAATATGACCAATTGATTTTTCACAAAGATGCAAAGGCAATTCAATGTAGAAAGGATACTTTGGACACCTGGCTATCACAGAACATTTGGACATCTACACGCCCAAAGAAATAAACATTGACTTAAATCGCACACCTTATTAAAAATTAATTCTTAAAATTAAGATCTAAATGTAAAATGTAAAACCATAAAACTTTAAAAAGAAAACATAGGAGAAAATCTCTGTGACCTTGGGTTGGGCAAAAATTTCTTAGAAATGACACCAAAACTACAACCCATAAAAGAAAAAAACTGTTAAATTAAACTTCATAAAATTTAGGACTCTTCTCTAAGAAAGACACTGGTAGGAGAATGAAAAGACTATCCACAGTCTGGGGACAAATATTTGCAGAGACATATCTGATAAAGGACCTGTGTCCAGAATACATAAAGAACTCTTAAAACTCAATAACGAGAAAGCAAGCAAGTCAACTTAAAATGGACAAGAGATGTGAAGTCACTTCAACCAAAGCGGAAGACTTATGGGTGGAAAATAAGCAGATGCAAAGATGTCCAACATCACTAGTCATTAAAGAAATGCAAATTAAGACCAAAACTAGATATCACCACAAGCATATCAGAATAGCCAAAAACAAAACAAAACAAAACAAAGAGGAACAAGAACAACAAAAGAGACAACACCAAACGCTGGTGAGGATGTAGAACAATCGGAACTCTCATACATTGCTGGTGGGAATGTAAAACCTAAAATCACTGGGAAAACTGTTTGGCAGGTACTTAAAAAGTTAAATGTAGAATTATCGCATGACCCAGAAATCTTGGTCCTAGGCATTTATCCCAGAGAAGTAAAAATTTACGTTCACCCAGAAACTTATACACGAATGTTTACAGCAGTTCTATTCATAAGTGCCCCAAACTGGAAACAACCAGAATGTCCATTGACAGGTGAATAAACAAACTGTGATACATCTATACAAGGGAATGCTATTCAGCAATAAAAAGGAATGAACTAATAACACAAATTATTGCTATGCAACACCACGGATTAATTTCAAAGGCATTAGCAGACTGACAGCAGCCAGTCTCAAAAGGTTACCTATGGCATGACTCCATTTATGTGATAGTCTAGAATATCAGGGATTGGGGTCAGGGGGAGTCTGATACAAAGGAGTTTTTTAGGGGACTCTGTATCCTCATGGTGGTGGTGGTTACAGAAATCTATGCATATATTAAGACCCACAGACCTGTATACCATCACCACTACCAAAAGCCAATTTTATTTATTATATGCAAATTAAAAAAATATATAGCTCCTTGGTTATTCTGATCCCTAGATCTACTTTGGTCAATAAAGCAGAGAAGCCCGAGTGATTTCTTATTCTATGGTTTGTTCTTCTATTGCAGAAAATACCAAAGTGCCACCTCCTGGCTACCACAGGTGCTGTCAGTCTGGCAATCAGCACTGACAGGATATCCACTGGGGACAATACAGAGTGCCAGGCAGCCTGGGGGTGGCGATGGAAGTACCAAAGATGCAGACGGTATCTGTTCTAGGGGGATTCATGATCCAGTTGGATGAGTGCAAGAGACAAACACCCAACAATTGAAGAACACTTTAACAGTTCTTACATCTGGAAGATCATTTAGTCTCATGCCCATATTTTACAGATAAGAAAACTGAGGCTCAAAGAAGTTAACTGATTTGCAGACCTCAAAACTGGAACTCAGGCCTACAGACTCACCCAGACCCATGTTCTTTCTATCACAGTAGGCTTTTCCAAATATCATGTACAAATGAACATAAGCTGTAAAACTAAGTAACCCTAAACGTCATGTAAATAAATTTTCATAAGAGGTGAGTTCTTGGGTTGAGTTTAAAGAATGCCAGCATTGGTGCTCAATGGAGAGAAGGGAAAATATTCAATGAGTTGGAAATCATTTCACAAACCTACATTAGATCATGGGTTTTCTGAGGCCATGGATAAGAGAATGTATCACTCTTTCTAACACTTATATGATTTTTTTTTTAGTTAGCTATATATTCACTTTTAAAGTTCTTTTAAAAAATATTTTATTGAAGTATAGTTGATTTACAACGTTGTGTTAATTTCTGCTGTACAGCAAAGTGATTCAGTTATACATATATATATTCTTTTTTATTTCTTTCCCATTATGGTTTATCATAGGATATTGAATATAGTTCCCTGTGCTGCACAGTAGGAACTTGTTGTTTATCCGTCCTATATATACTAGTTTGCATCTGCTGATCCCAAACTCCCAATCCTTCCCTCCTCCATCCCCAGATGGTTTTTATATGAGTAAATTAAAAATATCATTTTCATTTAAAAATACATGTCTATGATGCTTGACTCTCATTTGATTATTTTAGATGCAAAATTCAAAATTAAATTTATGTAGTACTTCACTGGAGAGCTTGATTAAAGCCTAATAAAATGAGAATTCTCACAGCACTAACTCTGCCAGCTTATCCCAGGACATTAGCTGCAGGGATTCGGGGAAAGGGACTGATTCAGCAGTGAATGCTGAAACCATCCAGACAGAGGGTCCCTTCCTGGATGCTGTCCGGGCCAGAGCGGAGGCGCTTATGACTGTTTTCTCAGCCACTTTCCCAGCCTGGGGTGTGGGCTTCCCTTCCTGCCCTTGCCTGTTCCACCTTGCCTGGGTGGCTTCACTCAGTTGGGCATAGGAATTCTTCCTGTGTGTGCTCAGGCCTACGGGCATCAGAGTCCCAGCAGCAAAGGGGGAAGACAGCACCTACTTTCCTCTGCTGCACAGATAACAAAAGATTAAGTCCCTGTTGTCACCAAGGCAGGACAAACAGCACCCAGGATGCTTCTTTTGTTCTGGGAGACAGGATGGGAGGTGGGAAAAAGCAGTGGAGTGAGGGATGACCTGGGTGTTCATCTCCATTCAGCCCTGTGAGCTTGAGTGAATCATTTAATTTGGGGGGGGGGGCATATGTCTCCTTCTCTGCAAAATAATGATCCTACTAGGCGCCTTGTCTACCTCATAAGATTGTGGTAAGGATCAAAAAGGAGCAACTCAGGGATATAAAAGGACAAATAAGCAAACCCACCTGCCTTCAAGAGTCTTTACACTCTAAGAGAAGATGTGCCAGCGAAACCTGAAAAACTCCACCGAAGCACCACGCCAGGGGAGGTACCGTATGCAAGTACGTCAGTTAGGGAAGGGGTCCTACCTCAGTTATCTTTGGGCAGCCATGACACACAAGTAAGTTCTCCGAACAAAAATGAAACCCCTTATTAAGGCTTCCCCCTACTAGCTGCCTTCTTATTTTTCATAATCCGTGAGCTCTCTATGCTATGATAAATCTAAACCTTCCTCCTCCTCGATTTTGAAGGTTTGAGCAGGGCAGATACAATCTCTGATGGTAATCCAATTCAATTCTCCCAGACTCTCTCCCAGAGTGTGGAGGATGGCACAGTGAACACAACCAGACAAGTAAAAAGAGGGTATAACTTTCTAATCATTAGTAAAAAGAGAATAAATAACACTTGGACAACATAGCAACTAGAAAAAAAAGAAAAGGAAATAGCACAGAAGTATTAAATATGGAAAAGATTCAAATAACACAATCAGAGTTAAGAAAAAATATTGTCAGTTTTTATAAGAAATGTGAATGGGATACAACTCTTTTATTGGATGAGGATGGGCCACAGATTAGGTAAAAAACAAAATTTAACTATACTGTGTTTATAAAAGATGCATCTAAAACAAAAAGACATAGAAGATCAAAAATGAAAGGATGGGGACTTCCTAGGTGGCGCAGTGGTTAAGAATCCGCCTGCCAATGCAGGGAACACGGGTTCGATCCCTGCTCCAGGAAGATCCCACATGCCGCAGAGCAACTAAGCCCATGCACCACAACTATTGAGCTTGTGCTCTAGAGCCCGTGAGCCACAACTATTGAGCCCATGTGCCACAACCACTGAAGCCCACACACCTAGAGCCCCTGCTCCGCAACAAGAGAAGCCACAGTAATGAGGAGCCCACACACCACAATGATGAGTAGCCCCCACTCACCTCAACTAGAGAAAGCCTGTGTGCAGCAACGAAGACCCAACACAGCCAATAAAATTAATTAATTAATTAATTAAAAAAAAATGAAAGGATGGACAAAGATGTACCAGAAAGAAACTAGGGATGTGAATAGTAATAACAGACAAAATCCAAAGAAAAAACACAAAACTTTTTCATTTTATATTGACAAAAATATAACAAAAAATGAAAACCACCATCTTCATGCACTGAATAACATTGTACTGAAACATACAAAGCAAAAACTGTTCTTATTCAAAAGAAATGGACCAAATTGTGATTTTAGTGGGTGACCCAAGTGCTTGGCAGTTCAAGAAGGCAAAAAGCAAGTGAGTGTGGAGAGTGGCTGAATAATTAACAGATTAGATTATCAGTTATTTGGAATTTTTACACACAATTATTGTGGTCCCTGAAACATTTACATATATTTATTATGTATTGGGCCAAAAGTAACACTCCTCTTCCCAATTACAAAATGTGGGATATGCACTGTCCCTAATCATACTGCAGTAAAACTAGAAAATTATATAAAGGTTAACAATACAATCTTATCACTGAGAATTTTTTTTTACAGTATCTCTTTAGGCAACTCCTGGATTAAAGATATTATAGTTGCAATTACAGACAATAAAGAAGTTAATAAGAGAATTTTACATTGAAATTCATGTGTGCAGCCAAAGCTAAACTCAGAAGAAAACACATTGCCTTAAATACTTTTGTTATTAAATAAGAAAAAAAGGGAAATAAATGAAATGACAAAAATCTAGAAAAAGAGCAAAAGAAATGTATCAAGGTAAAAATTAGTGGAGATAAAATCAGAAATTGATGAATGAGAGAAACAATATAGATAATAACCCCAAGAGTTGATTCTTTGAAAAGACCACCAAAGAACCAAACCCTTGGCAAGGTCTAATCAGGAAAAAAACAAGGCAAAAATACAGATATCTAACATGAGGAGTGAGAAAGATTTAATTATTAGAATATCATTTGTAATTTCCTATTAATAAATTAAGTAGTTTGTGAAATGCATGCTTTTATAGGAAAATACAAATTACTAAAATTGAATCAGAGAGAGATGAAATAATCAAAATCAATTCATAACTAAGGGAAATTTTTTTTTTTTATGTTGTCAGAAAACACTCTCCTAAATGTTACTGGGCACAGATTATGATAGTGTAGGCAAACCTTCAAGTCTGGGTAATTCCTATGCTACAGAAAATGCTCTAGAACAGAAACAGATAGATGCCATCCTAACTCATTTTATTTAATCCTGGTAGCAAAACTTGATGAAGATCTTTTTCACACACACACACACCCAGAGACTAGTCTCACAAGGACAGGCTCACATATACAAAATAATTAACAAACTGAATTCAGCAGGATAATACACCATGACCAAGAGGGCACGGTTCACGAGTTTAAGAATGATTCACTAATAAGAAATGCATCCACACTGCTCAGCTGATTAATAGGTCACATTTATGTGTTACCTGTGGGTTTGCCCCATAGAATTATCTCCTTGCTTGACAGCTTTCACTTTTTCAAGGCAAGTATGAAGTTTTGTCCTTGTATTGTTTTTATTTTACAATATTCCACGGTATATAAAACAGTATCTCTCTCCATAGTAAGCTGGTTAATATTCAAATGTATTTATTATTGTATCGTCACTACAATATTAGTTTTAGCTTTTTTCTAACCACCGGTAATCTTTGGCAGCAAAGCACTGTGGATAAAGGAGAGAATAGACTTCCTCCCTTGTAGAAAAGTTATTACCATTTTGAATCACACCTAGGCAAATGTCTGATTCTTGCCTAAGATCATCTCTCCAGTTTTTCAGAGTAAATTCTTCCCAATACTTTCCGTTTTGTAAACTTTTCAACAAGTAGACATACATTATAAAATGTGTTGTAATTCAAATTCTTTATAGCTTGATAGAGAGTCATCCTTTCTAAACTACTTCAAAGGTGAATTATTAGAGATTTACATATTTCAGTGGCATCTGATGCATATTTCAATAAAAATTATATGGCCCTTTTATTTTGTCTGCTAAAAAAAGAAAAGTTATTACTGGACTAGAAACAAGTATCATGACCGAGCATGGAGACTTTAGCCTGGATCTTTTAATACAATTTTTAAATGGCAGAGACTAAGTATGTTAATAGATATTGCCTATCTTTTACTATTTTTATAAATAGCACGTAAGAAAAGAATTAACTGGAAATTAAAACATATGACCCAACTCACATCAAAATACTCCATACATCTTGAACCATCAGTCAAATAGGATTTTAAAGATTGAGGTATATATTATGTACAGTAAAATTCACACACTTTCAAGTGTTTTAGGTGGATGATTTTTGACACTCAAATCAAGATACAGAACATTTCCATCATGCCAGAGAGTTTCCTCTGAATGTTCTTTTTTAAGACTTAGTTCTATATTTGTAAGTCAAATTGGCTTACTTAGCTTGAGAGCTAAAAAGGTTAGCTCATTACTTAGACCTAGAAAGCTAGAGGTCCACTGCAGCAAGAACTCACAAAATACTGAATTTTCTCTTTCTCTTTTCTCTGTTTTTGTGAATTGTACCATAGGATTATGAGAGTTTTACAAAGGAAATAACTAATCTTTGAAGGTGACAAACCAGACAAATGCTATAATGGTAATCTTAAAGGAACTATTAAATATATGGTAATAATAGAATATAGGTTTATTCAAATTGCTTGGTGGTTTGGAATTTAAATTATTTTTTGGTGGCCTATATATTCTTCTCATAGTGAGATTCCTTGCAATAGAATTTAACTTTATGTGATTTCTCTTAATGGACAGATAATCCTTGGTTTCCAATCTCCAGTTTTCAATAATTAAAAAAAAATATGTTGAGGCTATAAACCCACAGATGTTGAAGTAGGTTCAGCCTCACTTTGTAGGACAAGAACAGGGACAGGATTAACACTCCCACAAAGTCCATTGTAACCACACATCATTTTGCCTGCTGGTTTTTTTTTTCTTTTTTTTAAACCTATACTCTTTTAAAAATTCTTTTCCCGTATAGGTCATTATAGAGAATTGCGAAGAGTTCCCTGTGCTATATAGTAGGTCCTTATTAGTTATCTATTTTATATATAGTAGTGTGTATATGTCAGTCCCAATCTCCAAATTTCCACCCCCCTTTTCCCCATAACCATAAGTTTTTCTACATCTGTGACTGTATTTCTGTTCTGTAGATAAGTTCACTTGTACCATTTTTTTAGATTTCACATATAAGCGATATCATATGATATTCATTTTTCTCATCTGACTTAACTTCACTCAGAATGACAACCACTAGGTCCATGCATGTTGCTGCAAATTATATTATTTGGTTCTTTTTTTATGGCTGAGTAATATTCCATTGTATATATATATATATATATATATATGTATATATATATATATATACACATACCACATCTTCTTTATTCATTTATCTGTTGATGGACATTCAAGTTGCTTCCATGTCTTGGCTCCTGTAAACAGTGCTGCAATGATACTGGGGTGCATGTACCTTTTTAAATTATGCTTGCTGTCTCTTTTGCTTCATATTCCGCCTTTCTTTCCCTGTCTGCATCTGTATGTGTGTGCACAGCTTTGTCGCTGAAAATTGTGGGGCCTCAAAATGCTAGCTGTAAATTCCAGAATCCCAAACAATAATTTCAAGAAGCTGAAGACTTCTGGAGAATGTGCAAATCACGAGAAAAGGCCCTGATACTTTATGACAAAATCTCCAATAATGGAATAGGCCACGAGTCCTTGAGCTCTTGTGACTTTGAAAACAGCTAATCTTTTAAAATGGTAACCAACTCCTTTAAAATCCCAGGTCTGACCAGGGAGGAGAATGCCTTTTTTACAGAACTTCCAGTCTAGTTTTCACTCTGGGGCCTTTTTGTTCCAGACTTACTCCCAGGAAGCAGTTACTCCATGTCTTCTTCTTCTTCTTTTTTTAAAAAATAAATTTATTTATTTATTTGTTTATTTATTTATTTATTTATTTATTTAATTGGCTGTGTCGGGTCTTTTTTGCTGTGCACGGGCTTTCTTTTTAGTTGTGGTGAGTGGGGGCTACTCTTTGCTGTGGTGCGCAGGCTCCTCATTGCCGTGGCTTCTCTTGTTGCGGAGCATGGGCTCTAGGTGCATGGGTTTCAGTAGTTGTAGCACTTGGGCTCAATAATTGTGGCTCACGGGCTTAATTGCTCCGAGGCATGTGGGATCTTCCTGGAGCAGGGATCGAACCCGTGTCCCCTGCATTGGCAGGCGGATTCTCAACCACTGAGCCACCTA
This sequence comes from Hippopotamus amphibius kiboko, assembly GCF_030028045.1. NCBI lineage: Eukaryota > Metazoa > Chordata > Mammalia > Artiodactyla > Hippopotamidae > Hippopotamus > Hippopotamus amphibius. The sequence goes on from NC_080202.1 coordinate 18,357,408, forward strand.
GGAAGCCCCACTCCATGTCTTCTTGAGTAGGGGGATCTCTTCTCTTCTGTGGTTAGTACTCTCTACAGACTCCTCCAAGGGACTTCATTAACTTGTGGTCCGCACCCCCCGCCACCGGGGTCGCTCCCCCCACCAATCAGGGATGTGTTTAACACACAAAGAGTTTTCATAAAATTGTACCGGTCATTTCATTTCTTCGGGTGTCTGCTTGTATTGTGATATATACACTTGGCCTTTGGGATTTACTATTCTCTACTTCAGTTCTTTGGTTTGACTGCAGAGTTATAATATTTATGCTCTTTTGATCTCAATTAACAAATTGATTTGGCTGCTTAATGATGGAGAACATTCTGTTCATTCTGTTTTCCATTCAGAAGCTTGGAGGACAGATGCTCAACTTTCTGTAGGATGCCTGGTGACTTTATTTCTTGCTTTGTCTCTCTGTTCTCTGTTCATCTGTTTCTCCCGGTCTCCCTTCTCTCCCTTTTCCTCTTTCTTTCTCCTTCTTTTCCTCTCTCTCCTTGGCCCAACTAGCTATAAATCAGAGATCTTAACGATAGAGATTTATCATAGAAATAATGCAGAGTTTGGGATAAATGAAAGTTTATCCTTCTGTGAACAACTATCATTTGGAAGCAACACAGTGCTCGTGCCCTGAGCCACGATGTAGGGGTGACTCTGTCCCGAGGTCACTGTGCTGTGAAGATCTCAAGCCTCTCAGAGAGGTCAGGTGCTGACCCTCTGGTCAGCAGTGTGGGTATGAGCCCTCCCAGCCCCAGCAGCAGACGAGTGAGCACATGAGGGTCCCAGTGATCCCAAGCCTCAGCTGGTGAGTGACTCCCAGCTTTTCTGTCTTCCCTACCAAAGCCCTAGATACTGTGGAGCAAAGGTGAGCTGGTCCCATGGTGCCCTTTCCAAATGCCTGACCCCCGGAATCCATGATCATAATAAAATGGTCGTACACGACTATATTTAAAATAGATAACCAACAAGGACCTACTGTAGAGCACAGGGAACTGGGCTCAATACTCTGTAATAACCTAAATGGGAAAAGAACCTGAAAAAAAAAGGATACTTGTATGGGTATAACTGAATCACTTTGCTCTACACCTATAACTAACACATCATTGTTAATCAACTATAATCTAATATAAAATAAAAATTAAAAAAATAATAAAATGGTCTTTTTTTTTTTTTTTTTAACTCCACTGAGTCTGGGGTGGCTGGGTACACAGCAACAGTTGACTGGAACCAGAACTTGGAAGCAGTGAGGTGCTACTGCAACACAACCCTCAAACAGCTGGCACTGTCTGTGGGAAGTGGGTGGCAGCTGGAAGAGCCTTGAGGAGCCTGCTGGTGGAATCATGGGCTTTAAGGAGGTCGTCACAAGGGCCTGAAGGGAAGCAAGGAAAATATTATTTCAAGCTCAAGGAAAGGGGACCCTTGGTACTAAGTGGTGGAAAATTTGACCACACGGTTGCCTATGGGAAGGTAGAGAAGAGAAAAGGTACCTAGCAAATTCAGTGATTGAGATGAGGATTTCTAGACAGGGCACTGGAAGTGCCACCTGGCTGCTTCTTGCTGTCTGTGAAAACACGTGACAGGAGAGAACTGATGTTCGTACAGAACTGTTCAGCTTTCATGCAAAACTTAGAGGAGATATAAAGGAGCCTGCACTTGCTGGGTTTGAAGACAGAACCGTTTCTCATTCCCAGCTGCTCCAGATGGCAAAGGACTCTCAAATTAAGAAATGGTTTCAGGGCAATGATCAAATCCAGAGTGGGGCTGTGGGACTGTACAATCCTTGCTCATGACCCCAGAAAGATCTAAGACAGTGCTTCACAGAGACGTCCAGGCAGCTCAAAGGCTCTCTCAAGATCTTCGGGGCATGCCTTACAAATTTTCTCTATTAAACAATGGGGCTCTTAAGAGTCTTAGGGGACTTGTTCCATAGTAACTCATACTAGGGTATGAGCCCCAGGTACAGGAGAGCTTATCTTGCAGAGATTTGTGGGCCTGGCTTTGGTGGATTATAAGTTGATGCACAGTAAGTCCATCAAGATTTCAAAGTAAGTGTATCAGGTGGGACTGAAAGGGACAGAGACGTGACAAAATGTGCAGAGGCTTTTGGACCCCCAACACTTGGTGGGCAGGAAGCAGACCAAGAAGGCTACTTAGCTGCAAACACTGATGGCCCATGACTGTTATGTGCCTCCCATTTCCCATCTCTTGGAATGGGGAGTGCCTAGTGGGTATCCCATCCCTGTGTCGCCACTGTATATTGGGTATGTGGGGCAGACAACTTGTCCTCTTAAGGACCTGAATTTCACAGTTCTTCAAATGGAAGGAACACTAGTTGAGGAACTGCAGCTGGACTGACTGACGTGATGGGATCCTGGACCACAACCCTGAACCTGATGACATCAGGGGATGAGACGTTGGGGAATCTTGGGTGGGGGTGAGTTCACTTTGAATGTCAGAGTAATGAAAATAATTTTTGACGAAGGAATTCACTGTGGAGGATTTAACACTTGTTCATGAATCCTTTGACATTCCTCGCATTGAGAGATGGGGGTCTCTGTTCGCTCCCCTTGAATCTGGGCTGATCACAGTACTTGCTTCTAACCAACAAAATGCAAAGAGGTGATGCTGTGTGACTTCCGAAGTTAGGTCATAAAAGGGGATGCAGTTTCTGCCTCGTTCACTAGGACACTCATGCTCTGAGCCCTAAACCCCCCTGTAGGAAATGTGACCACCTTGTGGTCACCATGCTGTAAGGAAGCCAAGCATCTCTGAAAGGGCTCGCAAGGCTCTCCAGTCAGCAGCCCTGGTCTTCACGTCCTCCCAGCCCAGGTAGGTGTCAATCATCTGCGTGAACGAGCCTTTAAATGATAGCTCCCAGCCCACGCGTCACCCCCAAACCGTAGTCTTCTCAGCTAAGACCGCAGATATTGCAGAGCAGAGACAAGCACCTGCCTTGTCCTTTCTGAATTCCTGACCTAAAGCACCCATGACCATAATAAAGAGGAGGTGGTTGTAAGTTTGGGGTAAACTGTTATACAGCAATAGTGACCATAAAATAGAGAAATTTAATTTTGTAAATATATCATGGAAAGAGTGCACAGTTCAGGATAACTAACAGTTTATGAACAAAAATCACTTTTAACAAAATATTTTAAAAAAATTTTACCATGTTGGAAGAACATGTAAGAACACACTCTTTTTCAGAAATATTTTCCAACTTCATGAAACATTATAAAATTCTTCTTTTACTTTCTTAAGGATTCAGAGTTGTTATGGTGAACAGTAATTAGTAAACATGTAAAACAGATGCATCTTCAGGGCTACTGGTGGTCCTATGATCATACCCGCTGGACCACATGCTCCAAAAATCACATCAGTGTGTGTAAAACACATGACAGTCTGATGGTGAAACAGAACCTTTTCTACAGAATGCAGGCCAAGAGCAGTAACAAAAAAAATTGTCTTAAAGCCAGTTTACTCAGCTTTAGGCACAAGCATCTAGTTATAAGCCTAGTACTATTGATCAATATTATTCAGGTCAATGAAAATCACTGTAATCAACTGACCAAAGGACTAAGTTTCTATTATTGATCAACAAGGCCTTTCAACCCTTGATTTTAACAGTTTGATTAAGGCAGCTCGGCAAAACTCTTCAATCAATTTCCAATACCAATCCATCTAACGCCATGAATAAATGACATCTCCATGTTCAACTCCAATTTCTTCCAAACATTCCTCATCCTGACAGGGATTAAGGACACCACCAAGAAGAAAATTTACAACCTAGATAACGTTCTCATCAGAAATGAACTTCGTACTTTACGATACAAATTCCTTTAGAGAGAATTACCCAGGAACCTGGGCCTGCCTAGCCTCCTTTATTAATTTAAAATCTTGAATCATTTTTCCCTTCTGGTGCAAGTACCTCAATTTGGCATGCAAGCTTGGCTTTTTCATATTAGATTAAGTCTGTCAAATTCCTTACTAGAAAGGGGGTTAGAACCTACAAGTTCATGGGTATCAGCCATGGCTGATTAGCATTGACTAATTGTTTTCTTTTTGCTAAAAATCTCAGGCCTATTGGCGGTCTCTCTCCTAGACTATCTGGCAGTTTGAGTTCCTGAGTTTTGTCTTGCAGCTTGGTATTCAGTAGTTTCCAGAAAAATTGAATTTTAATTCCAAAAAGACTGCTCTGAGGAGACAGCTCTAGAAATCACTCCAACAAGTTTTTAATACCAAACCATCTAGTGGAACTGAACTAAATCTCCTCTGAGTCCTCCTGGACTTTTAGTTTTCGTATATTGCAACCATCAATATGCCTGCCTGTGAGAGGCTGACTCCCTTTTAATTACTGCTTCAGATTTATTGTTGTGGGCTTGGGGACCAGATAATCAGATTCATCACAAGGGTGCATGAAGCAAGATAAGTGGCCCGAGAGGGTCCTCCTTTAGATAGAGCATGTGAAATTTAGTGCACAGAGCCCATCACATCTATTTTGACTATGCAGGAGCTGCAAAATTTCTCCATGTATATTCTATTTATCCCCTACGGTTCCTTTAGGCCGACGCTCTCAACTCTGGGTGCCCTGTTAGAATCACTGGGGAGACTGACTTATTTGGTCTGGGATGGGGCTGGGCATCTACAGTTTTTAAAACCTCCCCAGGTGATTCTAATTGTACACAACCACTGACAGGTAAAACCATTAAATACCTTCGTCTTAGTCAAATTATTATTTTACAAAGCTAATTCTTTTACTAATTAAATCAAGTTTTATATGATTTTGAATTTATTTATTTTTCTCTCTTAACATACCAACTTTAAGTTACTTTCCTTATTGGTCTTTTCACTGAATTTTTTTTAACCTTATAAATTAATGATCCTCTCAATGCAGAGGTTATTCACTTGTAATTTCAGGTTTCCTTTCCTTATCTCACATTTGTTATCAAGTTGAATCCATGTAGACTGGTATTGCTCTATTGTAGGGAGGATGAGTGGTATTTGATCACATCCTGGTCATTCTGGGTATTATGTTATCAGACTCTGGATTTAATGTAAATCTTCTACTTTATCACGCTTCTGCTAGAAAGGGACCAGTAGCGGAAGAAGGCGCCAATGCTTTACTGCTGCGTGGGAGTGGGAGTCCAGGCCCCGCTTGGGCTCCTCAACACCACCCTGCTGGGGAGTATTGAGAGGCCCCTTAGAACCACCAGGAGCCGGTGGAAAGCTAGCTCCTCACCTGGCCTCCCCTGACTCTATGGAGAGGGGGAGGGGCACCTCCTTTCCACAGAGTGGGGGTGGAAGTCCAGGCTCCCCTTTGATGCCACCCCAGTGGGGACGGAGAAGGGGACCTCTTTGCTCCAGCAAGGGTAGAGGTCCAGGCTTTCCATGAGGCCTTTGCTGGTGGAAGTTGTGGGAGGAGGGGCCTGCAACCCTCCTCGGTGTTTTTCTAGAGAAGACTGTTTATTGTCAAAAAGGTTTCTGTTTTGCTAGGCTGCCCATTTCCTGGCCCTTGGGCAAAAGAGAGCAAGCTTTTCTTATCTATGCCCCTTGGTGTTTCTGGGTAGGGGGCTTCTCCAGCATGCAGTCAGGGATGTAGATAGGCAAAAAGAAATCTCACAAGCTCACTGCCGTGTCGCTTCTCAAGTCTTAAGGTCCCTAGCTAGTCCACTTTCTCTCCACCTTTCAGAGTCTTGTTACAGTTTCTTTTATAATATGATGTCCAGGGGTTTTAGCTGTATTTAGCAAGGAGGATAGGGAGAAACGCATCTATTCTCTCTCGTCCAGAACTGGAAGTTCCAACTCTCTCTTCTAGATCATGCACCCAAATGAGTTAGAAAACACAGCTTTCTCCTTAGGGAGCTGACGATGCAGCTGGGGAGCCAGCAGGCATACATTGCAGGAGTGGACGACATGGGCCTAGTGGGAGAAGGGGCTTCAAGTTTCCCTCTCCTCAAAATTCTGACAATTCTCAAACGTGAATGTCAAGCTTAGACCTTTCTTGGAGTGCCCAGATGGGTATTTGGCCAGTCTGGGGAAAGCTTGGACAGGGGTCCCCTGGAAGGCCCATGTGGACCACATATTTGACTTCGCCAAGGTGAAACTCATTACCTTGTCTTAACCACTATCCTTCTCTGGGCCCTGTTTCAACTCTATCATCAGTTCCACCATGTCTCAAGTCACAAAGAGCATTTACTGAAATGGTATTTATTTCACGAGCCTCTTTCCAGTTCCTCTGTACTTTGTAACGCTGTCAGAATTAGTTTCCTAAAAAACAAACCTCAGGGGCTTCCCTGGTAGCATGGTGGTTAAGAATCCACCTGCCAATGCAGGGGACACAGGCTCAATCCCTGGTCCGGGAAGATCCCACATGCCGCGGAGCAAGGAAGCCCGTGCGCCACAACGATGGAGCCTGCGCTCTAAAGCCCGCGAACCACAACTAAGGAGCCCGTGTGTCGCAACGACTTAAGCCCGCGCACCTAGAGCCCGAGCTCTGCAACAAGAGAAGCCACCGCAATGAGGAGCCCTTGCACCACAACTAAGAGTAGCCCCCGCTCTCCACAACTACATAAAGTCCGCGCACAGCAACGAAGACCCAACGCAGCCAATTAAATAAATAAATAGATTAAAAAATCAAAACCAAAAACAACCGTCATCATGCCTCGTAACATCTGTCGCTTTAAGAATCTGAAAAAAGCCATAGGTGCCCTGTGCAGAAAAAGGCACAAGTGTTTGCCCATGCTCATGAATGCCTGAAACTCTTCTCTGTCTGAGAAAGAGCGTCTACCCTTCCTCCGCGCGCTCTCAGCGATCCCTGCCTCTCTCTGCTTTCGCATGTAAGGGCTTGTCCTGTGGTGATTTCTGCATATGTTTGCCTCACCCACTACACCATAAGCGGAGGCTTTTCCCTCCTTATTCCCAACGCCTGGCACAGTGCCGCAGCGCCACGGCAGACAGGAGACGATCACAACGTATGGACCGTGTGGAGGACAACGAGTAAGAGGTATAGATGATGCTGCAGGTACAGACGATGTTCCCCTGCGTTCCTCTCTGTCAAAGCCACACCCTTCCCCGTGGCCGTAAAAGCCCTAAGCGCCTGGTAATTTCCCCTTTCTCTCCTCTCTCTGGATGCTCTCGTTCACGCTCATGGTTTCAGGTACCACCCACTCCTGGCTCCCAAACCTATGTCTGCATTCTGGATGGTTCTCTGGACAGTTAATTGTCTATCAGGCCTCTCCATTTCTTGTTCCTCAGACTCCTCCGCTGAAATCCATTTAGGACTGAGTTTATTTCCACATTCTCCTGCCACGTCTCTGCTTTTCCCCCTACATCTGCCATCTTGGTGAGTAACCAGCCCCGCCATCTCCCCAAGCTGTCGGAGAAAGAGACCTATGAGCCTAGACCCTTCCTCTTGATGCCCACGGCCTGTTGCTTCTATTACTTAAATAGCTCTTGAGTCGAGCCCCCTTGACCCCCTTTCAGGGTCCTTGCTTGAGTCCAGGCCCTTGTAATTTCTTTCTTGTCTTTTCTTTTTTTTTTAAGACTTTTTTTTTTTGATCTGGACCATTTTTTAAAGTCTTCATTGAATTTGTTACAATATCGCTTCTGTTTTATGTTTTGGTTTTTTGGCCGCGAGGCATGGGGGATCTTAGCTCCCCGACCAGGGATCGAACCTGTACCCCCTGCACTGGAAGGCAACGTCTTAACCACTGGACCACCAGGCAAGTCCCCAGACCCTTGTAATTTCTTAACAGGATTACAGCAGCAGCCTCTGAGCTGCTTTGCCTGTCACCAGTCCTGACCCCTTCAATGCATTTGTCGACACCCATTTATTGAGCACCTACTGTATGGCCACACCCCTTCTCTTTGTCACTCTGCACTGCCAGGGAGCCGATGCTGTAATAGGGAGCAGGGAGAGCAGGAGCATAAACAACTGTGTGATGTGCTGGTGACACAGTCTATGAGGAGGAATGGGGTAGTCGTGCAAAGGTGCAGCGAGGGACAGCGTGGATGGTTCCAGACAGCCCCTTGGAGGTTATTCTGGGCAGAGAGCTGAATGAAGTGAGGGAGCCAGGCAGCCATCTGGGAGGAGAACACTCCAGGTGGAAGGGCAAGCAGGAGGAGAGAATAAACAGTGAGGACGCTGAGGGCTGGCTTCATCCCGCCCCTCTGCTTTCCACAGGCACAGGACTGCCGGTTTGCACGGGGGTTCAGAGCTGATCATTATTTTACTGAGCATTTTACTGTGTGACAAGAACTATGCTAAGGACCTCACATGCATTAGTTCAGACTTATTTACACGCACCTCATTTCAGGCCTCGACACTCCACAGAGGTGGGTGCTGTTGTTAAAATGGGGCATAAATGCAACAATTACCCACATGCTTCCACAGCTCCTAACACCTGTGTTTGCCAGACCCCACCGGGATGGGATTCTTGTTTTGAGCTTTACCGTTTGTAGCATAATGGTCTTTAAATGCAACATGAGAACAAGGGGGTAAGGGGGGGTGGTGGCATAAATTAGGAGATTGGGATTGACATATACACACTACTATATACGGAATAGATAACCAACAAGGACCTACTGTATAGCGCAGGGAACTCTACTCACACTCTGTGATGACCTATATGGGAATAGAATATAAAAAAAGAGTGGATATATGTACATGAGTAACTGATTCACTTTGCTGTACACCTGAAACTAACACAACATTGTAAAGCAACTACACTCCAATAAAATTTTTTTTAAAAAAAGGCAAAATGAGATATTTTTACAACTTAACATGCTTAGTGAAGGGATGGAGGAGCAGGGGAGTGAGGGCAGACATTGGAGGCCACTTCCTATGGAGCAAAATGACTGTCCTGTGCACAGACGCCAAAGAAGTCTACTCTACTTACTCTGCTAGATGTACCTCCACCCCCGGCACATTGTAAAGACGGCTTTATTTAGATATAATTCCAATAAAATAGAACCTTTTTTTTTTTTCTGTCTCATGTCAGAAAATCAGATTCTCCCTGTAGGGCACTAGAACTTCACTTCAATAATTCAGTGTAAAGAACCGTTTGCTCTGAACCTCAACCAGTAACAAAGAAACAGGTTCATTTATTTAATACCTAAGAATTCAGGACCAGGGCAGGACTGCCTCCCAGTGATGTGGGGAGGGTCAAGTGAGACCATGTATGGTGAAGTCCATCACAAGGGATGAAGGTCAGCAAATTGAAAGTGAGTATCTTCTACTACTCCTGCTGAGGGAAAATCTTCTGATGAGACTGCCTGCAAACATGAAACTGCAGTCAGTACCTTAAAGAAGATTTAATTTTTTGATACAGATCACGGGATCATGAGGCTTTCTAGAAAACACACACACATTCTCCCTCTCTGTCATGTTCCCATGTATGTGTGTGAATGCACACACGTGCGCGCGCACACACACATGCACACACATACACACACAGACGTGAGAAAAATCTAATGGCAGAACTGAATTTGGGGCAAGTCCAACTATCAACAGATGTTTCCAAGAAATAGCTGGGACAACGGAAGCAAATAAACTGGGGGAACAGAGTAGTTAGATCAGTGGCTCGCCTCCCTGGCTGCACACTCGAGAGCTTTCAAACATGCTGATGCTTACCCACAGAGACTCAATTTCATTGGTCTGGGATGTGGCCTGGGTATCAGAATGAAAAAAAACTCCCCAAGCTATTCCAATGTGCAGCCAGTGTTGAGAACCCCCCGAGTTAGAAGCTATGAACATTTCTGATTTGGGCTTAAAAACTGGAAACTAAATGAAATCAAATTCAAATCTCCTAAGCATCAGGTTCGCAGTGAAAGCACCAGATTTTTTTCTGGCCTGTCTGAGACTATGGTACCTTTTCCTACATGTTTCTTCTTGGAAAAGACAGGATTGCAATTAAGAGAGAAACAGCTGTGCAAATGCAAGTACAATGTGGCAGCTTGCTTCAAAGCTTCAAAAAACAAAAAAAGGTGTTTTTTTTTCTTTTTTCTTTTCTTCCAAAAGAAATGAAGCAAATATTTTTCTTTTTCTTTCTGTACCCTTATGGGCCACACCTTGACAGCTCTTGACAGGCAGAACATGGCTGGTACACAAGCTCTAGTCTTGATTATGTCGTTTCTTGTGGGATCCCCCAGGCCTACAGGTCACTTATCCGCAAAAGGTTAAGATGAAGTATTTTAGGAAGCAATTATTATTGTAAGAAAGACTTACCTAAATAAACAAGGGAAATGGGAGAGAGAAAGAAAGAGAGAGCATCACAGGCAGCTAAGCCAGAAGATACTGAGCCTTATGGCTGGCTCACTAGGGCTTTTGGGCTCTGGTGTCTGAAACTCTGTATTGAAATCCTGCACTAGTGACACACACCTCTGGGAACTGTTGTAACAGTTAGAGACCACTGCTTATGGTACTAAGCAAATCAAGTTATAATATCAAAAGTCAGTGCTTTGGGGCAGGGTGTATAAAGGCCATTTTCATCTGTACTGTACTTGGAAACTTAAGTGATTCACTGATAAATGATACTTAACTTCCTGCATAGAAACCTTATAAAGATGGAGACACCATATATTCAAATCTCCTAATAAATGCCTGACCCAGGGCACGTGAGAAATGTTAGTTCTGCTATTTCTTTCCTCTTCTTAAAATAGGATCTTAGTTGCATGTGTAATTCAGCATACAAGGGAGGCAGTGATAGGAGGTCACCATCAGGGTTGTGATTCTGAGAGCTCTAGGGTCAAACGGAAGCCAGGTGCCATTCCCTGTGAGCTTTGTGACCTTGGGCCATTACTTCACCTCTTTGAGCGACAGTTTCCCCTGGAGAGGAAAGTACCTACACAGCTGCCACCGGCCGGTGCTGGGCGGGCTGGTTCCTTCCTCTGCCTCTGCACAGGCCTGTGGGCAGACTGGGTGATAGCCATGTGCCACTGCTAGTGCCTGGCAAATGCGCAGCACGTAGTAGGTGTTCAGAAATGTTGACTGTGGAAAAGAGAGCTCTGATAAGACAGTTGTGTAAAAGGAAGCCTATTACTGCAAGGTTTGTGACGTCTGTTTCTGTAAAGGTACAGATCTTTTATATGCACGCCTCCATTCGGGGCTTTGTTTTGAAAGGATCTTGTTTCCAGCAATCTGACCTCTGGATAAATGAGGTGGTGTGGTACTAATTTTCTTATGCTTTAGTTTAAAAAAGGCTTTGTGTTTCTTTAACGAGACAGCTTTTCAAAGGATTCATGCATTGGCTCTAACGATTGTTGCTTTCAGATACTGCTTTGATACATCTTTTACATTTGTAATTGAATTTCCAAGTACAGTACTAATGAAAATGGACTCCACCTCCTGCCCCAAAGCACTGACTTTTGACATTATAAGTCGGTTTGCTTATTTGGTATGATTTAGCATAAGCAGCAGTCTCTAATTGGTACAACAAAAGGCATTTACTTCCAAACACATGTCAGGAGAACAATCAATAGGTTAGCTCTGAAATTCTGACTTTTTCTCTTATTTTTCAAAAAATGAGAGAACATGGCTAGATGTTACATTTCTCAGAAGTATTTTAAAGCCATGTGGCTCACTCAGATCCAATCACAAAATAATTGGATGCTAAAAGAAATTACAGGGAGAGGGGACCAATTCATTGCCAAAGCATCAGAGCAAGAAAAGATTCTTGAAAAATTAAACTGAAACCCTAACATCTTTATCTTTTAAAATTCTTCTTTAATGTAGACATCGCTTTTTTCTAAGAATGAAGGTTTCCAAATATCCAATATTGCTAAGCAACGCTCTTTGTTACAGCAGGCAAAAATATAAACATTTGCACAAGATGTTCAAAATAATACAGCTTGAAGGAAGTGCTGAGAATTAATTAAGAAGGTAAGTTTATTACCCAAATAAATAAATAAACCCGAGTGCCACTCAGTGTCTGACATTAAGGGGTTATACACTTTCCATTAAAGAGGACTAATAAATATGGTTTAAAGGCTCGAGGTGGGGGTGAACGGGGAGAAGGCTGGCGCGCACCAGCTCAGGCAGTGCCAGACGTCAGCTGACTGCCTCCATTGAGATTACCATGGAAACACCTTCTCCTGGGACACTGCCAGGAGGGCAGGGTGCTTGAGAGATGGTGATGGGGGGCAGAACCTGCTGCCGATGGATTTTTTTTTTTTAGCAGGGTTCACCCCTGTAACACATTACAAGGACAATCCATCTTCCAAATGAAACAGTATCTTTCTAGCGAGTCACGTGAGAGAGTAATAAAGCACGAAGCCTGGCATAATTACAGTCCATTTACCTCTACAAAACAGTCACATCCTTTCAGATGACTGTCTCTCTTCTCTCGCCTGCTTGCTTCCTATTCTCCATAGGACTAAAGGAGGCATTTGTGTAAATTAATTGGCTACTTCCTTAGCCATCAAGCCCATACTGATAAAAAGGGACTACTACATCAAACAGCATTCATGGGCAGATTCAAACATGTTTCAAACCAACCCATCAGGCAAAACCAACACAACTCCCCCAACAAAAGGATAAGAGGAGTTCCAGCTGAGGTCAGGTTAAATGTTTCAGTTTATGCAGTCTCCCTCCAAACTGGTGAACAGATTTTATGTTTACGCAAATTAAGCTCAGTCTTGGCAACCAGCTCCCTGAGCGCTGGCTAGGGAGAACCCGTGTCCACAGGAACTCGAAAGGCAGGGGTGCATTGATTCAAACAATGTGCCACAGTCATGGGGTGCAATTTTCCCCACCGATTCACAGCGATCTCTAGGACGACACACAGAGTTAGAGAAGCTGTGACCCAGAGTTTTGCTCACGACATGACTAATTGTGTGGGCTACTTCTTGCCTTTGTTCCCTGCATCAAGCTGCGGCTACTACCCTGGGTATCCCTGCTTTGCATGACATTTGTATTCTGACCCCACTGCCCCCTCTACAAATTTTAACCTTTCTTGACAACTGTATTGGAATTAATGCTTTAATTTGATATTACTGCTTACAAATATAGTACAGAGAGTAACTCAAGGGAGATAACACTAATTTGACAGTAACACAGATTCCTAACCTAACTATGCAGCATCTGTACCTAGAAAGTCACTCTGTGGTTAGTAAGGGGGCACCTGTAACTTGAGTGCTTTATCCTCAGATCGCCGTGAACAATTATTTGACCACGCCATTTGTGAGAGTGTTCTCAGAAACCTGTCACAGGTTCCTATTTTTATCTTTCCTGTGAAGAGTGACTCGAATCATGGCTAAATGATAAATTGATTAATTTTGGCTAATGGAAGGGAAAAAACGGTCTCAAATTTATCTTTAAATTATATTTTGCTTACCTTATGTAAAGATCAGTCATTATTTCCTGAATACAAACCAACTAACCACAGAGTGGGGAGAGATGATCCCTGTAGTTAAAGACTGACTGAGACCCCAGTGTGTGCTGGGTTATATAATTTAGGGTAATAGAAAAATACATGATACCACTACATCCCTGTTAGAATGGCTAAAATTAAAAGAAAGAAAAGAGAAGTAACTGGTAACAGCAGATGCCGGTGAGGATGAGAAGCAGCAGGACTCTTGATCATTGCTGGTGGGAATGCAAAATGATAGTCACTTCAGACGACAGTTTGGTAGTTCTCATAAAGCCAAACTTGGCCTTATCACAGGAGCTAAAATTGCACTTGAAGGTATTGACCCAAATGATTTGAAAACTTGCACCCATACAAAAATCTGCATGTGAATGTTTCTAGCAGCTTTATCCATAATGGCCAAAACCCGGAAGCAACCAAGATGTTTCAACGGGCAAATGGATAAACAAACTATGGTACGTCCATACAGTGGACTATTATTCAGCAATAAAAAGAAATAAGCTATCAAGCTATGGAAAGGCATATAACAACCTCAAACACCTATTGCTAAGTGAAAGAAGCCACAATGAAAAGGTTACATACTGTACGATTCCAACTCTATGATATTCTAGAAAAGGCACAACTATAGAGACAGTGAAATGATCAGCGGTTGCCAGAGGTTTGGGGAAGAGAGATAATAGTTGTAGAAATATATAAGAAGTATTGAGTTTTTCCTTCCCGGCTGCTTGAGGACCAACCACCATTAGGAAAGACACAGCAACTGTCTGGGCCAGGAAGTTCACAACCAACCAACTATGGAAACAAATGATCACTGAGGTCCTTCATCCTGGAAAGGCAACAGTAGCTAAGACAGAAATTTGAGGAAAACCAGACAAAATGCACAAGACTACACTAGGTGTCATCTCTGTATCTGGATTTAGAACCATTTCGGTGGTGGCAAGACAAATGGCTTTGGTGTGATTTACGATTCCTTGGATGATACAAAGAGAAATAAATCCATATGTAGACTTGCAAGACCTGTATGAGAAGAAAAAGACTTCAAGAAAACGGTGACAGGAACATAAGAACAGAATGAACAAAGCCAGGAGGACTGTAAGGCCAATGACGGTGCTAGCAAAAAGAAGGAGTAAAGATCCTGCAGTGACTTTATCTGCTGTGATTATGCAGATTTTAAGTAAGAGGACTGACAAACTGTAAAAACGTAAAAAAAAAAAGAAAGAAAAAAAAGAACTATCAAAGAGCAAAGCATTGGAAGAATTTTGTTATAAAAAGAGACTGGGAGGGACTTCCCTGGTGGTGCAGTAGTTAAGAATCCGCCTGCCAATGCAGGGCATCCCTGGTCCAGGAAGATCCCACATGCCGAGAAGCAACTAAGCCTGTGTGCCACAACTATTGAGCCTGTGCTCTAGAGCCCGTGAGCTACAACTATTGAGCCCATGTGCCACAACTACTGAAGCCCGTGCACCTAGACCCCGTGCTCTGCAACAAGAGAAGCCACCGCAGTGAGAAGCCCACGCGCCACAATGAAGAGTAGTCCCCTCTCACGGCAACTAGAGAAAGCCTGCACACAGCAACAAAGACCCAATGCAGCCAATAAATAAATTAATTAATTAAAAAAAAAAAAGACACAGACTGGGAAAAGAAACTGAAAATAACAGGTATTGTTACTGACAGGCAATGTATTAGTAGGTAAATACATGATGGCAACATTTATCTTAATTTTTTATGCTAAATTCTAACTGTTCATAGGAAAACATGGGATCTGTTCTACGAGCAGTTAGAAATTTAGGCTACAGGGAGGGCAACATAATAATAGCCTGGCCATGATGAGACATTTTCTAAAGATGATCCACAAGGCGGAGACAGCTGTATGCATGCCTACTTTGTTGCAATACAAGGTATAATCTTAAGTATGTGGAAGTGTACTATTATTGGAATAAAATGAACACCTCCTGGTTTAACTTCTAGTTTATAGGAAATATCGGGACTAGGAGAGTAAGTTAAATGAAGCATGAGGAAACAATCAAACAAATCCAGACGAGACCAGTCCTGGACTCTAAAAAACTCCATGTCATATATACCAGGTGTTAGTGAGGATGTGGAGAAACCAGAACTCTCAAATGGGAGGGAAGGTAAAATCGAGCAGCCCCTTTGGAAAAGAGTTTGGTAGTTTCTTACAAAGTTAAACAAATGCCATATGGAATAATTCCACTCACAGATAGCCACCCCGGAGAAATGAAAGCACATGTCCATGTAAAGTCTCATATGTGAACGTACGTAACAGCCAAATGTCCACCAATGGGTGAATGGAGAAATGAAATATGGTAGCTCCATGCAATGGAATATTACTCAGCAATGAAACGAAAGAACCAACGGTATGTGGAACGTGGATGAACCTCAAAAACATGCTGGGGCCTCCCTGGTGGCGCAGTTGTTAAGAATTGTTGTAAGAATCCGCCTGCCAATGCAAGGGACACGGGTTTGAGCCCTGGTCTGGGAAGATCCTACATGCAACAAAGCCCGTGTGCCACAACTACTGAGCCTGCGCGCTAGAGCCCGAGAGCCACAACTACTGAAGCCCTTGTGCCACAACTACTGAAGTCCATGAGCCTAGAGCCTGTGTTCCTCAACAAAAGAAACCACCGCAATGAGAATCCCGTGCACTGCGACAAAGAGTGGCCCCCACTCTCCGCAACTAGAGAAAGCCTGCGCTCAGCAACGAAGACCAAATGCAGCCAGTAAATAAATAAATAAATTTATTTAAACCCCCCCCCAAAAAAAACAAAACAAAAAAACTATGCTGAGTAAAGGAAGCCAGACGCAAAACAATATCTATTGTATGATTCTGTGTACATGAAATTTCTAGAAAAGGTAAAAGTATAGAGCCAGAAAGATCAGTGATGGTCTAGGCCTGAAGCTGGGAGTGGGGATTTACTGCAAATGAGCATGAGCGAACTTTCTGGTGTAATGGAAATGTCCCCAAACTGGAATCATGTGATGTTTGTACAACTGCATAAATTTACTAAAAATAACTGAACTGTACCTTACGATGGGTGAATTTGGGGGTAAGTACTCTAAATGTGTTAGTTTGCTAGGGCTGCCATAATAAAGTAGCAGACCGGTAGCTTAAACAACAGAAATCTATTTCCTCCCAGTTCTGGAGGCTGGAAGTCCAAGACCAAAGTGTGGGCAAAGCTGGTTCCTTCTGAGGCCTCTCTCCTGGCTTGCGGATGTCTGTTTTCAACCTGGGTCCTCACATGATCAGTCCTCTGTGTGTGTCTGTGTCCTAGTCTCCTGTTCTTACAAGGACACCAGTCACAGTGGATCAGGTCCCACCCTAACGCTTTCATTTTAACCTAATTACCTCTTTACAGATCCTGCCTCCAAACACAGTCATTTTCTGAAGTCATGGGGGTTAGGACTTCAACAAGTGAATATTGAGGGAACACAATTCAGCCCATAACAGTAAATTATACCTCAGCAGTGCTGCTTTAAAGTTATTATCATGAAAAAAAGGGTGTGTGTGTAGAGATACAGTTTTGGACTAAAAGAGAGGTAACTACCAAATTCAAAATATGAACCTGGATAGGATTTTTTAAAAATGGATATAAAAGACACTGTTTGAACAACTGAGGAAATCTGAACATGAGTCGTCCAACACATGATAGATGATGATGAAAGAATATTAAATATTAAGAAATGTTATTAATGTTCTTAGATATGAAAATGGTATTATGGTTATGAAGGAGGATGTCCTTATTCTTAGGAGAATGTGCACTGGAGCATTTTAGTTGTGAAGTGTCATGAGAGAGAGAAAATGAAAATGCCAAAAAATAAACTGAATCTAGGTGGAGGGCGTATGGGTGTACCCTGTAATAGTCTTTCAACTTCTCTATACATTCGAAAAATTTTATAATAAAAAGTCAGAAGAACAGAATTAGCAGTGAACTCTGAAGGGGTAGAAGGGTCTACAGGTTGGAAAGACACCTGTATCAAAGGTTTCCTTTATTCCTTTCCTTCCTGGATCATTGAAGAAGAAAATATACTCTTTTAAAGCTCACACCCAGTTATAGTTTTTTATATGTGAGAGATGGTTAGTGTTTGTTTCTACTGCATAAAATCTAGAATAAAACATACCACAGAGTTTTAAGGTTTGGCAGGGAGGAAGCCCAAAAGTATGGTTATAGCTCACTCAGAATAACAAATGACAAGACTGTTTTTAACAGGAGCAGCAAACTGGTGGCCTGTGGGCTGAATATGGCTTACAAGACGGGTTCTGTTTGGCTTACACGGCATTTAACAACCAGGAGGTTTTTACGTATAATACAGACTTCAGCTTTTTTCTAGGTGAATCCAAAGTGTACTGGACTCGCGTGGTACAGCAGATGAAAGTGGAGTGGTGGCTGCCCCCTGATGGGTATGAACTTTATTCATCTCTGAACTTGACTCCTAAAGGAATTTGACTTCTTGACAAAGGAAATGGGTAAAGAGCAAGTTGTCCCTTCTGCTAGGATGTGCTATGCCAGCATCCTCAGCTCTCTTTTTCTTCATGTGGATACAGCTAATGAGAACATTATATTGGGAAGGGGGGTGAAATTGAAGGGAGGAGATTCAGAAATTTACTATAATTTTAGAGTTTGTAAAATCTTTGCCCCATGGTAATTAAAACAGTCTTTGGCACAAAGATAGACAACAGACCAATAGAACGGAATAGAGAAACTAGAAAGAGACATATGCACACTTGATTTATGACATGTGGCGATGAAGCGCAATGGGGGAAAAGATGGTCTTTTCAATAAGTGGTGCTAGGCCAATCGTTTATCCATAGGGGAAAAAAAATAAACCCCGGGCTGTTGCCTTGCATATATACACAAATCAATTCTAGGTGGATTATAAGATGTCAGTGTGAAAGGCACAGCAAGAAAGCTTATAGAATGTAACAGATGAGGATATCTTCATAACCTTGGGATAGGGAATGACTTCTTAAAAATAAAAAAGCCTCAACCTTAAAGGAAAGAACTGGGAAACTGAACTACATCAACATGAAAAAGGTTGTTCACAGACAACATTAAAAGTACAAAAAGGCAAGTCCTGGAGTTGGAGAAAATATTTGCAATGCAAGTAACTGCCAATGGGAACACATGCAGAATATAAAAAGCACTCCTAAAAATCAACTTTTAAAAAGACAGCCCAATAGAAAGAAGGCAAGAGACTTGAACAGGCACTTCACAAAAGACATCCAGATGACCAATAAACACACAGGAAGGGGCTCAACCTTGTTAGTAATAAGGGAAATACAAAGAAAACCCACAATGTGTATCTGTCATGGATGAATGGCTAGAGATGTGGTATACATCCACGATGCAATCTTATTCGGCTATGAGAAAGAAGGAAATCCCGCCATTTACAACAACTTGGGTGAATCCTGAGGGCATTATAACTGAAAAAGGTCAGGCAGAGAAAGACAAATACTGTATGATATCACTCATATGCAGAATCTAAAAATGATAAACTCAAAGAAACAGAGAATAGCGTGGTGCTTGCCTGGGGCTCAGGAGAGGGTGGGGAAGATGGAGAGATATTGGTCAGAGGGTACGAACGTCCAGATAGAAGATGAATAAGTTCTTGGGATCTATTACACAGTATGGTGATAACAGCTAATAATACTGTATTACATAACTTGAAAGTTGCTAAGTGATCAGATCTTCAATGTTCTCACTACAAAAAAGAAATAGCAATTATGTGATGTGATGGAGGTGTTATCTAATGTTATGGTGGCAATCATATTGCAATAGATAAATGTATCAAATCAACATACTGTACACCTTAAATTTACACTATGTTATATGTCTGTTATATCTCAATAAAGCTAGAACCATCCCCTGCCTCTTCCCCCATGTGTAACTACCACAGACCTACCAGAATAGCTAAAATTCAAGACTATCAGTACCTAGTGTTAGAGAGGAAATGGAGCAACTGGAACTTCCACACATTGTTGCGGGTGGTGGTTATAAAACCAGTAATAACTACTTTGGCAAACTGGAATTATCTACTAAAACTGAACAGCAATTTCACTCCTGGGTATTTGTCCAATGAAAAAGTATGCATCACACAAATACCAAAAGACATGCACAAGAATGATTTTAAAAATCTCAAATATCCATCAACATGTGGATGAGTAAACACCCTGTGGTATATTTTCATGAGGAAATACTACACAGCAATGAAAATGAGCAAACTAGAATTATATAAAATAATGCGGACGTTCTCATGAACCATAATGTTGAGAGAACCACAAAAAGGAGTACACAGTGTTTGATTTCACTTACACTAAGTTCAAAATGAGCAAAATTCTGCCCCTGAAAAGAAAACAAGAGGTAGTGACTGGGAGGGGACCCACGGGGGCTTCTGGGAGTCCTATTAATGACCTATATCTTGATTTTGGGGACGGTTCCACAGGTGAATTCACTTTGAGATAACTCATCAAGCTATATGCTTAAGATCTGTGCATTTTTCTGCATGTAGGGCATATTTCAATAAACAAGTGAAAATATTTGCCCAGATGTGAACAGTACTAGAGGGTGTGCTATATGTCAATAAAATATTCCAAGGGTCTGCCAATCCAATGGTCTCAGTTTTACTTAAATTACACCAAGTGCCCATCACAGTGCTTGGGGGGCACTTAGGTGCTGCTGCTTTACAGAAGTTCAATGAATTAGAAGATAGAGATAATGAATTATCAGATGAGTACTTTTTTTGGTGCATTAGGAAAGCAACAAATATTGGTTCCATATTGCCTGGATGGAGGCAGTAAGGAAACTGAGGAAATCCTTTTCTGCTGAAAGCACAGGTTCAAAGCTGGCTAGACACATTGTCAAACTGCAGCGTCAGCTGAATTCTTACCTATGGTGGTCGTCCATGGGTGTCATTAGGTCCTGCCTGACAAAGACTGGGATCCTGGTGGGTGGAATGGGGGTAGGTGGGAAGAGTCCAAGGATCCAAGGATGCCTGATGAACGTAGCCTATTTGAAGCACTGTTCTCCCACTGAAGCTTTCCCCAGGAAAACCTAATGACCCACCGTAATATTCAGCAGGCTCTGTGACCAAGGTCCAAATGTGACTTAGGTCCACAGACAACAGTCAAAAATTGTAGAGGCAAGAGATCATTTATATCCCAAATGAATTGCAGTCATTATCTATGCTATGCTAGGAGAAGTCAGGGAAGACTAGGCAGAGATTTGCAAGTGCTTGACAAGGAGCTGAAGTACCAATTTGGATCCTGCAGAACTGGTTGCTATGGTGAGGCCTCAGCTGAGACACTGTGTTCTATATGTTACCGCAGGATGAAAGTCTGATGGTTTGTTGGGTTGACTGATTCAGACCTAAGCCTAGCACTGGCCCAGGCCTTCTGGCAAGAAAGGTGATTGTTAGAAAGAAGACACACAAAGGGGAGTAGAGACAGAGAATGGCAGCAACTTGGACCATCTAAGCATCATGTTGCTGAGGGAGTCAAGGAAAACATGGTCCCTCGGAGCTGTCTTAAAACCTGAATAGTTTCCTGGGTTTCCAGGAGATTCCTTCACCTTACTATCATGTGTATCCTTGGTCAAAAACAAAGCAAAACATTACTTGAAATTGTATACGGTCATACTGGGGCCCAGGGCAGGCCCCCAAATGTGTCTCAATGGCATACGGATTGTTTTGAATTAAAGTTACTTAAGAAACAGCCAATGCAAGGAGGACACTTTGACCCGCCTCTGTTTCTCTGAAACCAGGAAATAAATCTCTCATGTGAAAGGTGCCCTCCCTGGACCGGAAGGTAGAAAGACATCAATATCACCAGAGACAGGGAATTCAGGTCTGAGAAGCCTGTATAAATAAATCTTGCTACTTCTTTACTAATTTACTACCCAAGCCCAAACTTTGCTTAAATTCCTTATAATTATGCACCCGAACCTAAGTTTCTTTGTCCTGTCAAATCCTCACAAATTTATTCTTTCTTTATACACAAAGACATAAAAGTGACCTGCTTTTGGTCACTCTCTGAGCATCATTTTACGATCTCCCGTGCCCACAAAACTAAGTTGGCTTTTCTCCTGTTCATCTGTCTTGTGTCAACTTTATTATCTGTTCAGCCACAGGAACACAAGGGGGACAGAGGGAAATTTCCCCCTCCCCGTAATACCAATCTGTTCCCTGGAGCCAGAAAAGTCCAACTAACAGGAAGGGCGCCCAGGCAGAAGGAGGAATGAAGAGCAGAGAACGAGAGGAGTAAGTGTGGAATCCTCAGCTATGTGTTTTTATTGATTACTCTTATTTCTGAAAACGTTCCAATTTCATTCTGAAACACAGTGTTCCCAGAGTTCTTTTCCTTCCTGGAATAATTCATAACCTTATGGAACTGAAGAGAAATTAGAGCTCATCTGGCACATTGGAAGAGAGAAGAGAAAAATGGAGGCCCAGAAAGAAAAGAGATTTCCTTTGTATTTCACTTCCTTCAGCCATTCTCTTTTCCCCACCATTGAAGCATGGATGCTCTCCAGTCATGTGGCCCTTCTCCCTCTAGACTCATAGTTTCAGCCTCTGATTATACACGCATCTGCTCTTACGTTCTTATCCTAAGTGCCGAATGCTCCCCCTTTCACAGTATTAGACACCAGTGATCTATGGGATGTTTCCTGATACGTTTCACCGATACCTGAAACTCAGCTTGGTTGAGGTTGGTATCTTTCTCCCCCGCCCCCTCCCTGCTTCTTCATCCCTGCTATTAGTGTTATCATTTTTAAAGGTTCCTTGTCTTAAACTTTTTCATTTCAAAAAAATTTCATCCAAAACGGGTAACGAATAAAATAACAATTATTCACGCCCCTATTATCCAGACTTAATATCTGGCTGTACTTGCTCCAGACTGAACCGCATTTTTACAGACACGGCTGGAAGTCCCCTGCCCCGTTCAATCTGCTCCCTCCCACGAGGTTAGTTCCTCTCCAAAGCAGGTTCCGAGACAAAGGCTGATGAGCCTCAGAACTGACTCAGGAGGTGCAAGGAGTGTAGAAGTGGCTCAGGAAGGGGGCCCGTGACTAAGCAGCGACCACGGTGGGCGGGCGGCGCGGTGGATTCCCACAGAAAAGCTCCAGCAAATGGCGTTACATTATTGTGACCGATGAACGGTGGGGTTTGGAGTATGTGGGTGGCAGGGGATGGGTGGGGGTTTCCAGCTCTCTAGGTGAGCGCAGGGGGCTCCGGCAGCCTGCGGGGAGCCTTTTGGAAGTGTTGGCTGTTGGAAGTCAGGCTGGTGTGCACAAAAACAGAAAGGGAGTAGAAGCGGAGGCGGGCTGAGTACCGACAGCATCTGTGACAGTGTGCACCTCTCCGGTCGACGTCGTCCTACCTTTACTACAGGTGGTAAACGCTGCTACTTTTTCTATGATATGATACTATTGGTAACGCTGGTGATGAGGATGATGAAGGGGAATGGCGGGCGATGACAGATGTACACCAGTCAACACGCAAAAGGAACGTAGTTTGGGAAAATACCTTCAGCTCAAAGACCTGTTTAACTACTTATTGAATTCGTATCATGTGCCTGGTTGATCTCCCTTTAATAGAAAGTAAGGAAAAGAAATAAAATGCACTTGATTAGACTTTGACAAAGTTTGATCTTCTCCCTTATCTTCCTTCATCTTCTTCTTCCAGACTGCTGGGTTATTAGGCTTAAATTGTGATTGATATATAAGATTACAGGTCTTTGCTAAGAAGACTACATATGCTCAAGAATGTCTTGGAACATTGTTTCCTTCTGAGCGGCAGTCCATTCGCCTTCCTACTGAAAGGGAGAGAGGTGTGTATGTGAACGTGTGTGGGGCGGGGGGACTGAGTGATGGAGGCAAATCTCAACCCTACTGTCAAGCGATAAGCCTGCAGTGATGTTCTAAATTACTGAGCAAAGCCAGGAATAGTTTGCCTTTGTTGAACCTCACGACCAACAGGCCTCCTGATTTAACAAAATAAAACTATAAGACAATATGTTTCTTGTTCCCTTTTGCAGAGGTCAAAAGGATTTAAAAGAATCTTTAATAATACTCCTCCTAGATTCCATGATTGGATAAACACACACCTCTCTCTTTAAGATTGAGCAGAGAAAAGTCACCTGACCCATGGAAAGATCCAGCAGTCCAGGAGGATCTTTTTCAAGAATCAGAACAGTCACTTGTAAAGCAGATTCCGGAAAGCAGGATAAAAATTTTTTTTCAGGTCTCATATTGAGATTCAAGGAGACACCCACCAAATTTCATACTTCACATAAGGCATGATTACAGAATTTGAAAACCCCATGGAGAAAGTGAATAACTTAGCAGGTTTAGATCAGAGGTAAACTATATCGGTGAAAAGATCTTCTGGAAACAGCATACATTTTACATTTAAAAGAGAGGTAATGTTTTCATAAAGTAATTCTCTACTGTTTCTCCACCTGATTCCATTTCCACATAAAGACAAGCCTCATGAAAATCAATAAGAAAACACATTTCATGTCACAACATTTAAGCAGTGAGTAGGATTAGGAATAAAGAAAGGTCATGTAGAATGCAGAGTTCTACACTTTAAAACAAAATGACTTTGTCATTCTGTCAGAAGCTTTGATCCTCCTTATAGAAAACTGTACTTCTGTATAAAGCATGAGATTGGCAGAAAATTTCAGGAGTTCATGGGCTCCCTAAAGCCCCGAAGGTTCTAGTGATCAGTCTCTTGACCCACTGGTGGTCCACGAACACCAGGTTAAGAATCCTTTAATCAGAGAGAAGCAGCAACACTTACATTGTATAGAGGGATCGTCTTCATCACTTTGTACTGCTTCGTGGGATCCATTTTATACAGGTGCCGGTCAGTGACAAAAATTGCTCGATCTTCCACCTTACTAAAGCGATTCACCTGCAAGGAAAAAAAAAAAACCATAACATCTCACTGAGAATGAAATCAAACGATCTGTCAGGAAAACATCTAGGCGCAGAGGTGGCTGGCTATGGAGCGAAATGCTGTAATAGATGGGTACCACACTGACCACTCTACTGGATGCAACAGAGATGGAAAAGGAGTAGGTATTTCCAGATTTGTGGAATTCTGCATTGTAAATTTCACAAGTTTACAATATAACAGGGAAAACAAGAAAAACGCAGAAGAATTAAAGAACTAAAAACACATATGCCAGACACTATAATGAAAGTGAAAAGGCAACCCACAGGAGAAAACTTTTGCAAATCATATACCTGGAAAGGAAGTTTCATCTAGAAAATATAAAGAATAGAATATATGTTGTATCTAGAACTTGTAACTCAATAATAAAGAGACTCCCCCCACCCCCAAATTGTAAATGGGTAAAGAATTAGAAGAGACATTTCTCCAGAGAAGATACACAAATGGCTACAAAACACGTGGAAAGATGCTGGACATCATTAGCCACCAGGAAAATGTAAATCAGAACCACAGGGAGATACCCCCTCACACCCACTAGCATGACAATAATCAAAAAGACAGTAACAAATGTTGGCCAGGATGTGGAGAAACTGGAACCCTCATCACTACTGGTGGGGATCTAAACTGATGCAGTCACTTTGGAAAATAGTCTGGCAGCTCCTTAAACAGTTACACACAGAATTACCACATGACTCAGAAATTCCACTCCTAAGTATTTACCCAGGGGAATTGAAAACATATCCACACAAAAACTTGTGCCTGAATGTTCACAGTAGCCTTAATCATAATAGCTAAAAAGCAGAAACAACCCCAATGTCCAACAGCTGATGAATGAATAAAGTATGATATATCCATACGATGCAACATGTAGCAATAAAAAGAATGAAGTATTGAGACATGCTATAATGCGAAAGAACCCTGAAAACATGGTAAGTAGAAGAATCCACTCACAAAGGACCATGTGTTGTATGATTCCCTTTATATGAAATGTACAGAGTAAGCAAATCTACAGAAACAGAGCATAGCGTAGTGGCTTCATTGGGCTGGAGGAGATGGGAGGTTTGGGGGTAGGGCAGCTAAGGGGTGTGGGGTTTCTTTTTGGGTTAATGCAAAAAACAATTGGTTAATTTGGTTGTAGTGATGGATATACAGCTCTAACTATACTACAACTGTATACTTTAAAATGGTGAATTGTATGTTAAGTGAATCATATCTTAATAAAGCTGTTAAAAAAACAAACAAACCCCTATTTGCAACAATGCATTTTGTCCCTTTCCTAATGCACTGGGCAGGTATATTTCAGAGTAAAGGTTTTAAAACGTGTTTGTGAATCTACGTGTTCTACATTAAATCTACTTATGCTAAGGGAAATAAGTCAGACAGAGAGAGGCAAATACTGTATGCTATCACTTATATGTGGAATCTGAAAAGTACAACAAACTAGTGAAGATAACAAAAAGGAAGCAGACTCACAGATATAGAGAACCAACTTGTCATTACCAGTGGGAGAGGGGAGGGGCAGTATAAGGCTAGGGGATTAAGAGGTGCAAACTATTAGGTGTAAAATAAGCTACAAGTATTTATTGTACAATATGCGGAATACAGCCAAAATTTTGTAGTAACTATAAATGGAGTATAACCTTTAGAAGCTGTGATCACTGGACTTCCTAGGTGGCGCAGTGGTTAAGAATCCACCTGCCAATGCAGGGGACACGAGTTCGAGCCCTGCCCTGGGAAGATCCCACATGCCACGGAGCAACTAAGCCCGTGCGCCACAACTATTGAGCCTGTGCTCTAGAGCCCATGAGCCACAACTACTGAGCCCATGTGCTGCAACTATTGAAGCCCACGTGCCTAGGGACCATGCTCCACAACAAGGGAAGCCACTACAATGAGGAGCCCGTGCACCACAATGAAGAGTAGCCCCCACTCGCAGCAACTAGAGAAACCCTGTGTGCAGCAACGAAGACCCAACACAGTCAATAAATAAATAAAATAAATAAATTAATAATAATTAAAAAAACTGTGATCACTACACTGGAAAGCTGTAACATATAAAATAACAAAGATTACACATTCAAAAACAGGTAGTGCCTTCCTATTGCATATAGCATAAATAATTGTGTCATCACTATCATTGTCCATAAAGAGTGCAAAAAAAAAAAAAAAGAGTGTACCATATGAGAAGGCCACATACAAAGGATTCAGCGGAAGCTAAGTGGACATCTGATGTAGGTGTGGCGGAAGGGAAGGGTTTTCATAGAAAGTCTAAGGCTCTCCAAGGTCCCCTGCTACTCAGATTCTACGATTCCTTTATCTGACTTTCAAGAGTTTTCCTATCTGCCACTATTCTATTTATTTAACTTTACATATTTCTTCAAGGGCTCTGGCTCCTTTCTCACAGGTTTCCCCATGTCATGCTCTCTCTGAAATGTTTATGGTTTTCTACTCCCTCCTTTTTCTCTGTATCCATGGGTATGTCAAGATATTGCTCAAGTTCTCATTCTGTTATAAAACCTCTTCAATTACTCTAGTAAAAAATGATCACTCTCTTTTTTCCTATTTTAAAAATTTTTCTAATTTTTAAAAATTTTCGATTTTTTAAACAATTGAAGTATAGTTAATTTACAATGTTGTGTTAGTTTCAGGTGTACAGCAAAGTGATTCAGTTATAGCAGATCCTTGTTGGTTATTCACTTTTTATATAGTAGTGTGTATATGTTAATCCCAACCTCCTAATTTATCCCTCCCACCCCCTTCCTCTTTGGTAACCATAAATTTGTTTTCTACCTCTGTGGGTATATTTCTGTTTTGTAAATAAGTTCATTTGTATCTTTTTTTTTTTTCAAAGATTCCACATATAAGTGATAGCATAGGATATTTATGCAATATTTATCTTTCTCTGTCTGGCTTACTTCACTTAGTATAATAATCTCTAGGTCCACCCATGTTGCTGCAAATGGTATTATTTCATTCTTTTTTATAGCTTTTCTCTGAACTTCTACAACATGGTTGTAGAATCAATATATAGGATATATGCAGAATTAAGAGTAAAACAAGAAATCAACATTGAAACCAAAAAGCACAGGTTTTACTTTTAAAGCAGGATACCTGAGAACAGGAGCTGTTGGCCTAAGTGCTTTTGCTAAGGGAAAACACTGGCTACATCATTACTCTTTGCTTGAAGAGAATGATACCAAGGCTGGCTGATGCTTATAAAACCAAGACAATTCAGTTACGCCTATCCTTAGTCTCTGTAAGAAGTGGAGTTACTATTTACATCTCTCTTACTGAAAGGGCAGAAGTTTTCAGTTAAAAATTGGTAACTTTTAATGATTTTAAGGACAGTTGACCTGTAACTTTCAGACCATGGAAGCTTGTCATGAAAAAATATACCTGCTAAAATAGTTGTGTGGAACACTGTGTTTTTTAAGCTTATAGTTGAAGCTGTGCTTGGCAAAAGAGGCTGATTTTACTTATTAATCTTGTGATAATAAATCTACTGACTGGACTTCCCAAGTGGTTAAGAATCCACCTGCCAATTCAGGGGACACGGTTTCGACCCCTGGGCCTGAAAGATCCCACATGCCCTGAAGCAACTAAGCCTGTGCGCCACAACTGCTGAGCCTGAGCACTAGAGCCTACGAGCCACAACTACTGAAGCCCGAGTGCATGGAGCCACTGCTCTGCAACACAAGAAGCCACCGCCATGAGAAGCCTGCACACTGCAAGGAAGAGTAGCCCCCACTCGCCACAACTAGAGAAAGCCTGTGTGCAGCAACAACCCAATGCAGCCAAAAATAATAATAAAAATAAAATTAACACACTCACAACACACAGAATAAATCTACTGACTATATCCTCCCTGAGTTCTAATTAGCCGAGCCAATATCAAAGTTTATATAGATTGTCTTAAACGTGGAAGCCTATCCAAAAGCTGCTTTCTTTATAAAATAGCTATAAATAAGTAATCAAAACAGTCATAAATAAGACTAACAAATTCACTTCAAAACTAAGTAGAAAGCTCACATACAACTATGTGATTTTTTAAAAATGAAGGTTAAGAAACAGCAAAACTAATTTGTGGTAAAAGAAATCAGAACAGTGGTTGCCTTTGGAGGTTGTTGGGCTTGGCTGGGAAGGGAGCTCTCTCGGGTGATGGAAGTCTTGTGTGCCTTGATGGGGTGGTGATTTACCCGGGTGTATGCACTAGTCAAAGCTCACGGAACTGTATATACTTCAGACCTGTGCATTTACCTGTACGTAAATTATACCACAACACGAACGAACACATGAACAGAACAAGAGCAACGTGGAATCTCAGAGATCCAGGGCAGGTTTTTATTTATTGCCTTATTATGTCATGAACAGTACTCCTGTGTTCCAGAAAACTCCTTGAGGGTAATGACCATATGGTGCCTTTCATGGCCCCTAGTACAGAACTGGGCAACCTGTAGGATCTACTACATCCTTGCTGATCAGTGGGTTTTGAGAGCACTTTGAATGCCACAGGATAATTTCGAGAAGTCTTCTTCCCTACGTGAGCCAATCAGTGTTGGTGATAGAAACTGTCGGGCTGGCAAGCAGACAGAAGACGGCTGCAGCACACGGCGCAGGATGCATTATGTATGGAAAACACTTCCCCAGGGGGACGTCAAAGCACAGCGGCTCAACAGCGTCAGTCCCCACTGCCCCGTTGGGTTGTGGGAAAACTTTGTGTCATCACTGAGGAAGGAGCAACTGTGGACTTCTCGCTTGTTTTTTCTGAGGCTGGCAGCCATTTTATTAGTCAGCTGTCTCTAATAAAAAGCTCCCTAACATGGCATATGTTATATAAGCACACAGACTGCTGATTTGGAATTTTTTATTCTCCCTTGTTGAAATTGTTGAGATTTACTTGTACTTTTTCTTTTATCTCATAGAGTGTCTTTTCCACGCATTTATTTAATTTTTCCCTTTGGAGTCTAAGTTCCTGGAGGGCAAGACTTTTACGACCAGCCATCGCTACAAGACTCTGCACACAGAATGCTGGCGGACCAGAGGAGCTGTCCTGAGTGGACCCGAGTCTGTATTTGCAATGTTGCATTGCTTGCTAGTAGCTACCCAAGATCTCTTTAATTTATTTAGCTTTAAATTTTTATTTAAAAGTTTTTTTTGGCGGCCTTGCTCAGCTTGTGGGATTTTAGTTTCCCGAATCAGGGATTGCACCCAGGCCCCTGGCAGTGAGAGTGCAGTGTCCTAACCACTGGACCGCCAGGGAATTCCCTAAGATCTTTTAGACTCACAATTTCATTGAGAAACGCGTCTTTTTATAATCAGAAATCTAAAAATGGGACTGGGCTTATTTTTTCCTACATTTTGAAATCCAGCACCCGACTCCTAGTCATTGAAAAAAAATTATACTGGTAAGCATATACTCAAGTTAAGTAATTTGTTACTTTTTTCCCCAAAAAATGTACAATGTGCATTTTCAAGCACTTTGCAAACTGCTGATGAGCTACAAAGGAATGACATGAAGCCCTTTGTTACAAGAGGAATCTGAGACTAGTAGATGGGGATTGAGATAGATGAGAAACTAATCAGTGAAAATAATTTCCTAGAAAGATAAGTATAATACAAATAAATACAAATATAGTTTCATACAAAGAAAACAAAACCGGATAATGGGTTTGGGAGAAAATGTACATGTGTGTGATGCTGTAGAGTGCTACTTTGTTAGGGAGTCAGAGAATGCCCACGTTGGCAGGTGAATCTTTTCCTAACAGAGAGAATTAACCACAGGGTATTTTGTAAAAAAGCAGTTAACGACTTGCTGATTAGGACGGTTCAATTTTAGGTTTGGGTAATATTTAAATCAAGATACCAAGCACTAAAAATTTCTGAACTAGCATGTCAAGTCTCAGTGGCTGAAAGGAAGCAGAAAGCAAAGCAAAACAAAACAAAACAATAAAAGAACCCACTAACGACCTTCCCCTTAGTAGACTGGAAGGCATACTTATGATACAGCTAACTCAATTAGGGTAGGATATCGTGGAATACATTGCTATAGGTAGGATAAAGCCAGTTTTAGTTTGAATTTTACTGTCTTCTCCCTTTTGCCTCACAGTTTTAGAAATCAATTTTCTAAACATTCCTTTATAACCAGAGCATATTTTCCAGTCTTCAACTTGACAAAAATGGTATCTGTAATTAAGAGGAAAACAGAGTCTATGTGGTAAAATAATACCTACTGTTGGTAGTAATTGTTTACTTCACATAGCAACGGTTTTTGCCATAAAAGAGAACTGGCACTCGTCAGAAGACTTGAAACAAGGTGACTGCAGAGCTTCCGCATCAGCGTTTTTCTAAGTTGTGTTGCACAACCCTAGCCTTACGCGATGCTCTGCGAGAGACAGGGTTCCAAGTCAAGCTGGTTTGAGGAACTGCAAACCACAGCCCGCCCCCCTCCCACCCGTGGTGTTCAGATCCCACGGATACATCAAAGGCTCACAGAATTCTGCAGTTAAAGAGCATGTTTAACTGGTTAGCCCGGCCTTTCCCAAACACATTTAGTTGTGAAACTCTTAAAAAAACAAATTCATATTCAACAGAACAGTGGTTTGCGAAAACACTCTTGGAGAACACTAGCCATTTGTATCCATCTTAGAATATGGAAAACAGACAACATCTGGAATCTGAATAACGAGTGAAAGTAGGGCTCTTCATCTTTTGTGAAATCACACTGAGAAATATATGTGTGCTGCAAAAGAATATGAAAAAAAACCCTGTTGCATAATTTCATAAGGTCACACAAGATTCAAAAAACAATAGGTTTTCTTACGATATGTCCATGAATTAATCTGGAAACTAACAAACAAAAACCTCAAAGCAGCAATTACACTGAAGCACTGTTTAGAAATATTACATTCTTTTTAACGTAGAAATGTAATTTCTAAAGAGAACAGGTCATAAGTCTTTACCTTGAGGTTTAGCAACTCAAATCATCTTTATTTTTTTTATTGGAGTGTAATTGCTTTACAATGTTGTGTTAGTTTCTGCTGTATGATGAAGCAAATCGGCTATATATATACCTATATCCCCTCCCTCTTGGACCTCCCTCCCACCCACCCACCTAGGTCATCAGGCCACTGAGCTGAGCTTCCTGTGCTTTACAGCATGTTCCCGCTAGCTACCTATTTTATGCACGGTAGTGTATATATGTCAATCCTAACCTCCCACTTCGTCCCACCCTCCCCATCCCCCACTGTATCCACATATCTGCTCTCCACATCTATGTCTCTATTCCTGCCCTACAAATAGAGGTTCCTCTGTACCATCAAATCATCCTTAAAGCGTGAATCAAGTGAGTGGGAAGGACATTCATGTAACGAAGGAACAGCTTTGAGCTGCATAACTTAGCTAAATCAAAACAGCAAAGACAAATGTCTTATATACACACGTCAATTTGTAAATTTAGACTTAAAGTAATTCTGGCATAGGGACACAATTTTTCTTCCTCTCAGATTCATAAAGTAACAGAAAAACTAGATCACAGACAGTGTTAGATAAGATCAGAAGACATCATCTGATGTCTTCGACTGCCCAAGCTAAAATCCTCAACCAGAGAGAAATTCCTATCATCTTTGCTGTTGCCTGAACACTTCCGGAGATCTGTCTGTAGGTTTTGTCCTCTCCAAGGGGACCAGAGATAAAGTTTCCTTGGAGTCAGACCAGGAGAAAACACATTATGGGTGCGAGTAACTATTTGCACGGGTCTCCCACCTTAAAGGACATTTATAACTGTAGTTAATGGAAAGTGGCTGTTTCAAAAAGAACCAAAGCATAAAGAAGAGGACTTGACTAAAATTGTATCAAGTTTCCCTTGGTACCTTCTTAGGGACTGAAAAGTTTCTAAAGATGACATTACCTAAGCTATAATGTGAAGAAATACATGGTGTTATTTTGCATTGAACTTAGAAATACAGAAGCATGACTAAAAGTTTCCACTTTTTATGCAGGAGGATCCAGGGAGAGACATGCTGTCAGACATCAACTTCTTATCACTAGAAAGACAGAATCTGAGATGCCAGGCTTTTCTATAGCAGATGATGTAATTCTCAGAACCATCCAACTCTCTCTGATCAATTGTTCTGATGACTAATTTGACTTCCCAGATATCTTGATACTAGAAAGGGAGTATCCTAGATAGTAGATACGAGAATTCACTAAAATGGTACATCTCTTTGTCAGATTCAAAAACTGGCATCATGGCTTATCCTGTGTTGTGTGGGTGTGTGAATCTGGATAGTGAAAGTCATTTCTTGGTTGTCTGATCAACTCTAGGTAACTTACAAAATAGAGTTTCTGGATCTAGGAGTTCAGAATTACACTACGTTTTGGTAACCAACCCAAGATACTGCCAGCAAGCTTTCCTTGGTGATGTTTATTTCATTCTAAGTTTAAAACAAGCGGCTATTTTGTTAAAAAGTCTGTATTATATTGAGTTGATCTCTTTTTCCATAGAATATTTGAACACTAATGCCCATTAAATACTAATTCCCCACTACTCCCTCCCCCCAGCCCCTGGTAACCACCACTCTACTTTCCGTTTCTATTCATTTGACTGTTGTAGACATTTCATGGAAGTGGAATCATACAATATGTCTTTTTGTGTCTTATCGCATAGATAACATCATTAAGGTCCATCCATGCTGTAGCATGTTTTTCATTTCTTTTCATGGCTGAACAGTATTCCATGGAATGGATATACATCTTCTTTATTCATTCGTTGATGGACATTTGGGTTGTTTCTACCTTTAACTACTGTGAAGAATGCTGCTATGAACACTGCAGTACAGTCAATTATCTTTTTTTAAAAAAAAAAATTTATTATTTATTTATTTTATTTATCAGCTGTGTTGGGTCTTCGTTGCTGCACGTGGGCTTTTTCTCGTTGTGGTGAGTGGCGGCTACTCTTCATTGTGGTGTGCGGTCTTCTCATTTCGGTGGTTTCTCTTGTTGTGGTGCATGGGCTCTAGGTGTGCAGGCTTCAGTAGTTGTGGCTTGCGGGCTCTAGAGCACAGGCTCAGTAGTTGCGGTGCACGGGCTTAGTTGCTCTGTGGCATGTGGGATCTTCCTGGACCAGGGCTCGAACCCGTGTCCCCTGCATTGGCAGGCGGATTCTTAACCACTGGGCTACCAGGGAAGACCCCAATTATCTTTTACAGAGATTTAAACAGTAAGAAAAATATTATGTATTTACCCATGTAGCTACCATTTCCCTTGCCCTTCATTCTTCGGGGTATGTCCACACTTCCTTCTGTCTGAAGGACTCCCTTTAACATTTCCTACGAGCGCATATCTTCAGATATGCCTAAAAAAAAGTCTTCGTTTCACTTTGGTTTTTGAAAGATACTATTTGCTGGATGTAGAATTCTAGGTTGAAAGGTTTTTGGTTTTTTTTCTTTTCGTAAAAAAAAATTTGAAAGTTGGTGCTCCACTGTTTTCACTTGCATTGTTTCTGACAAAAAATTTGACGCACCCTCATCTTTTTCCCCTGTGTCTCTTTTCTCTTTATCACTGGTTTTAAGCAATTTGGTCATGTTGTGCCTTGGTATAGTTTTCTTCATGTTTTTTGGGGGTTTGAGGTCTGTTGACAAGTTTATAGTTTTCATCAAATTTGGAAATTTTTCAGCCACTATTTTTTCAATTATTTTTAATTTTTCCCTTCTCTTCTCTCTTACAGAGACTCCGCATGCACTTATATTAGGCCACCTGAAGTTGGCTCATGGCATCCTAATATTCTCTTCTTTTGGGGAGACATCTCCCCCCCCCCCAACCCCATGTGTTTCATTCTGCAGTGGAAGCATAGAGTCTTGACCACTGGATCACCAGGGAAGTCCATGCATTTCATTCTGGGTAATTTTATTGCTATATCTTCAAGTTTACTATTCTTCTGCAAATGTCTAAACTGTTAATCCCATCCAGTGTATTTCTTTAAAACCTCAGGCGCTATATTTTTCATTTTTATTCATAAAATATCCATAACAATTGCTTTAATGACCTTGTCTGTCAATTCTACAATCTGTGTCAGTTCTGGATTTCTTTGATTTTTCTTCTCATTTTCGGTTATAGGTTCCTGCTCTTTTGTATGCCTGGTAATTTTTGATTGGATACCATGCACTCTGAATTTTACCTTCTGAGTGCTGGATATTTTGTATTCTTGTAAATATTTGGGGGCTTTGTTCTGGGACACTGTTAGATTACTTGGAAACAGTTTGATTCTTTCAGGAGATTTGCTGGGTGGGATTAGGGCAGTGTTTAGTCAGGGCTGATTATTCCCCACCACTGAGGCCAAGATTCGTGTCAGGACTCCACCCAATGTCCCATGAATCATGAGGTTTTCCAGTCTGGTTGGGGGGACAGGCACTACTTGCAACCCTGTGTGAGCACCGGGCATTGTTACCTCTCATTCTTTGGGCAGTTCTTTCTCAAGCCTGGGGTGGTTTCCTCACATGCATGTGCTGAACTACTCAGCTGAATACCTGCCGAGGACCCTCTGAAGGTCTCTGGAGTTCTCTCTGTCGCACTCTCTCTGCTCTGTAGTGTGTGCTGCAAAGTCTAGCTGTCTTGGTATCTCCCAGCTCACGGCTCTGTCTTTCCACTTAGGGAGTCTACTGAGCTCTGCCTTGGCTGCTCGCTGCTCATGCCACAGACCAGAACTCTCGCCAGGAAGTAAACTGGTTAATTGCAGGGCTCACTTCATTTGTGTCTCATCCCTCGGGGACCACTGTCTTTCCTTGCTTGATCTGCACTGTCTTTACTGAAGTATAGGTAATTAACAATATTGTGTTAATTTCTGCTGTACAGCAAAGTGACTCAGTTATATACATATATATATTCTTTTTTACATTCTTTTCCATCATGGTTTATCCCAGGATACTGAACATAGTTCCCCATGCTATAGAGTAGGACCTTGTTGTTTATCCACTCTCTGTGTAGCAGTTTGCATCCACTAATCCCAAACTTTCAGTCCATCCCTCCCACATGTGCTGTCTTGAAAGCCAGTTTTACATATTTTGTCCTTTTTAACGTTTATCCTTCTTTCATTGGTTTTAATAGATACATTGTATTCTACTGTGTACATACATGATTATTTATTAATCCAATTACATACTGATGCATATTTATGTCCCCCCCCCCCCCCCCCCCGGATTTTTGACTGCTACAATGTATGAGATGGTTCATATATCTGTCTTTGGATATATGTGTAAATATATTGCAGGATAAATCCTGAGTTACGGAATTCCTAGATAAAGTGGTCTGTGTGTTTTAAATTTTGGTAAGTACTGCCAACTTGTCCATTCAGAAGGACTGTATCTTATACTCCTACCAACAGCGTTTCCCTAAACCCTCGAGAATACTGGTTATTATCAACATTTTAAAGTCTGCCAAACTTATAGTTGAAAAATAATATTTCATTATATTGATCTGAATAATACTGCAGTTAGGCACTTTTTGAAGATTTGATACAAAACACCTCTAAAATCATCTAAACCCAGACTTTTGTTATAAGGTAATTCTTTGATAATTCTTAATAATTGCTCCTGTGGATAGTGGCATATTTATGTCACTATCCCTTCTGGGGTCAATCTAGGCAATATTTTTCTTGAATTCAACCATTTCATTGATAATTAAAAATTTTATTTGCATAATTTTTCAAAATTCTTTTTTACAATTATTTCAATTTTCCCTCTATTTTTTAAAAAATATTTATTTATTCATTTGCCTGTGCTGGGTCTTGGTTGCATTGTGACACATGGGATCTTTAGTTGCAGCATGTATGCGGGATCTAGTTTCCTGAAAAGGGATTGAACCCAGGCCCCCTGCACTGGGAGTGCAGAGTCTTAACTGCTGGAACACCAGGGAAGTCCCTCTCTCTATTTTTTATTTTTTAGGAACTTTTATTGAGATACAATTGACATACAATAAACTGCATATATTTAAAGTGTACAATTTGATATTTTTTTATTAGTAATGTATACATGGCAATCCCAATCTCCCAATTCATCCCACCCCAACAGCCCCCCTCAATTTTTTGAAAACAAGTGTTTTAACGTTTTAAAAACCAACTATATCCCTTCCCTTCCACTTTCCAGCTTCCATATTTCTACTTGCTCAAGGGCTCTCATCCCCAGGTAAATAACAGTCCTCACATGTCCTGCTTCAGATAAGCAAATATAGTCATAGCACAGAACTCCCCTCCACCCCGCTTCCAAGTCTCACTATGTCCTTCTCCCTTTTCCAAACTATGTTCTTCTTCCCCCTTCCTTGTTTTTAAAAAAATCTTAATAAAACATGAGCAAAAAGTACTGAATGAACGTTAAATACAAGGCAGACCAGTAGGTGCTATGAAAGATGCATGCAGTAAAACACAAATCCCTGATCTCGGGGAGGTTTCCCTTCTCCTGTTTTAAAAGGAAATGGATACCAAAAATATTCACTTCTCTCATTAGGCTTTATAGCCTTACCATAAAATTGTAGTCATTTCAGCCATTTCATCAATACCTCACCACATACCCAGGTAGAGCTCACAGACGATGTAGCCAATTATGTACCTATTTTTCTGTTTTACTGTGGTCATAGCTAAGTCAGTTTCACCTGAATCAGTCTTTTCTATCCAAGGAGGTCTGTTTCAAGCTTGCCTTACCTTACGGACATGACAGGAAAAGAGGATGTTCATGTATTTGTCCTTCCGTTTCAGTTCATTTGCAACAGGGACGAACGTGCCTGAGGTCTGAGGTGTATCTGGCTTCTGAAAGAAACAGGAAACACAATAAAATGAGTATGCTTAATATTTTAGATGAAAACATGGTCCTTTACTGCTTTATAACTCTAGTCATACAATTTCACACATTTACTTCTTCCCCATCCCAGATGATAAGCTACTAAAGGGTTATTATAACACCAAAGGTCCTAGAATATTTTAAAAATAAGGAATGGGAAAGAGGATGAAATCCAGCTTTGGGAATAATTGATATAGAGGTGGTACTTAAAAATAGTTGCTGAATTATACAAGGGAAGGTTTAAATGATCAAAGCCAGATTATTGAATGTACCTAATTCATATGGTTACAAGACAGAGAACTCTCTTTAAAGTGAGGGAAAGATCACATATCACACACTTAGAAGCAATACAATCTTTTAGTTTAGTATCTCTCACAGAAATTTAGTTTCTGAAGGTGTCTGAGTCTTTCTAAATTCTTGGGGAAGAATTCCTCTCTTTCTTTGTTAAGGGAGCAGGAGTAGATTCCACTTGGTCCTCCTGGACTTACCGAAGCAAGATAGTTGCCCTCCCAGGCCCTCTGGAGCCCAAGGTCAGCTCTTTGACCCTTCAACATTTCTACAGCTGCAACCTTTGCCCTAACTTGGGGCAGGTCTGAAGCAGGTATGGTCTTGATGAGCTGGGATGCTCTCCATCTATAAGTAAATAAACAAAATGTATTAGACTTTAGAAACACCATCCCATTCATTCTCAAAAATAACTGAAGCAGCCATTAAGTAGAATTAAATTACATGCGTGCTACCCTAAAAAAAGTAAAATGCCTCCAAATTATACATAGAATGTGTTAAAATACACATAGTTTTTGTTTGTTTGTTTGTTTGTTTTTTGGCTGCATTGGGTTTTCATTACTGCGTGTGGGCTTTCTCTTGTTGCAGTGAGTGGGGGCTATTCTTTGTTGTGGTGCACGGGCTTCTCACGGCGGTAGCTTCTCTTGTTGCAAAGCACAGGCTGTAGGCATGCAGGCTTCAGTAGTTGTGGCACGTAGCCTCAGTAGTTGTGGCTCGAGAGCTCTAGAGAGCAAGCTCAATAGTTATGATGCACGGACTTAGCTGCTCCATGGCATATGGGATCTTCCCGGACTAGGGACCAAACCCATGTCCCCTGCATTGGCAGGCAGATTCTTAACCACTGTGCCACCAAGGAAGTCCCCAAAATGTACATAGTTTTATGTGGACAGAGATTTTGGTAAAACTTCCTTTGCTGTTTGTGTGTTTTGGAAGCAACCAGAACTCAGTGACACATGGATTTTCTTAATATCTCTAGTTAGGGTGTAGGAACTTTGGAGTCATCATTCATTTATTCAACAAATGTATCCTAGGCACTGACTAAATTCCAGACGCTGTTCTAGGAAGTGGAGGCACAGCAGTGAACAAACAGATGAAGGTCCTTTCTGCTAGAGGCTGATATTCTAGAGAGCAGAGACAGACAAGAAATAAGTCAATGAGTAAATACCCAGTTTGGGGATGATGTGATTAGAACTATGGGAGAAAATAAGGCAAGGAAAGGGGGACAGGAGTGCAGCAGAGAGAAGCAACAGGGAGCAGGTGTCAGTCACGGAGGGTGGCCTGGGAGGCACCCCTGATCAGGACATGTGGGCAGGACGTGGAGGAGCCAGCTGTGTGGATACTTGAGCACGGATGTTCCAGAAAGAGAAAACAGTGAGTGCGAAGGCTCTAAAGTGGGAGCCGGTTTGGGGTGTGAGAGGACCAGCAAGAAGTCCTGTGAGCTGGAACAGGAGCCTGGGGGAGGTGGACAGGAGGTGGGTGTCAGAGGGAGAGCCTGGGCCAGAACCCACAGAGCCAAGGAGGCCCTGTGCCTGGTCAGCCTGTCCCCTCTTCGCTGCCCTCAGTGGCCCAGGACAGGGTTCACAGCTGACTGACTCCAAGGCCCAGGTCAAAGAGTCATGCTGGGGAATCTGGACCTGACCCACCCAACCAGCACACGTTTCTCCTCCTGATCAAGAAAACTGCCACCTCTAAATACGTGTAGCCAACAACAGTGGCCGCCAGAAAAGTCAGCAGCCTTGACCACGTGAAAAGGC
Source organism: Hippopotamus amphibius kiboko (assembly GCF_030028045.1). NCBI lineage: Eukaryota > Metazoa > Chordata > Mammalia > Artiodactyla > Hippopotamidae > Hippopotamus > Hippopotamus amphibius. The sequence continues at coordinate 18,396,627 of NC_080202.1, forward strand.
TGGGCATGAGAAAGGCTCCCGGCCTTCCCAGGATGAAAAAGAATTACTATGAGGAACGGGAACGAGCTTAAACACGATTAGACACACACAGAGGTGTGAGAAGAAAATTAAAGGATTGTGCCGTGATTGTCGGGTCCTTTAACGCACATCTCCCAGGATTCCATAGATCAAAAATGCAGGAATAAATTAAATACAATACAGTGACAAGACCAGGGGTTGGCAAACTACAGCCTGTGCCAAATCCGGCCCATGGAGCTAAGAATAGTTTTTATGCATTCAACTAAACAAAATAAAATATGTGACAAAGACCACACGGAGCCCACAAAACCTAAAATATTTACTATCTGGCCTTTTACAGAAAAATTGTGCCTTTGAACTAGATTAACACAGCTGGCAAGATTCAATCAGTGTGTGTGTGTGTGTGTGTGTGTGTGTGGTCAACACACAGAGCAGATGTATTATTTTCAAAATGCTTATTTACTGTAAGCCCTAAAAAGCCTGGGATGGTCTTTTGCATCTTTCTTGTTTGTCACTGTATCCCTTGAACCTAGGTCAGTGGCTGTGACACAACAGGCGTTGAGTAAATATTTGCTGAATGAATAAACTGAATTTTACCCAAAAAAATCAATTCTAGCCTATACACAAAACCTCCAAGTCTAAAAAAAAAAGACTGTACAGGCTACAGTGCAACATTATCAAAATCAATAATTCTTTACCGCCATTAAAAATATGACATAGATCTTTATTTATTGTGATGGACGAGTCTCCAAGACTTATTTTTAAGGAAAGTCATATAGCCATACATAGAACCTTGCTTGTGGGAAAAAAGAGGAAAAGAAACCCAAATAGTATGAGCAAACATTTCTATAGTACTTATTATGTGCCAGGCACTATCTGAAATGCTTTATATATATTTACTCATAATCCTTTCAACAACCTGACCAGCAGGTGCTATGATTATGGCCCTTTAACAGATAAGAAAACGGAGGCACAGAGAGGTTAACTTCTTTGCCCAAGGTTACACAGCTAGTCAGTGGCAGAGCTAGCATATGAACCTAGGCTCCAGGTTTGTCTTCTTAGCCACTATCTCATGCTTCTCTTATGCATGTATGTATATGTGTATGTGTTTGTAAATACATAGACAAAGACTTAGAAGGAGACAGACTAATTGTTAATCAGTGCTTCTTTTAGGGGAAGGAAATAAAATGGGGAGAGACAAGAAGAGGTGTGGAGGATTTCAACTTTACATCCTGGAAATTTTTTTATTATGTCACTTAAAAAATGAGCATGTATTCATGTGTCACTTAATCACTTTTTAGACGATGTAAAAATGCAGGCGACAGATGATATAATTCATGGAAGAAAATTTGTGCAGTAAAAAGGCTGCCAAAATTTACAACTAACATTTATAGTATTACACTGGAGAATGGAGGGTTGAGGTGCTCTCAGTAATTCTCTACTGTTCTATTTTTTCTTTTTATGACAATCTTTTTTTTTTTAAGCAAATGAGATATGTATTAAAGTGCTTTCCTCCCATGCATTTTTCTTTATCTTTTGATATCTGCCACAAGTTTCCATTCAATACAAGAATGAGTTTGTGGTGTTCTTGGTGGAATACCATGATGCCAAACGACCGCATCTGAGAACTGTTAGTTTAGTTTCTGTGACTAGATGGCTGTATCCAAGACACAGCTAAACACATCTGGTGCACACTGTCAACAAACAAGCTCAAAAAACGAGGAGAAAGGAGCTACGAATAATTACAAAATCAGATTCAGGGCAGTTTATAAAACAATGAAGATTAGTTGGAAAGCTATCAAATGTTACATGGGCGTTAATTTATTTACTTGTTTAAAAAAATACTTTGCTCTATAACAGTGTTTTCGCCCTTTTACTTTACGATCACCTGGGAAACTTTAAAAAGGACCTCTTGATGAACTCAGTGACAAGAACAAGGAAGCAGATACAGAGAATGGACTGGAGAACTCGAGGTTTGGGGGGGGCGGGGGGTGAAGGGGAAACTGAGACGAAGCGAGAGAGTAGCACAGACATATATATACTACCAACTGTTAAATAGATAGCCAGTGGGAAGTTGTTGTATAACAAAGGGAGTCCAACTCGAGGATGGAAGATGCCTTAGAAGACTGGGGCAGGGAGGGTGGGGGGGACTCAAGGGGGGGGGAGTCAAGGAAGGGAGGGAATACGGGGATATGTGTATAAAAACAGATGATTGAACTTGGTGTACCCCCCAAAAAATAATAAATAAATAAATAAAATTTTAAAAAAATCTATTAATAAATTTTATTTTATTTTGCAATCTTAAAAAAAAAAAAAAAAAAAGGACCTCTGCTTGGGCCCCACTCCCCAGCACCATTAAACAGGACTTCTCTGAGGTGGGACTTGGGCATCTGTGTGTTTTATAAACTCCCTGTGAGAAGCAGATACAGAGAATGGACTGGAGAACTCGAGGTATGGGAGGGGGCGGGGGGAGAAGGGGAAACTGAGAAGAAGCGAGAGAGTAGCACAGACATATATATACTACCAACTGTAAAATAGTCAGTGGGAAGTTGTTGTATAACAAAGGGAGTCCAACTCGAGGATGGAAGATGCCTTAGAGGACTGGGGCAGGGAGGGTGGGGGGACTCGAGGGGGGGGCGTCAAGGAAGGGAGGGAATATGGGGATATGTGTATAAAAACAGTTGATTGAACCTGGTGTACCCCCCCAAAAAAAAAATAATAATAAACTCCTTGTGAATGTCAGGTGCAGGATAGAGAACCACTGCTCTGAAAGGAAGAAAAGACTTCCTAGTGTGGGTGATGTGTGGTGATTTTAATAAATAGTTATTTTTTCTGCTAATAAAAGAATGTAGAGACACCAGGCTAACAGCTTATCTTAAATATGGCTTGATCCAGGCCTTGTGGCATACTGCTGTCTACTGCTAATGGAAAACTAAATTGAGGGCTTCCCTGGTGGTGCAGTGGTTAAGAATTCACCTGCCACACAGGACACGGGTTCGAGCTCTGGTCCGGGAAGATCCCACACGCTGCAGAGCAACTAAGCCCATGTGCCACAACTACTGAAGCCTGCACGCCTAGAGCCTGTGCTCCACAACAAGAAAAGCCACTGCAACGAGAAGCCTGCGCATCACAACAAAGGGTAGTCCCCACTCTCTGCAACTAGAGAAAGCCCATGCACAGCAACGAAGACTCAACGCAGTCAATAAATAAATAAATAAATAAATTTATAATAAATAAATAAATGGACATTTCTATTATTTTGAGGTGTAAGCAGATGCCCTTTGACAGTGAAACCTATGAAGGTGGAGACACAAAGTAAAAGCAATGTCATAGAGCAAATAGTGGAGCTAATGGCATGGTCTCAGATTTGTAACTTTATATAGTAAGTGTACTGCCATAAATAGACGCAATCCATACCAAGTCCTTACCTATTAAAAATTGCCTGTAGGGCTTCCTCGAAACGGTGGAGAACTTTAGGCGGGGTTGGCCACTTCACATGCTTGCCATAGTCCTTCATGGTCTTGATGCCGTGGAAGCGTCTGGCCACCTCATGGATGTAGGACTTCACTTTGTAGTGACGGTAGTATCTGATAATTGTCAGAGCTGCCTTGGTCCTCTTGTACCGCATGCGGGCCAGAGTGCCCCGCCACACCTTCGGGATAGAGGAAAAAAAGAAAAAAAGGAAAATGTTGCTGGCTGGCTGAGTAGTAGATCACTTTGAAATCACAGAAGCTCCTTTACTTAGAAGTTCAACCTGGGAATTTGCATGTGTCACAAAATCAGCCAGAGCCAAAGCATGTCAATTCTGCCTGCTACCAACAGATGGCGCTAGGAGTCATGTGCGTCATTTTGATTCGGCGTCTAGCTGTGCCTTATCTACAAAGGAGCGTGTGCGGAGTCTGAAGCAGAGCCTTTTCTAACTTTACAGTCATAAAAAGAAGAAAGCCAAAATACCATTATCTTTGGATAAATATTTTAAGAATGTTGAAAGGAAGCAAGATGAGTCAGAACCCAAAGCCATCAACATCCATGGTTCTCTTATGAAACCTAGCTTTGCACAGATCATACACATTGGCCACTAGCGTAATGTCTCACTGGATGTATGAACTGGTTTACACACAGTCTGTGCAGCCTCCCTCCCCAGTACTATGTAAACGCCCAAGAATTTAGATGTATTCCTGGAGAAAGGGTAAAAAACAGATGCCTAATATGAATCTTCGTTACAATTTTTTCAGTGCTCAGAAATCAGACATTATGTAAATGTCTCAATGCCCGCTTCATCCGAGCATGGTGGAGTCACAGATACTTATATTTTTTTCAGGATCCCATACTTCTCAATCTCTCAAGTTAAAAGAAATTTGGTGTAATCTTCATAATTGGCTCTTCCCCTAAATATGCTCTCTACCACCAGATGTATCCTTTCTTCCACAGTATTTCCAGTATAAATCCCTTTCTTTTCCTTTCTGCTACTACAGTCCCAAGACCCCAAACTCCCTCATTGTTTATTGGAATAAACTCCTCATACACGTGGCCATCACACTCTAGGTGACACTCACTGCTGCTACTGAAAGGACTGTCCCAATTCTTAGGCTGATGGTACTACTCCCTTCCCTGTCTCTGGCCTCTCAGGACCAAGATATTCAAACTCTAGTTCAAAGCCCAGAGTATGGGTTCTCTAGGATTGCTCAGGGTTCTTTTATTTCTTCTTAGATCCCCATCTGTGCCCACCACTTTCTCCCAGAAACACTGGTGTGATGCCTCTTTCATTCAGCCATTTCATGAAGGCTCGTAAACAGGTGCCACGTGCGTGCAAAGCCCTTCCCTTCCAGCCTGCTGCACAAATATGAGGAGGTCATCCGGGGACCCCAGAGAGGGACTAATGGGTTAAGAAAAACCATGATATGCGAGGGAAACGACACAGGAGCAATATGTGATGAACCTGGAGCTCATGTATAAACAGAATATATACAGACAAAGAGGCAGTGAAAAGTCACTCACTGCTGCGTGTGGTGGCACCAGCACAGTAACCCGTTTTAGTCAAGATGCCTCTTTTCTTACAGCCAAATCCATCACGCACATGGCTTTATTGTGCCTCCACCCAAGCACTAAAATAAAGGTCCCTTCTTTAGTATCTTGAAAAACCAAGAGAGTACAATTAGAGGGTGAAAGTCTGTGGTTTGATTTCTTAAAGAAAACATTTTTAAAGTTTCATACTGTATGTTGCTTCTTATTCTTTTTTAAAGAGGAAGGAAATTAAGACCCCCTGGAGCCACATCTATACAGGAAGTCAATCTTTATTTTTCAAGAAGTGTTTTGAGAGATTTTTATTAAGATGTTTTTGGTTAGGCTCTAGTAATCTGAAAAAAATGTATAAGGTAAAAGCTTTTTAAGGGGGAGAGTTTTCTTTGTTTTTTGGGTTTTTTTTTTTTTTTTTTTTTGGTCAACCTTTAAGATTTCACCTGTGTCTCTGACTTATTTAGGTTTTGTGTAGTTGAGAAATCAAATAGCACCAAAATGCTATAAAAAAGACAGCAGCCCTTCCGCTTGCCCACCTAAGCCCATCTCCCCACCTTGCAGTGTCATTCCACGCCAACTATTTTAACTGCTTCTTCTGGTGGCAGTTAAATACACATATACTGTTATTTACATGTATACCCACAAAACTGTATAATCCACATACACAGTATACACACATACTGTATAATCCACATATACTGTTATTTCTTGGGTCCTTTTAGACCCTATCCAAATTACAGAGATTGGTGATTTAGCTCTCCTATCATCAACTGTTACCTTTCCTTTATCATCCTAATAATAATTACATCAAATAGTGTTGGAATTATTACATATGTCATAGTAACTATATTACATATTGAATAAATACTTTACATAATATATGCATATATACTATCTGTTATAGTATGTATTACACACAAATTTGGTGTTAAGGAGTATAATATGGCTACCATTCCTTCACTTTGTCATGTAAGTTTGTTTTTTCATTTGTAGTTAATAACTGTCTCATTTAAAAAATCTGCTTTATTTTCTAAATACGTCCTGCTAATTTTTGCCACATGCCCTCCCAGACCCACCCACCCAAATGATCAGCCTTAGTGTTTCCAACTGTCAAGCCTATCAGTTGAATCTTTTTCTTTGATATTCCTTGTGTCCTTATGCTCTTTCGGCTCACTGCACAGTTCCTATCCTGGAACTTTTGTTTTATTTATTTATTTTCTATAAATTTATTTTTATAAATTTATTTATTTATGTTATTTTTGGCTGCATTGGGTCTTTGTTGCTGTTGCTGTGCCCGGGCTTTCCCTCGTTGCTGCGAGCGGGGGCTACTCTTCATTGCAGTGTGCAGGCTCCTCATTGCAGCGGCTTCTCTTGTTGCAGAGCTCGGGCTCTAGGCACGTGGGCTTCAGTAGTTGTGGCATGTGGGCTCTAGAGCTCAGGCTCAGTAGTTGTAGCGCACGGGGATAGTCGCTCCGTGCCATGTGGGATCTTCCCAGACCAGGGCTCGAACTCTTGTCCCCTGCATTGGCAGGCAGATTCTTAACCACTGTGCCACCTGGGATTTTTAAAACTACTCTTCTGTGTTGGATCCCTGATTCTTGAACTTCTGTCTTTCTTTTTCTTGGTTTTCCTCTCTCCAGGAGCGTCCAGGAAAGGGTGCATGGCCAGTAAATTTCTATTCTCTTTAATTTCCTTGAGAGTACAAAGCAGTTGCCTAAAATGTCTGTTTCCTGGGAGACAAGAGCAGAGTAGTGTAGATCAGGCTCTGGACCAGACTGCCTCTGTTGAAATCCTGGCCCACTCTTACCAGCTGGGTGAACTCGGGCAAGCTTCTCAACCCCTCTGTGCCTTTGCTTTTTTATCCACAGGAAACAGATGATAACGGTACTGATCCTGCAGTGCTGACATGAGGATTAAAGGAGTCGATACACACAGGACACTGAAAATAGTGCCTGGTGGGTATCTGGAACTCGGTAAGCATTGGTTGTTAGGACTACTTGAAATCTGTTCTTTGTCTTTAGGAGGCTCTGCTTCTTTCTTTTTTGTACGTGCAGATTTTCTGCCTCAGTCCTGGAAACCGGAAACTCTTTGATGAACACGAACCATTCCTCCTCGATATGCCATTTGCCCCAAACGGTGTTTGGGTGTTATTTTACTCTTCTGCTGAGAACATGGCCTGGATGGCCATGACTGATATGCCTTATCCAGTCTTTCAGCTTCTCAGATGGTTGGAAAGACAGCTGGGGCTTTGGGTAGCTGCCACTGACTTCTTTCCTTAATAATAATGAAATCAATGCATCAGAGCTTTGCTTCGCTGAGGAGGGGTGTATCGTGGGCTTTGGGCTTGGCTGGGGACACATCGTCTCTCCCCATGTCTTGTGGAGCTTTTTCTTGGTTTGGCTGTAAGAATTATTCCCAGCAGAAGCCTCCCCTCTTCCTTGCCCACTTACTGACATACCAAAGGCAGAAAAGACGCTTCTTGCTGGGGATGGGGTGGGGGAAAGAAGTCTTCTTGGAGGAAGAAAGGGTCCCCAGTGGAAGTGTGGGTTATTCCAAGCCTTCCCTCTGGGAACCCTTATACTTAATGCCAGAACCTTCAAAAGCAGTGAGACTTTTCAGAATTCCCTCCCTGTACTTTCCCAGGCTCCATTCTTCTCTTTGAAGAATATATTGATTTTTTTTTTTAAGCACCTTCCTTCAATGTCGTCCAATTTCATTTTCTGGATGACACTTCTCAAAGCTTACAGTATGAAGTTGGTATCTTTTCCTGGTTTCAGGGTTGATGGCATGTTTTTTTTTTTCTTCACACCACGTGGCATGCGAGATCTTAGTTCCCCAATCCGGGACCGAACCCACGCCCTTGGCAGTGAAAGTGTGGAGTCCTAACTACTGCACCACCAGGGAATTCCCTAGCAGCTTCTTTTTCACATTTAGAATGCACATTTTAATAATAACATTTAAAGTGTTACTTTTGCATTTTTGTTAATTCCAGCAAATTTGGGAGAAAGGAATTCCGTGAGCCTTGCGGCTATATCATCAACGTTATCACAAGTCCCTTAGGCTTTATTTATTTTTCTAATATCAGAGAAAAAGTAGCATTGAAAAACTACAGAGGCAAAGGATTCTAGGTGAAAAAATAATTTATGTATTTTTCCTTATAATCTAGGCACATTTGTTTTAAACAGATATGCTCCCATAGAAGATCATGTGTTTGAGTGGGAGGAGGGCTGTGGTTGATTTTTACACCAAAGGTCTGAAGGTTGGAATTTAAGGTGTGAGATTTTCCTAGTTCCCTCTTTAAAAACTTTAAACTGTGGGATTTTTCAAGTCATACAAAGCTTACCTCCAGAGAGGACTTTGCCTGAGGATGGAGTGTCAGAAAGGGGAAAATTAAGTGTTATATTCAATAAGCAAATGCTTAATTGATCATGCCTAGAGAGGTTCAGCAAAAAACAACGGAGCCAGAGGGGCCCTCATTCAATAATATCAATGCTACAAGTGGAACCAACGAGATACTATGTGTTTTAGGACCTGATGCAAGAGAGTGGGGGCTGAAAGCTGAAGGAGACATGATGGCACCTGGGAGCGGAAGTTATCAGAAGATATAAGGCAGGGAGCTGGCTGACTGGAAGAGGCCAAGCAAATCATTTCTTTGGTGGAACCCAGGATGGAGGTGAAAAGAGAGGCCAGCTGGAAGGGCATGACTGTGGTATAAAAGGAGAACACGGGCACCACAGGGCACACACCCCTGCTACTGAATTTTAGACCCAATTCCTCTCTTTAGTACCTTGACCCGCTAGAGTCAACTTTCAATACAGCAGCCCAGTGATCCTTTTAAGACCAAAGTCAGATCATGTCACTTATCTGCTTAAAACTCTGCCATGGTGCTCCGTCTCCCCCAGAGGAAAGCCGAAGTCCCTCCCCTGGCCCACAAGGGCCATGTGATCTGGTACTGTCACCGCCCAGCTCCTCCCACCGTCCTCTCCCTGGCTCACTGCAGCCACACTGAGCCCTGCCTGCTCTACCCTGCACAGGCCTCCTGTCTCAGGGCCTTTCCACTAGCTGTTCCCTCTGCCTGGAAGGATCTTCCTCCAGATACCTCTGGGCTACCTTCCTCACTCTCTACGTCTTTGCTCAGATGTCACCTTCCCAACAGGCCCGGCCCTGACCGTCCTATGTAAAAATTCCCCTTGTCTCCACCCTCCCCTCCTGGTACCCTCCATCCTGTACCATGCTCTATGTTTTCTCTTGCCTCGAGCACTTAACACTTTACAACATCTGTAATTTACATATTATTATATTGTTTCTGCTCTCCTTCCACTGGAACTTAAGCTCTACTCGGCCCGGGAACTTTGCCTCTTTTGCTCACTGATGAATCTCCACTGCCTAGAACAGTGCCGAGGACATAGGAGCCACTCAATAGTATTTGTTGAGTGACTGAATGTTTTCAACTTCATCTTGCAAGCCTGATACCGAATCTTTCATTTTTGCTGTCACGTTTTCCACTTTCAAGAGCCCATCCCTGTTCTCCAAATGTCCCCTTTAAAAGCAGGTTGCTCTTGTTTCACAAAAGCATCCTTCCTCTAGTAGACGGATCACGGTTTACTTCTTATGCTGCTCCCTGCACTGTATCTCGTTACCTCTAAATCCCCTCTTCTCCTGTTTGCTGTGGTCTTGGCTTTTTGAGCTAGAGGCCTTGCTGAAATGTCTGAGAATCCTTGGTCCTCCATTCACTGAAAAGTGGAAGGCCACTTGGAAGCTCTGTATGTGTGCTTTATGGGTGGTGGACGTCACTCCAGGGTGATAGGTAGGGACCAACCATCTATGGGGTACCCCAGGAATGTCCATATCTTCAACTGTTCTCTCTTTGCTGCCAGAATTGTGAGTGAAGGGGGCTGGAGGGAATCTTTCGTGTCTGGACTTTCACTTAATTTACTTGATTTCAATATGGTGCCTGAGCCCTCTCCTTCACTGGTGCCTGGTATCTCTAAGCCAGAACTTCTCTGGTTCAATTTCTTCAGAGTAAACTTATCTTCTATCAGAATGAGACTGAAGTGGCCCCCAAGCTTTGTGAGCTTGGGAGACCTAGGTGTATAATTGTTCTTTACACAGAGTATCAACCAATCTACTCCTTCAGCGCCATCCCTCACTCCTACCTACAGAGAAACCTGGTCCTTCCCATTCTGAATCTTCCTACAGCCCCGTGGTTGGGTGACCTGGCTTGCTTGTCTGCCTTCTTCTCTGCAGGAACTTAGATTTCAGCTTTCTCCACCAGCGTGGGGACTAACCACACGTTCACTTACTTCCAAAATTATGTTGATGCCCCTTTTCTGCTGTTGTTTCCACTATGGTTCTATTTGTCCTTGTGGGTTTCTCCAATTTTCATCCCTTACTGCTGACTGAGGGCTTTTGAGACAGAGTGGATATAAACACAGTCTGTCATGTCTAACCAGATGTTTTATAATGCCATCTTAATTCTACCATGTTTTCCTCTTCCTCAGCGGTCAGGCATTTCAAAGCAACATCTGGCAATCATTAAAGTACGAGGTACACTTTGCAACAGATGTAGGATTCTAAGTTACACTCTATTAAGAAGTAGGTCAATTACATATCTTCAGTTTAGCTTCAGAAATGAACACAGGTCAGCTTTCTGTTTTTCTCTCATCTTCCATGTTTTTGTTTTTGTTTTCTCGTCCTTATGGGCGTTGGGACCTTTCTACCTGTCCTCAAACAGCTCCCTGATGCCCTGAATTGAATATTCTCTTGGTTTCTACAATCAGAATCCTTCAAAATTCCAGCTTCTAAGCTTCTCAGGCCCTCCATGCCTAGGAACAACTTTTGGGAGAAGCATCTTTCTTCTATTTCTAGCCTTAAGTCCTCCACATAGTAAATTCTGGCCAAATTGTGACAGAGTATGGTTGCTAAAGAGTTGTGGTGGAGGAGAATGTATTTAGGTACCAGCCTGAACTCTGAGCAAATTGTAAAATACACAACATCTATCTTTGCATCCATATACCCATCATGACATCCATTTTGGAATATTTCATGATTGATTAACAAAGGCTTGGCCCCTCTTAGGAGTTATTTTAAAGGAAGATTCAAAGACAGGAAAATTTTCCTGAGTTATTCCTCTTCAATTCAAACATCTCTATGAGGGACAAAATGGATAAAGACCTGATGTGCTATTTTTAAAATGCTAGTGCAGTACCCATGTTTTTACCAGAATAGCAGGTTAATATGTACCGAAAAGAAACTAAGACCCAACGAATATAATTCGTAGGTTCTTAGCATAAATTTTGACACAAAATTCCTTGGTTTTACAGGTAAATTAATAGCATTTTCAGAAGACCTAGGGGAAAAATTAAGAAATATCCTAAGTGAAGTAAGTCAGACAAAGACAAACATCACGATATCACTTATATATGGAATCTAAAAAAAATGATATAAATGAACTTATTTACAAAACAGAAACAGACACACAGACTTAGAAAACAAACTTATGGTTATCAAAGGGGAAAGGTGGGGAGAAAGGGATAAACTGGGAGTTTGAGATTAACACACACATACTACTATATATAAAATAGATAATCAACAAGGACCTACTGTATAGTACAGGGAACTCTACTGAATATTCTGTAATAACCTATAAGGGAAAAGAATGTGAAAAAGAATAGATATATGTATATGTATAACTGAATCACCTTGCTATACACTTGAAACTAACACATTGTAAATCAACTACACTCCAATATAAAATAAGAATTTAAAAAAAGAAATAATGAAATAATCAGATCTTCAGTCAATAAACAGATGTAAAACCATTCAAATAAAGAGACCAAAAAAAAAAAAAAAAAAAAAGCATGCATTAGTCAGATCATTATAAATTATCCTGATGAACTTAACTATGTGTGTGGGGGATGTAATTTAGAGATGATCACCCCTGAGCTTCACCTGGGTCTGGCAGACTAACTTGCCAAGTTAGTTGACTCGTGAACCCTCACTTGGGACTCATATCCTTTCTGTATGGCCTTGTCCAGATCCATGAGCCTAGCAATTCTTTAGTGCATACAATTGTTGCCTAATATGATGAGACTATAGTCTGACAACCTCCTTGTAACTGTAACTTCAAGAAGCAATTGAACCTCTTAGTCAATTACTATCAGAAGACTAGCTCAGCATTAACTCTGTCAAAACTCAAATTGCAATTTGAAGATAAATGAAAACAAAATTACCCCAGCTAACAGGTTAAGTAATTCTGATGGGCCTTTCAGGATTCAATCTTGTTCAAAAGTAAACAGCCTGTGGAGCTCTACTGAAGTGGTTGCTTTCTTCTATTTGGTTAAATTTTTTTTTTCTTAGAAGAAGAGGTACAAAGTTGATATTTCATCTTCAAAAATTGCTCAGGTCAAGGCTATTTCAAAACTGCTTTTTGACATAGAACTTCAGTATTTGGGTCAAGTGTTTGGGCATTTCAGCAGATCCAACGAAGTGTTTGGGGATGTTTTAGGTTTGTGTGAAGACACCTGCTGCCTTCTCCACCCCCAGATCCTCTGTCATCCAAGACGGAGGTGGCTCATCAACCAGTCAGGGGACAGGCTGGGCTTTTATCTTATGTAACAAACGTTCTGACTTTTCTTCCTTTATGTCTAGCACCTAGAACATGCAGAATTCCTTAAAAAAAAAAAAAAAAAAACCCCAGTAACCTTTGCTTCAGATGCTTGCAAATGATCTCAGTTTTGAATGGTTCCCTAGATCACTCAAAAACTCAGATAATAACGGGTATTTGAAAGGACCAGTCAAAGGTGCATCGTAACATTCTTTTCCATAGAGTCTCAAAAGTGCATTCTGGAACACAGGGACTTTGAAATGCTTCCTGAAAAAAAGGGTTCCATTTTCAGTAAGTTCAGGAAGGCTGCATACTGCAATTCCTTTTTGGAGATTCGTAATGTACATGAGCATATTAAAAGCTCTGAGAAGCTCTATGTAAGGAAACCTATTTTAACTTTGTTCAACAAAATCTAAAAAACATATTTAACTACAGAATCCTCTGTATACAGATTCCTCGTTCATTTTGAAGGGGATCAAGCTATGCCACCCCCAAACATGCCATGGTGGCATAAACGTTATTGAGCATATGTTGTTCTATAAGAATTTCCCAAATTCCTACTGTACGTATGGCTTCTACTGGGGATATAGAGGAAAACAGGGGACACCTATGATAGTCTAGGAAAAATCAAATATGCCTATAAGATAACTGGGAAACAACTACAACTGATCCCTTAAAAAGTAAGATCTGGTCAGAGGCCACAACAATGGAAACCTCCATGTAACGAAGCGTGAACTCCTGTCACAGTGATCTCTTTCCAGGAAGTCCAGCACCGCTAGAGGGACAGCTCCCTAGCTGGCACCGTGTTGGGGTGGAGTGGAAAGAATCTTTCCCTGGAGAGGTCAGCATTCCCAGCGGCTACTTTGTAGGCTTCAGGTGTTTTGCCCATAAAGCAAGGCTGTTAACAGTAGATGATTTCTAAGCGCACACACGCATATTCTATCTTAACAGCTACTGATAATAAAAACAAATTTTAAAGTGTTAAAGGTTCTTTCTGATCTAAAGTGCACATGGCATTGACAACCACTATCTTTGATTTTCATCTGATGACTGTTATTACTGCTCAGACTAGGGAGAGAAAACATTATTTCATTACTATGTACTAGGCCTTACGCTAGACACTTGACATACATTAAAATAGGTTTTTAAAAGCTCTATGCTTGACATATATTCGCATCTTGCTGCTTTATGTCTCTCTTACTAATAATTCAACATTAAAAAAAGCAGGTAATACATGTGACATAAGTTTCTTGAAGTCATACATTAATGTCTTTTTTGCTGGCACATGCTTGGCTTTGAGAAACAGTCATTTTTCAGACCTAAAAACCCTGCTTCTACAGAAGAATGTGATTCATATTCACAGCTCTTGCTAGGAGCCTGGCTTTGGCTGCAGGCAATGGGTGATGGTACCAGCAGGGTTTTGTTGAGACCAGTGCTCTTCAGTGTATCCCTGTACCCCAAAATGCTATCGGTTCCCAGTGTTCACACCGATGGTGATAAGGGGTGAAGATGATTCCTGGAGGGGGATTTCAGAATCTTGGAGGAGGGAAATAGTCTGGAAAAGGTCCCTAAGATTACTCGGGTAGACATCAAATATGCTTCCGCTTTTCATTTTTCTGTCTTAGTTTGTAATTAATGGAAGGCGGAATGGCAGGATAAGAAAAAGTACGTTTATTAAGGACAGATACTTTTTCAACAGTTCAAATTTACACAAGTTGAACATAATATGATTAAATAACTATGAAGATCATTCCTGGTCATAACTCAATACCAAAGAGAAAAACAAAAAAGAACACGACTGCACTGCCTGGGTGCGTGATTTATCATAATAGTAGGCAACACGTGATCAGAGTGGTAAGTGGCTCATGCTAGAATAATGCTGTGGTGAGACAGACAGAAATGCTACTATTTAGAGAAAAATCTAAACTAAAATGCTAGATTTTCTCAGTGATGTTGAGGTTTTATATTTGTACACATAGTTATAACTATATTACTGAAAATCCTACCAGAAACATTACAAATCTGAAAAATCCTACCACCTAATCTATTTCTTTCCCAAGAAATGTTATAACATAATATTTGAAGACTGAAGTTTCTTAGTTATATACCAATCAAGTCAGAACAGATTTAAAACGGATGTCAACAGGATTACAATTAACTTTCCAACTAATATAAATACAATATAAACATAACATTTATATTTTTATCACTTTAAATTCATTTTTATAGGCTGCATATTTCTATGTTTTAAATCATTTTCTTTGGATTGTCTTTTATTGATTTGTATGAGTTCTTTAAAAATGAAGGGAATCACCCTTTTGTTATTAGCATTTTACATATTTTTTCCAGGTACTGATGAACCTAATGACAGGGTAGGAATAGAGATGCAGATGTAGAGAATGGACTTGAGGACACCAGGGGGAGGGGAAGCTGGGACGTAGTGACAGAGTAGCATCTACATATACACACTACGAAATGTAAAATAGATGGCTAGCTGGAAGCTACTACAGAGCACAGGGAGACCAGCTTGATGCTTTGTGAAGACTTAAAGGGGTGAGATAGGGAGGTTGGGAGGGAGGCTCCAGAGGGAGGGGATATGGGGATATATGTATACATGTGGCATTTTCACTTTGCTGTATACCAGAAACTGACACAATACTGAAAGCAATTATACTCCAATAAAGATTAAAATAAAATAAAATATTTTTTCCAGTATGCCAATGACCTTTTGATACTATTTATGGTATACTACCATACAGGAGTTTTTTTTTTAAAAATTGTGTGCGGTCAAGTGCATTCATTTTTCTTTTATGGTTGCATACATATTTTACACAAAACTGAGATCACATAATAATCATAAAGTGCTTTGCAATGCTTTTTATTTGATACACCAAGTGCATTTTCCCATGTGATCAAATATCCTCCTATAATGTGATTCTGAACGGCCTCACAGTACTCAACCAGATACATGCGTATAAATCAGTTAACCAGCCTCCTACTGTGTGGTATTTCTGGTGTTTTCTGCAATTTAAAATATAATTTTAGAAGTATCACTGTACACATTCTAATTCTAATTCTAGGAATAGAACTGCTGCCATTACCCATTTATATTTTCAACTGCCACATACTAAAGTATTCATTTCCAAACTCTACCATGTGAAGAGTTAAAAAGAATTAACTAGATTGAGGGACTTCCCTGGCAGTCCAGTGGTTGGGACTTCGAGTTCCAATCCAGGGGGTGTGGGTTTGACCCCTGATCAGGGAGCTAGGATCCCACATGCCTTGCAGCCAAAAAACCAAGGAACGAAACAGAAGCAATATTATAACAAATTCAGTGAAGACTTTGAAAAGATGGTGTACATCAAAAAAACAAACACAAAAACTTAAAAAAAAAAAGAATTAACTAGATTGATATAGGCTAACATAGTGTTGCTATGATTAAATTGCTTTTTAGGAATGTTACTTTAAAAAATTCACTAGCTGTTTGAATTGTTTCTGTTGTGAATTCTCTCTTCATTCCTTTTTTTATCCATCACATATTCATAATTTTATATAGTGATTTGTAAGGGCTTTTTATATATGATGTAAGTTAACCTTTTATTAAATTTACAAATATTTTTCAGCATTTTGCCTTTTACCATCTCCTGGCCATGGTTATTTGTTCTGGCTAATAAAATATGAGAAGACATTTTCTAGGTGTTTATGAGAAAGTTTCTCACTCTTCAGAGAAAATGTGCAAGGACTTCTTGAATAAGGAAACGTGGCGGCTGCAATTCTTAGCAGGCATCTTGCAACCACAAGGGGGAGCCACACTGAGAATGAAGATGACCGAGAGGGCTTCCTGATTTACTTACGAAATAAATGCCTTTACACTCTATGCCCCTTTGAATTGAGTTTTCTTTTTCCCCTCTCCCTGCCCCTCCATTCCTTTCCCCTTCCCTCCTACTCTCGCTCTGTTTTTCCCTTCCTTGCAACTGAACCCACTGTGATACAATGATATTTTTTGAGAAGCAGAAATTTTAAATGTTTGTACAGGGATTTTATCAATCTGCGCCCTTATGATTCTTCTGCTGCTGCTGCTAAACTCAGAAAGGCCCTCCCTACTTTAAAATCAAGTATATGTCTAGGGACTTCCCCGGGGGTCCAATGGTTAAGACTCTGCCTTTCAAGGCAGGGGGTGTAGGTTTCGATCCCTGGTGGGATAACTAAGATCACATGTGCCTCAGGGTGTGGCCAAAAATTTTTACAAAACCAACAAACTGCACATCTCTTAAAAAAACGTTAAATATGTGGCTATAAAAAAGAATTTGTTTTGTTAAAATGTAAGCTGGGGGTGGGGAGGGGAAGGGTCTTGATCACAAATACAAGAGAGCCTTTATTTCACAATCACTTCAGGAATGGCAGGAAACTGTGTCTACTCTAGTCGATTATCCATAATTAAAGACGTGTGGAATGCCCACTAAAGCTCTGGATTCTTTGAAATACAAATGAGCTACCAGCTACGGCTGATGAATAATGACATTATGACACGAGAAATGTTCTATTTGGATCACACTTATATGAGTGGACTGAATCTAAGTCAGACCCTACCTGGTCAGGCATTAAGAAGAGTTAATACCAGAAATGTTTATGAGGAAGTCTCCTCTGAAATAGTTGTATAAAAAAGCCACTGTGAAATAATCAGGAAAAAATATATATATATGCACCCACACATTCCCACCCCCGCCCACCCACACACATAAAATTACTTGCCTGCAAAAGGCATAAGCTATAGTGAAAAGAGTATAGTCTATAGATTTTAATATACAAGTCATAATAAATCAGCAGTTTCATACAAAGTCAGAGCAACCATATCTTGGATTTAGAGAATAATCAGACTGCTTTTTGAATGAACATCAGCATTAGACTGTCTATAAACAGCTCTTTCTGTCTGTGAAATATTTTAGGACCATCAAAATCCACCCTTCTTTTTGGTCTTTTTCACTCATCTCAACTGGCTTGTGACCAATATTTCATGGAACACTTCTATAGCTGCCCTCCAGGTATCCTTCCCAAAAACTCAAACCCAAATTCCAACTGAAAACTTCACAGACAGAAACCCTGCTGCACTGAACCTTGAAGAAAGGAATGTGCACCAGTGACAAAAAGTGACAGAAGCACAGACACGGTAGTGATATTGCTGAAAATGCCTTCCCAGTGTTCACACCCTCTCTTGCTGCAGAGTTTTTTGCTTCTATAGTTCCCTGTGCTTGCATCTCCTCTCCCTGGACTTTTCCTAGAGTCAGCTCCTACTCTACTTTTAGGTCTCGCTTTATTGTCACCGCCTCAGTCCATTTCCCTTGTCCCCTGAATGACTGTCCCAACTCAGGTGTTCCTTTCCTTCATAACTGTTACACAATTTATAATTATCTGTTGACTAATTTTTTTTGTCTTACTCCTCGATTAGAATGTATGCTGCATGAGGACAGGGACTATTTGTATTATGTTCATCACTGTGTCTCTGAAGAGTGCCTGGCAGGAAACACATCTGTTGAATGAATGGATACTTATTGGCCTGAATACACTAAAGATCTTTTACTACACGTTTAAAAGAAGACTTGCTTATCTGTGACAAAGCCCGCCCTGCCCCCCCAAGAATGTTTTAGAGCCAAGTAACCTTAGGGTTTAAGAGCTCACTTAGGAGAAACAGACAATTCATCCTGTTACACAACAGTGCAGATGAGCCAAGCAAATGAAACATTCAAGTAAATAACGCATGGCAGCTGCCGCACTGTTCTCTTACTGGAATTTCAAAGTCTTAATGGAATTTCGAAATCAACAGTGATGGCTGATGGTTCTAGAGCAGTCTAGCATGAATGAGCATCGACTTGGAAAACTGCTGCCAATTTGCCACCGAGCAACCTGATGCGTGAAAAAGTCTGGTGTTTGGCGAACGTTCCATTTATGTTAAAAGAAGTTCTTTCACTAAAAACGTAAAAATCTTCATCTTAAATGTGGCTGTTCTAAATTAAGTTCCTGATGCCCTGTTCATCCCAGTTACAGGGTTTTTCATGAAAAATTCCCCCTTTGCCTTTTTTACTTTCTTCTTCTTTTTTTTTTCATTGACAGAAGTCAACACCTGAGTGTCACCACTTTTCATCAAGTGACGAAGGAACGTCTTGGAGCCAAAGAGATTGAGAAAGAGCCCATACACTCTACTGTGTATTATTCCATTCTTTCACTGCGCCTGCGAGAATAATCTAATTCCTGTATTACTGGAGTGAGAACAAAGGGGTGGGGGGAATCCCTCGACTGGGAAATTCTATCAAATTCAAATATACAAGTATTGTATACTAGTTTTCAAATTAACAAAGATCAGGTTCCAATGAATGTACGAGGAACCAGCTCCTGGCTAGATCACTTAGGCGAACTAGCTATTCAGGCTCACAGGCGAAGGGTGACACGAGGAAATGTTGTAATTAATGTAGCTTTGGTTTTAAGTCAGCAGCTGACGGGTATCCTCTAGTTCCCTTCTCTTCTCGTGAGGCTACCCAGCAGACATTCTGCTTTTCCAAAGGGGCAGAAAACTCTGGCTTCTTTTTCACACCTCCATGGAGTCCAGTGAGTAACCACATTACAGCAAAGGGAGCTAGATAGCTCAAAAGAGCTTCAGAGTTTCCATGTCCATGGAGGTGTACCCTCTAAATCAAAAATCATGCAACAAGTTTTCTGGGATCATCACATTCAGGACTGTATTTATTTGGCCAGGCTAAGACTATAAAACACATAGCTCCTTGATTCAACCTCCAAATAACGACTATAGAAAACTCTTATTACTTAAATAACTTTGCTTTGAATTCTGGATTTTCTTCCTCTTCCAAATACATATGTTGTTAATGTAGCTTTAAGTTAATTGTCATCCACAGAGAACCCTGTGCTAGGCTGTTACGATATTCACTCCTTTCTTCTTGACCTAGGTGGGTCACCCTATTAATGTAACCAGCTTTGGTCAATGAGATTACGCATGTGACCTGAACCACTTGAAATGCGCTTGTGTGGTCAGCCTTGCCCTCTTAGGCTTTGCCATTATCACAAGAAGAACAAGCTCCCGGGGTCCACTGACACCAGAAAAAATAAGCCACACGTGGAGCCAGTCTGTTACTCAACCCACAGCTCTGAGATGGGCTCAGCCCCAAATGGCCAAACCCTGGATGCATGAAGAAGAAATAAATTCTGACTATTACAGCCACTAAGGTTTAGATTATTCACTAAAACTGAATAATCCCTGCCCCACACCGCCCTGAGATTTCTGCCTCTTAATCCCTGGAACCGGTAAATGTTACTTCATGTGGCAAAAAAAAAAAAGACTTTGCAGATGTGATTAGGTTAAGGATCTTGAGATGGGTAGATTAACCTGGATTATCTGGTTGGAACCCTAAATGCAATCCCATGTATCTATATAAGAGCGAGGTGGCGGGAGATTTGACAGACAGACAAGGGGATGGCATGTGACTATGCGAGCAGAGATTGGAGCCACAAACCGTGGAATTCTGGCAGCTACCAGAAGCTGGAAGAAGCCAGGAATGGACTATCCCCTATAACCACTAGAGGAAGTGTGGCCTTGATGACACCTTGATTTTGGCCCAATGGAACTGATTTCAGACTTCTGGCCTCCAGAACCGTGAGAGGATACATTTCCGCTGTTTGAAGCTGCTGAGTTTGTGATAATTTTTATAGCATCCATAGGAAACCAATAAAGGTGGTTTGTGGCAGAATTATGCCAATGGTCAACTGATATACACCCAAACCAATAACAATCAATAATAATATTACAATTAATAATATCAATGTTACTAGTAATAGCGAACACACAGTCCCTGCCATATGCTAGGCACTGATCAGAGGATGTTGACTATATTAAGTCATTTCATACTCAAGACCATACTGTAAGGTGGGTACCCTTAGTTCCCTTGTATGGATGAGGAAATGGAAGAACAGAGAGGTTCCAAAGTGTCATCTTGTAAGTGTTGGAGCTGGGACTGGAACCCAAGTACCTTGCGGTTGACTAAAGCCAAGGACTACCTGCTGGTTAGGCAGCAGTGGAGTCTAGAAATTACATAGAAGTTGGCGATTCTTCAACTCTGGCAGCAGAGTTAAAACTTAAAGGCGTCTTCCCCAGTTGGGAATAACTCTTATGCCTACTCATTACTCCATTTGCTTGCTATGATGAAGGTATCTCATTTAAATGCACACGACTAGTACTTAAGTATTAATAAACATAACATAGCTAATAGGAAACTTTATAACTCCCAGAGCACCTAGTACTATATTATTGGCAATACACCACCCGAGCCACTGTGCACAGGGCAGCGTGCTGGGGCCCCTGGGTGGAGTGCAAAGAAGCCTAAGCACACAGCTTCCCTCAACAATTTATAATCTGGTTGAGAGGAGAGGACAAATGTGCAAAAGTAACAGATGATCTACAGACTACAGAAATCTTAGATTTCAACGGGAATCTCTGCACTGAAGACCTCTTATAAATCGTCAGCAGGGATGTTCTCTGCCCTGACTCTTCCAAGGCACATCTTAGGAGGGACAGTCACACTTGCAACACACTTGCAAGACATGTGCAACAAACCCAGGGGGCTGTACCACCCCTGAAATGGGCCTGTCTTGCCCACTCTAGAAAGCAAATATAAATGTTATAGAAATAACCTGGCATCAGCTCCTATTTATAAATTAATTCATTCTCTTTGCTAACGTATTAGTACCAAATTACTCATAATACACCTCAGACCTGATTGTGACAGATGTGCCCATATCCAAGCCTGTCGTTTTACAGATAAAGGAAGTGATCATCTAAAAGCTCACACAAACCCACAGTTCCTGCCTCCTGCTGAGGTCACTGCCTCAGAAAGCCGCGTGAAACCGACAAATGGGTGCGGGTGAAGGAAGTAAAGATGACTTTATTTAGACTGGTCTGGCCAGGAGGGCTTGCGTGAGGGGGTGGAGTCTAATGCAAAGATTACAAAAGGCAAGGCAAACGGTGTGCGTAAAAGGGCACGGGTGGGAAAGAGATGTATCTGGGAAGAACACGATGACGCGGCAGGGCGGCACAGTGGGAGATGCTGGCAGAGCCTGGTCTTAATTTTGTAGGTGATTGAAGGGCTTTTGAACAGAGAAACAACATCATTAACAACTCAGATGGTGATGCTTTGCAGATGTGGGTCAAGGAGAAAAGCCTGGAAGACCATACAAAAGTGGTCCAAGGGCCTCACAGCACATCCACCACCACGGTTCTGCTGATTTCTACTCTGCAACAACCCTTTACAGTGTACACAGCAGGACTTCAGTGTAGAAAGCTGTGTGTGTGAGAGAGAGTAGGACAAAGACTGTTATGACATCTTCCAAAGCGCTAATAGTCTTTACCTTTTGGTGGTGAGATGATGGATGATGTTATTTCCTTATTTAAATACATAAATATATTTTTAAATCTCACAACGAGCATGTATGACGTTATAATGGAAACTTAATTACAATTTTAGATGGAAAAATGTGATTACAGCTATATGTTGTTCCTATTTGTAACCCATTTAAAGTACAGTAAACTTGTGAATAAAGTACTTGGGCCGTAACCTGCATTTAAATCTCGAGTGCTTGATTGTCTTTTTAGTTTCCTAAGGATATTTGTCACTAATATATTTTCTACGAGTGTTTGATTTCTTTGAGTGTTTGTATTTATACAAATACAATAAGACCAACTCAGGACAGCTGGCTAGTAAACATCTTCTTTTGAAATTAAATATTCTTAAAAATACAGGTTCTCTGGATAAAGAAGATGTGGTACATATATACAATGGAATACTCCACCGCCATAAAAAAGAATGAAATAATGCCATTTGCAGCAACGTGGATGGATCTAGACATTATCACACTAAGTGAAGTAAGTCAGAAGGAGAAAGACAAATACCATATAATATCATTTACATGCAGAATCTAAAATATGACCCAATTGACCTTATCTACAAAACAGAAACAGACTTGCAGACATAGAAGACAGACCTGTGTTGCCAAGGGGGAGGGGAGCAGGGGAGGGATGGCTTGTGAGTTTGGGGTTACCAGATGCAAACTATTATACACAGAATGGATCATCAACAAGGTCCTACTGTATAGCACAGAGAACTATATTCAGTACTCTGTAATAAACCATAATGGATGGGACTACCCTGGTGGTGAAGTGGTTAAGAACCTGCCTGCCAATGCAGGGGACATGGGTTCCAGCCCTGGTCCAGAAAGATCCCACATGCCTCGGAGCAACTAAGCCTGTGTGCCACAACTACTGAGCCCATGCGCCACAACTACTGAAGCCCGCATGCCTAAAGCCCATGGTCCGCAACAAGAGAAGCCACTGCAATGAGGAGCCTACGCACCGCAACAGTCACCCCCACTGTCGGCAACTAGAGGAAACCTGTGCACAGCAACAAAGACCCAACACACCAAAAGTAATAAATTAAAAAAAGAACACCAAAAACCAGAAACCACCATAATGGAAAAGAATGTGAAAAAGAATATATATGTGTGTATATATATGTATACATGTATAACGGAATCACTTTGCTGTAGAGCAGGAACTAACACAACACTGTAAATCAATTATACGTCAATAAAAATTTTTTTAAAAATACAGATTCTCCTTGTAGTGCTGAATTTCAATTCACAGTGATGTGGCAACAGCAAGACTTTCTGACAAAAACCACTGAGTATAAATAGCCCTAAATTTTCTTTAGTTATAGATAAAGCTCCCCCCCAAAGGAATGACTCATGGGGTCCCCCTCAGTCTATATAATGGGTATGTGTGTGTGCACGTGGATGCATGCATAGGCATTTCTAGAATTAACAATGTGGTTAAAAAGGAAGCACACTGAACAGCCTGTTTTGTAACGTATATTCTCACTTAACATTTATTACGAGCACTTGATGTTACTAACTTTCTTTATATTGTCCTTGTTAACGGCTGCTTTGTTTTCTACTGTATGGGTGTACCATAATTTATATGACTCAACTTCTTAACATTTTTCTCCATTATTTTCCACTTTCGTGAGAAATACCGAAAAGAAAATTCTTATAACTAAATTTTTACATAAATCTTCAAGAATTTCTTTCGTATAAACTTCTAGAAGTATAATTGCTGGATTAGAGGCAAACCCAACTTCTAGATTTTTTGGCAACACACTGCTAAACTACCGTCTGGAAATTTCTTACCAATTTATTCTCATGCCCATAGTAAACATATCCTCAACAACACTGTGTATGATTTAAAAAAAAAAAAGAACCTGAATATTTGATAGGTGAAAATATGGTTGCTGGCCATTTTTCTCTTTCTTTTTGTTTTTTGGTGGACTGATTGTCTATACTTTTCCTCAGTTTTCTAGTGTGGTGTTTATTTAATTTCTTTGGAAAGGCCTTCTGTACGTTAAAGATATTTATATTCATGTGCTAAAATTAAAAAGGTAGAGTTTAAAGTCACTATAATGTCTTCCCATAAAGAGAAACTGAATGCTCTAAATATATGCAATAAATAACGATATGTTTTCCAGAACATGTTGAATATTTCATAAATTTTTTTTTTTTGGTTAGAAAAACTTAACAGGCCAGGCAGAATGTGTTTAAATGTGCTACAAAGAATAGAAGCAATTTCTGACACACTTATACTTCTTGGTAGTAGTTACGCACTATAGCAAGAAAAAGGCTAAAGTAAACCTCAACACCACAGCCCTTATACTTAAACCACATGCATTCTATTATATACCCAACAGGATATTAGGATATATTTTGTCACTCATAAAGTGGCTTGGCTTAATGAAATGTGTGGCAAAATTATGTACTTTAGAAAGGGCTTTTTAAAAAAGTTAGTTTTGAAAATCATCTTTTTTGGGAGTGATATTTTACATGAAATATCAGCATGGCCACTAGGTAGTGAATACCCATTATAATATTGTCATTGTTACCTTTAACATTTGTCACGCAATTATTTCCAAAAGGATTGGAGGGAACTTATATAAAAGGTACATACACAACACAGTCACCCAATTGAGGATAAAAGAAGGACAGGCGGCAGTGGGGGTGGGGGTGTCAGTAGGAAGGGGGACAGTCACACCTGAAACCCCCAACTGAGAAGGGTTCCTGGATGTGAGTACAAATCTGAACCCTGAGCTTCCTGGCAGCTTCAGCGAATGGGAAATTTAATGAGTTGCATAGGTTTCATTATTTAATAAGGTTGGTAATTAAATATTCCCTGCACCCAAATATGCTTTTAATTTTTAGACAATAATTTTTGTCGAGGAGGAAGAAAAAGTAATTGCTCAGCAGTGATTTTTTTTTTTTTTGGCTTGGCTGTCTCCCTCCAGACAAGCTTTTGGTGTATGTCTCCTATCAATAAGATCTTTCTTCTGAATCTGGGATGGCAATCCTCACTGAATTGTTCACACATTTTTAATTTAATGTAAACACCTATTCATGGAATCACTTCCCCTTCACTAATTAATTCCTTGCAAAGAGTCAATCTCTTGAGCTTCTAGCAATTAAAAAAAGAAAAGTGCAATGAAAATGTAGCCATGGTTTTTTTGGGTTTTTTTTCCCCCTTTCCACCACCTATAGGGCCCAGAAAGTGTTGTCATGGAGACAAAAGCTGCTGGGTTATGAGTGACGGGTCTCAAGAGAGAAGAGTCTTGGAAAGGGAAGATCTCAAGTTAAAAAAAAGTGGTACAAGAGAACCAATGCAAGCTCTTTCACTAAGCATGGTGGGGAGCTCAGCTGAAAGATGTATCTAAGCTGGCAAAGAATAAAAGAAGTATTTCCCCCTTTCTTTCAACTAACGTAGGAAATGTTTTCCTTCCAAATGGGAACAGATTTCTTTTAAGCAAGTCTCAAACATATGTACATATCTTGGCATAATTACATTTTAAAATTGGGATTCACACTGATGCACCAAATTGGTTGCCTTAGTAATGAGATATCACCCGGGCAACGGATTTGCTGCTCTTTCGGGAGAGCAAATCATCTGCTTCCAACTTACGGGGAAGCAGACTGGGGAAGGGGTGGCAGTGGTTTTTATTGGCAGTATCTGAGAGGAGATAAATAAGAAACAAATTATTTTTGACATGTCGTCATTATTTTCCAAATATGCTTTTATCTTTTTTATTCATCAGTTGGGTGGGAGGAGGAAAAGGGTGGGCGAGTGGGGGTGGGGGGAGCGTGCGCACACAAAGAACGGAGGCTCTGTCGTTCCGATGTTAAATTTCTGCTGAAGCATTTTTATTGTCGTAAAAGGGTTTTGCATTTGTCAATATGTAAATACTAAATGGCATCAGTTATTGGCTTACATTATAAATCAAATGAAATTTCCTTCACAATAATAAAAATCAATGACATACTGAGTAATGTTACTATACTAGCACTGCTTAGTAATAAATGTAGGGGTAAGGCTTCAACGTTCAGTCATCATTTACTAAATGTCTTGTAGACGATGAGCATTCCTTGCATTCTTCATTAAGAGCATACTTCCTTTCCCATAGCTATTTTCATCACCACGATTTACCGATAAATGTTCAATACGTTGACTTTCTGGCTGGAGGATGCTGGTTCTTGGTGGGTTTTCCTCCTCCTCCTGTGCTCTGCGTTCACCCTGATCATCTATATTATGCTCATTATTAATACACCAGTGCTCTCCCAACCAGTGCCCAGATCAAGTGGGCACTTTCAGTCCTTTATTTTCTTGGCTGATTCTGTGTTTGACACTGCGGGTCATTCCTTTCTACTTGAAATTTGCTACTTCCTTCGCTCCCCTGACTCATACACCCAATTTGCTCTGCGCCCCTTCTCTCTTTCTCAGTAGTTAGCAGCACCAGCTGTCTAGGAACCTAAGTCAGAAACCTGGGAATCGTTGATTCCTGCCTTTCATCAGTCTCCCATCCAAACAGTTATCATGCCCTGCAGATTTTGCCTCCTAAATATTTCTTAAATTTCTCCCCATCTCAGCTCCCACTGCTTGGATTCAGGCCTGTGATGGCTCTCCCTGAGATTACAGCAGCAGGCTCTTGACTGGCCATCCTGCCTCCAGTCTTGGTTTCAAATCCCCCCTTGACACAGATTGACTTAAAACTTGAAAACTGATCACACCACTTCTCTCTCCTAAACTTTTCAGTGGGACTCCCATCGACTAAGAAAAGAAAGTGGCAGGACAGATAGTCTGATATCCCTATTGCTAGAGAAATGCACGAACACCCCCATGCAGAGCTGAGTTTGTGGGAAAGTAAAAGACATACTCAGGGGTCAATTTTAGACTGGTCAAAGTTAAAAATTCTGACAATTTGAATTGTTAATAAGGATGTGGAACAATAAAAATTTCTATACGTTTCTGGATAAATATAAGTGGGTATAATTATTTTGGAAAGCAAATGGGCAAGTTTTGGTAAACCTAAGTGTGCAGACCCTACCAGCTAGCATTTGCAATTTGTAGTATATTCCCTAGGGCAGTGGCTCTCAAGGTGTGGTTTGGGGAACCTGAGCACTGCTGAGACCCTTTCAGGGGATCCTCAAAATAAAAGCTAATTTCATGATAATACCAGCAGGTATTTGCCCCTGTAATTCGCATCCTCTCTCGAGTCTACCTTGGAGTTTTTCAGAGGCCGCATCACATGTGATGACATCATCACTCTGAATGGAATGTGTGCCTGAATATTCTTAAGTTTCTAGACTTTTCAAAGGTGACCTCTTTGGGTTCTTCAAAATTTGGGAACAGCTGCCATCCAGAGACTTACCCACTTGTAGATACGGGAATAGGTACGAAAATGTTCATTGTGGCATTACTTACAATAACAAAGAACTGAAAAACTAAGTGATTATTATCAGAAAAATAATGACTTTTTAGTAATAAATAGCATAAAAGTAATTAAACTAGAGCAACAATTATGGACCTAGAGAAATGTAAAAAAACATGCTGAGTGAAACAAATCAAGTTGCAGAGACTTTGTACAGTATAACGTGGAAACAGAGTATTGTCATGTAAGCCACGACCAAAACCAAACGAAAACCCCAACCCCAATCAAATCAGAGGCGGCCAGCCTTTACTATTTATTCATGAGGAACCACGACAGAATGAAAGTTGTTGAGCCGGGCGCCTTGAGAAGACTAGTCCTGAGCTAGCTCTTTACATCTTGTTGGATAAACAAGGGAAAGGTTAGTAAACATTTATAAACTTGTGATAAAATGCAAGTTTAAGCTAAATTTCATTCTGTAATCATGAGCTGCATGGCTGCCATGTATGTCTGCTTCCTAATTATCTACATGACTCTTTTCTAAGAAGGGCAAAGAACTCTCCTGTAACATCGAAAGGGCAGTTTTAGTAATTCTAAGGACTAGGATGAGTCTATGTTTATTATGGAAAACAACACTTGAGTATTTCTGTAGAAAATCCTGCTCCCTATTTTTGTCATAGGAAGTTTATCTTACCCACTCACCTAGGTGACAATTAACTGCTGTGATATCAATGACCCAGCTCTAATGAACTCAACCTGTATAAATGGTTTATGAACTAGAGATTAAGGTTTGTCCCCCCTACAAATGGACTTTCACGTAAAATGTAAATCTGACAGAGTGGTTCTCAAACTTGTTGGCACATCTCCTTCTTCCAGAAAGACTTCTCTCCCAGCTTAGGTAGGTGGCTCTTCTCTGAGCTCACCTGGCAGTCATTACCTACTCAACAGTGTCGCAATTACTACTCCACTGCACTGGTTTGAGCGCTAACACATCTCCCTCCTGACTGGGTTGTCAGCTTTCTCTGGGTGAAGCCCTGTCTTATTCACTGTACTACATCCCTGTTCAGTAATGAATCGACAAATCCATGCTTATTACTCATTTAAAATGCATGAGTGCCCTTCTCCCACCTGGCCACACGTCACAGTGTTAGAAAGGACACTCGCTACCTGTTTCTTCTCACCTCATACTGAAAAGACATATCGTCGATGGTCGTCATTTAATCAAAGGCACATTTTTGTTTATTTCTTTCACTACTTAGCCAAGGTCAGGCAGCATATTTTTGACCATAAATATTCCCCATGAAGAAAGCAGCAAGTGGACTGGCATTGGGGGCAACCTCTTTTATCACAGAGCAATGCCTCCCCACCCTTCCTGTTAATTCAGCTTATGCTTTGTCCAGGGTCATCCAGACACACCTTTCCCAACCTACTCAAGGCTTGAAAGTCACTTTTACCGCAACAAATAAAAAATCTCTTACCCTGGAGCATGTGTTCTCGGTAAAAGAGAGTCACTTATCACTTTTCATTACTGTGCATATGTCAAGAGCTGATTCATACAGGAAATATCAGTGTCTCCTTCCAATTGTAGTAAAGATATATCTTACTTCACATACTCAATAGTCAATGATTCAGACATCACTAGGTGTCTACCAAGGTCATTTAATAAAGAAATTCTGCCAAATCACCTTCTTTCTCTCTGAGCATGATGCCATTATTGTCTCTGTGGCTGGTTTTATAAACTTTTCTTTAATAGTGTGAGTCATACCTGTTTTTCCTATAAGGAGTGCACACTGAATGATGCTATTGGGGTATAAGTGAATAGTGGTTAAAAGAGTGTGTGCAGAAGGCTGGACCACTAGGTTCAAATCTCAGCTGTGGGATTCACTAGTGGTATGACCTCCAGCAAGGTATTTTAGCTATTCAAGTGACTTAAGTTCCCTTTCCTATTAGATGAAAATAGTGATAGACATTCATTCACAGAGTTCTTGTAAAGATTTAGTTAATGTATGTAAAGTGCTCAGAATAGTGCCTGCCACTCAGTAAAGATTAGCTACTATGTTAGCAGGGTTTTTTGTTTTTTTTTCCTATGAGTGCAAAAGTAATCAATTTCATATGAGAGAGAATTATTTTGCTTTTAGTCTGAGAAATAAAACACATGATTGGTTTCACAAAGAAGCAGGTGAGCTTTGTTTGAAAATAATGTACAAGGCCCATAGCTTCATGTTACTACTTGACAAAGTTTCACAATAAACAACACACCAGGGAATAGGGGCAAATGAATAACCACACCAATGCAACCTAATTTTCAGATGATTATTCTATTCACACTTTTTCTTTGGCTGGTTTACAAAATTATTATACTCAGACTTATATTAATCTTTGAGATTACTTATAATTAATAGTGATGACATTATTCTCAGTTTCAGAATTTGCTATTTTCATCATATGTTTATGCTTTTTTTATTTTTTTTTATTTTTTTGGGGGTACAGCAGGTTTATGTTTATGCTTTTATGAGCCACTTTTAACTCTTCATAAGATCTTCGTTGTGACTGGGACTATAATGTAACCCAACGGTATGAATGTAAGATGCAAATTTAACAGGTAAACACGAGAACATACAAATACTATTAAATTGTTAATTAGGATAAACCAACCGGAGGCAGTCCTTGTGATACATGAGCCACCTTTAAAACACACACTTTCTAAGGATGAACCGGTATGTCACTGAAAATCATAATTAACGTGATAAAGACTAGTGTGTTCCATTCTCAAAAATGCCTCAGCTCCCATCTCAAACTTCACGTGGAAAGACATTTCTAAGTCAACTGGAAACAATGAACACAAATTACACACTAGGTGATGTTCAGGAATTACTGTTAACCTTATATGATATGATAACGGTATACCAAAGTCCTTTTCTG
Organism: Hippopotamus amphibius kiboko; assembly: GCF_030028045.1. Taxonomy (NCBI): domain Eukaryota; kingdom Metazoa; phylum Chordata; class Mammalia; order Artiodactyla; family Hippopotamidae; genus Hippopotamus; species Hippopotamus amphibius. The sequence goes on from NC_080202.1 coordinate 18,426,984, forward strand.
TAGAGATAATACTGGTATGTAAGGGCAAAATGATAATACATCTTGGATTTCTTTTTAAAAACACCGAACCAGGACTTCCCTGGTGGCGCAGTGGTTGAGAATCTGCCTGCCAATGCAGGGGACACGGGTTCAAGCCCTGGTCTGGGAAGATCCCACGTGCTGCAGAGCAACTAAGCCCGTGCGCCACAACTACTGAGCCTGCGCTCGAGAGCCTGTGCTCCGCAACCAGAGAAGCCACTGCAGTGGAAGCCCTCATGCTGCAACGAAGAGTGGCCCCCGCTCACTACAACTAGACAAAGCCCGTGCGCAGCAACGAAGACCAATGCAGCCATAAGTAAACAAGTAAATAAATAAATAAATACACCAAACCAAACACACATAAAAACATGAGGTGAATACTGGATAAAATAAGAATGGCAAGATACTGATAATTTTTCAAGCTGAGAGATGGGGACTCATTATACTACTGTTTCTACTTTTGTGAATATGTGCTACTTTTCACAATAAAAATATCAAAAAGAAAAAGAAACTATACCTTTTAACAAGCCACACTAAAAAAGTGACTGTACACTAGGCCCTCAAAATTCAATAAATTCCAGAAACTAGAAATAGTACATTTAACATTCTGTGATCATAATTCAGTAAGACTAAAAATTAACAACAAATTAGAAAATGAAATGAACATACATTCAAAACATGAATTACCTGGAAATGATTAAAAAAAATTTAAATAACTTTTTTTGGGGAAGAGGAAATCTAAATATAAAATAATGTATGAGGTCCTATAGATACAGTAAAAGTCGTTCTCAGAACAAATTCCATAGTCCATTATTAATAATTGTGAAAGAAAAAATGCATGAAGTGCCCAACGCCAGAAGTGAAAAAAGATAATCTCCTGCTTTCTGCTTCTCCTTATATTCCAAAAAGAACTGATATAGATAAAAAGCAAAATTAATAAATTAGAAACAAGAAAATGGTGGAATTAATAAATCAGACAGGTAGTTCTTCAAAAAAAAATAGTAAAATGCTTCACTAACTAAAGTTGATAAAGAAAAAAAGAGAGTGAGTACTAATCAAACACACAGAATAAGAAATGATACACGGGAATGACGAAAGATACAAAAGAAACAAAAAGAAACATAAGAGATAACTCCATTCAAGTCTGTTAATTACATTTGAGAACCTGGATGATTTTCTAAGAAAATATAAATGCAAAACTGATCCAAAACAGACCAGTTCTTATGAGGAACTAGAAAAAGTTATTGAAGAGTTACGCTCCAACAAATGTCCCCTTTCCGATGTCTTCACAGCAAATTCAACCTGATCAATGAACTCCAACACTATTTAGGCTCTTCCAAAATATGGAAAAAGAAGGAAAACTGTCCGTATCATCTTGCTCAGGCAAACATAATACTGACACTGAACTGATAGTAGAATTCTCTGTATCGATAGCTCAAAGAGAAAAAAACTGTATGAGCATCTTGATACCTTCTAAGAAGTAATTCGATTCAGTCCAACATTATTTATTCTTGATTTTAAAAGTATCTTAACAAAACTGGAATAGATGGATTCCTCTTTAACATGCTCAAACGCATCTAGCTCAATCGGTATCATGCATAAATAGAAACCATTCAAAGCATTCCCATTAAAAATTCAGGAACACTTCAAGGATGTCCAATATCACCACTCCAGAAAATACCTCGAGGAGGCTTTACAGCAGTGTGGTCTCCAGCCCACACTATGACTGGTAGTCTGAGAACAGTGGCACAGGACAGCTAATCCTGGCACAAGAACAAAAAGAAATTTTCCCTTGTGCCATCTCAAAAGGACACTGGATCTTACATGCTTCTGTTATGTCCTTTACCAAACATCATAGATGGTGTGCTTAAAAACACTGTTGATTTATTGATAAAATCAGGCAGTCCAATTTTTGTACCATACTCACATAGTATTTAGTTTGCTAGTGGAATGCCAAATTTGTTATTTTGAATTAAAAAAGAAAAGATCATTAACTACTCTACAATTCCATCTTTAACTCCAAATAAAATTATAAACGACAATCACATATCATTTTAGCCTACATTTTGAGCATTTTATTTCACTAGCTTGAGGTCTTTTCCTCCTTTCTCAGCATCACATCACCTCATTTCTTTCACATTTTTTCCACGCTTTCTCCTCCACACATCCCTTTGTTCTCCCCCGTCCTGCCTTTGAGATTGCACCAATTGTGCTACCATCCTCTAATCAGGCAGCCAACAGACAAAATAAAGCCAACAGACAAAAATAAAATTCTGGGAGCCGAGTGATCCAGGAGGCCGATGGATCTGAACGTTGATAGCACGTAGCTTCTGAATTTCCCATATAAACATGTCTGTAATTTCACACGACCACAACAGAAGATTGCCAACTGATTCCAGATTTGAGCTTGACTATGACCCCACAGCTCGTGTGTCATGGGGGCTACAGGCTGTGAGCCACATTTAGGATTGAAATAAAACCTAAAAACACTCATGGCACGGAGTGTGGAGCAGGCCAGGGGCTGGCAGGACTTAAGTTTCCAAGGGGCTGGCGGCTCTTGCTTCTGTGGAATTCGGGAGTTGCAACTGTGACTGCAGAGTGTCCACAAATTGCTTGGGGAAAAATGATTAGAGCCTTAAGATATTATTTTAAGAATGGATATCTATGTTTAGTAGCCTTCAATATGTGACAGAGGAGGGGCCTTGACCTCTTAATTACAGCATGCCACATGGGAAAGGATGGATCCACTCCTAGAGCCAGGATCAAAGCTGTGTGATCTGAACTGGCCCAAGTACATGACATAGTGACCAATGAAGACGTTTGTCTATAATCAACTACAGATGCCCTTTAAGAAAGGGCCAATTCCTCCCCCCTCCCTGCCCCCCGCAAAGAAGACACAATTCACAAAAGCACCTATTTGTCTTATAGGTGGGTCAAGAAAGCCACTCTTCAAATCCATCACCTTACTTCAAACTTGTTGGTAATGGCCACACAAAAGATAAATTCCTCCAATACTTTTCCACCTCCCTTTGAGAATCCATTTTTAATATCCCCTTATATGATGATTTTGATCTTGCCCTATGATACCCTAGGATGAGAACATACACTTAAAAGTATCCATGCTCCAAAAAAATAAGCGAGTTTTTTTAAGGGGTTCTGTACCCCACTCCTCTTTCCAGAGAGCAAAATATTTAAAACTAAATGGGTACAGAATATTAGAGAATCATGATGCTTTGTAATGCATTTGGTGAGATATTTTCATTAAAAATCAGCTGGGACTTCCCTGGTGGTGCAGTGGTTAAGAATCTGCCTGCCAATGCAGGGGACACGGGTTCAAGTCCTGGTCCAGGAAGATCCCTCATGCTGCGGAGCAACTAAGCCCGGGCGCCACAACTACTGCACTCTAGAACCCCAAGTCACAACTATTGAGCCCATGTGCTGCAACTACTAAAGCCCACGTGCCTAGAGCCTGTGCTCTGCAACAAGAGAAGCCAGCGCAATAAGAAGCCTGTGTACTGCAACGAAGAGTAGCCCCCACTCTCCGCAACTAGAGAAGGCCCCCGTGTAGCAATGAAGACGCAACTCAGCAAATGAATAAATAAATAAATTTATTAAAAAAAATCAGTTAACAGTAAACTACCAGTTAACAATGAAAACTGTAGTCTTCTTTCAGGATCTCCCCAACCACAGAACAAATAAGTATCGTATTCTGGGAATTAATGAACACAATGCATAGAAGATGGATGATAGGAATCAAGGATGTTTACAAATACTTAATAGTAGTAACAGCAGTACTAGTATTAATAACAGTAGGTATCAGTATTGAACTTGGTGTCAGGCACTACTCTGAGTAAACAGATGTGCCCTGCAATGGGACCTGCAAGAATGAAATGCTGGACATACCCAAACATCCAGTAACAGCAGACGGATTGAAGAAACTCTAGTAAATCATATTAAGGACTAACTCAGCTATTGTAAATATGCAAATAAGTGTTTACATATGTAAAGTTATAGCAAAAAATATTACACAATGGTATGTTATTATTTAAATGTATGTATAATAGAAAAGAAAATAACAATTTTAAAACTACAAAAGGATTTATATTTTATCACGATTCTATGTGAATTTATATTGCTATTGCTTATGTAATAAAACCAATAAAATTCGTTGAAATCTAGAGAGTTATTTCTAAAAAAAGGATATTTCTAGCAATTTCAAAAACCCTCTAAAATGTCAAGCATATAACCAAGCATATGAAGAGAAACAAGATGCACTACACAGATTATCTGTAATTCTTGATGCTGAGTAGTTAACGGTTTAGATGGTGACAGTGGAGAATGAGAAATTTTTTTATGAATGAGAAAGCAACACAAGTTTGTATTTCCTCTGCAGTCTTTGTGGTTATACAGTGTATTCCTTTAAGAACAATTAAGTTTGGAGGTTCTGATTTTAGGCAACATCATTGATTCTGCCCCTTCCAACTTGCCACTGAATCTCTATTAAGGCACAGAACAGCTTTGGAAACACACTGAAAGCCAAGTTCTCACATATTTAAACCTTTTAAGATGTACCGTGATTAACACAGTATGATACGGGCATAGGAATTCACCATGGGACAAGACAGTGAGTGCTGAAATAGATGCAAGCATATATGGGCATTTAATATTAAACAAAGGTGGAATTTCAATTTAGTAGAAAAAAGAGGCATTTTAAAAATAAATGGAATTAGAATAGCTGGTTAGAATGGAATTTTTAAAATAAATAGAATTAGAATACCTGGAACAAAACAGAGTTGGACCCTTATATCACACCATGTACAAAACCAAATCCCAGATCTATAATATTTCTTCCGGAAGAAACCCAAGAACTATAAAGAAAAAGACATAGTTCATATATTAAGTGAAAAAATGTCACGTCAAAGAGTATACCATGAACAGAGTCGAAGGACAAATGAGAGCTTGGGAAAAATAACTGCAGTACGTAAAGACAAGAGCTCCCAGAAATTTCTAAGAAAAAGGCAAACAACCCAACGGAAAAACGGGCCAAACAGAGGAGGCAATCCCTGAAGCCAGTAAACACACCCTCACTAGCAGTTGTGAAAATAAATAAACGAAATAGTAGAAATGAGGTACCATTTCTCACCGATAAGAATGGAAAACATCCACACGTTTGGTGTCTTACCTATGGATGGTGGGATTTTAGGTGATTTTCCATGGATTTCCTTATACTTTTTGTATGGTTTGAATTTGTTTTTACAATGAGCACATTTTAATTATATAATTAAAAAGATAAAGCTAATTTTTATTTAAAAAGGAAATAAGAAATTAATTGTTGGGGATTCTTGTTTCAAATAGTATCTCCTGATGCTGCCTCTCTTAACGGCACACTACATTCCCACAAAGGATACAGAAAAAATGAAAACGTACATCACATGGAAAGTTAGGTGACTGATGACCTCTTCCCAGAAACTGAAATTCCCACTAATTTTATGGCCTGTGGAGCTGGTTTGAAGAACATAATCAGTAGATCACGTATATGGTACCCTAGAATGGTATGCCTGAGAATTTAGAGGGAGGTCATCCCCTACTCACTGCCTTATGGTTAAGAGATGCAAGATCTACACCATAGAGAAGAATGGACGGCTTTCCCTCCACGGCACGGGTGATAGTTTCTGAAGCAGCCATCCCTTCTCTTTCAGAATGTCTCTTTTCTAGGTAGAAATTGTAATTTCTCACTAGAAAGCAAGCAGAGGTGCTATAAGAGGACTGAGAAAGGACGAGTCCTAGTAGGCGTGTATACCTGGAACTGGACCTTTTCTGTAAGAGCTGGGCCCTGGGGTGGGGAGAGACAGGGTGGGCCCCATCTTTGGCTGGCAGGGAGTAATAGGTTAAAGTCTGTGGGACGCTGACAATTGTGAAAGAAGTGAACAAAATGCCGATGCAGATTTAAGAAGAGGATTCTACCAGCCAACAAGTGGAAAGAAAGTGAGTTCAGGGTAGGGTGACTTTGTATCGTTTGTTACCCATACTGGGACACTTTGAGAGTGAAAGGGGTCCTACTAATATTTACAACAGACAACAGTCATAAACCAGGACTGTCCCAACCAAACAGAGAGGTATGGTCACCCTGGTTCAGGGCCAAACCCTGAGTCCAGTCAATCTCTTAGATAGGTATAAAGAAGAAAAACAAAATATCAGATCTGCAACAACAAAAAATCCCACTGGTAATTACTGAAGATCAAAAGTAAGGATTTGAATATACAGAAGAACAGATGTGTGAAAATTACTTATTTTGGCAGACAGAAAACAGAGATTCGACTTGCAAATTTACAGGCTGTCTTGAGAGAGAAAACAGAACCCAGTAAAAGCAATATTAAAAAAAAAATTAATAGAAGGAAACTGTTCTAAGATGAAGCAGAATTTAGTATTCCACTACAAAAGTTTTTCTGAATTCTAGGAAAAATAAATGAACGAGACCAACACTTAGAAGCATCTTGGCAATTAGAATGGAATAAAAACTTTAATAATTTGCACATTATATAATCTTTTACCCAGAAAAGCTAATAGAATCAAAAATATGAAACAAGAAAGGTTTCATCCTGGATACAGATAAACCAACGTAAGCCAATGTTACTTCTCTATATCAACACTACCACATAGAAAATGTAATAAAAACACAATAATTAAAAGCATAGCAGCTACAACAACAATAAAACATCTAGGAATTAACCATGAATTCATAAGGCCTCTCTACATCTAAAAGTCAAAAAGATGATTTAAATAAGCCTATTCAATACTCTTAAGATGATTTAATACTGTAAAAATGTTAATCCTTTCAAATTAACCTATAATTTCAATGCAATCCTAATAAAAGGTATTGTTGAATTAAATGAACTCAATAAACACATTAAAATTTATATTACAAAATAAAGATCTATGTATAGAATAATTCACCTCAATAAAGAAGAGCAAAGAAGATGGACTTACCCTACCATATACTAAGACACACTACAATAAAAACTGTGTGGTACTAGTACGAAAAGAGGCAGATACAAAAATGGAATAGAACACAGCACTCAGAAACAGAATATATATATATATATATATATACTTCAAACATAATAAAAGTGGCACCACAATCAATAGTAAAAGAACAGATTATTTAGGATTTAGATGGTATTGAGAAAACTTGCTCACCATGGTGAAACTGGATTCCTACAGAGAACCACATACACAGGTGGATTCTGAATGGATTAAAGACCTAAATGTGAAAGGTAAAACTATACAGTTCATAGAAGAAAACAGGATAGTACCTTTGCGACCTAGAGACAAGGAAAGCTCTCTTAAACAAAATTCCAAGGCACAAAATACAAGACAAAAAAAAAATTGAAGAATTTGATTATGTCAAAATTAAGGATTCTCTTCAATAAAACACATTAGAAAGTTCATTAGAATGCTGATAGAATAGGAGTATATATTTATAATGTCTAAAGTGAATAGGAGGGCTTCCCTGGTGGCGCAGTGGTTAAGAATGCACCTGCCAATGCAGGAGACACAGGTTCGAGTCCTGGTCTGGGAAGATCCCACATGCTGCAGAGCAACTAAGCCTGTGTGCCACAACTACTGAGCCCACATGCCACACCTACTGAAGCCCATGCGCCTGGAGCCTGTGCTCCGCAACGAGAAGCCACCGCAATGAGAAGTCTGCACAGTGATACGAAGAGGAGCCCCCGCTCACCGCAACTAGAGAAAGCCCAAGTGCAGCAATGAAGACCCAACACAGCCAAAAAATAAAATAAATAAATTTATTAAAAAAAATAAAGTGAATAGGAGATTAATGTCTAAAATAGTCAAGGAATTCCTGCTAATCAACAAGAAAATGATACCAACTCCTGTAGAAGAATGGATAAAAGATATGAACGAGCAGTTTACAGGAAAACCCAAAAAGCAAGCAAGCATTTAATGAGATGCTCAAATTCAATGGTAATCAGAGAAACAGGAAGTAAAAAAACAATGAGATATCATTATACTTATTAGTCTGGCAAAATTCAGGTACCTGGATAATACTGGTAAGGATGTGGGCACAGAGTAACCTCTATATACAAACTGGTGATGTGCAAACCGGCAGGTATTCTGGAGAGAAGCCTGGCACTATTTACGCCAATTAGGGTCACATATACCCAATGACCCAGCCACCTTTCCCCTGATGGATACGCCGAGGACATTCTCCTAGAGGCACACGATTTCTTTTCATATGCACATATAATTTTTTTTACATTAAAATAGTTCAATCAGAAGGTATGGAAATGGGCGCGAGGGATAAAGAGAAATACCTGAGCGAGTGAACGCAATGAGAAGGGGCCCTGCACAGATCAGTGATGACAGGCACCATGATCTTACGAGCATCGCGGAGTCAGCCCTGCACGCTTTGGTCAAGTGCCGGCGGTGGGTCGTGATGGGGGAGGGAGGTGGCGTCACACATGCTGGCCAAGCTTTTGAATTACAAGATAGAAAAAGTCCTTTATGCAGTGAAGCTGAGGGAAACAACTCAGTTAACTACAAGAGACAAAAACCAGACTGCTTCAGACATCTCTCCGATTCTAAATACCAGAAGAGAAAATAGCTTCAGAGTTTTGAGGATGAAATAATTTTGCGCTCACACAGCCCAGTAAGTTCTCCACGTGTGAAGGCAACAGAAAACACTCGTAAGATATGCACTGATCATCGTGAACATTTCTTGAATCGACGAAAACATTCAACTCGTCTTTAAGAACATAAAATTAAGGCCTTATCCTTACATATAAAATATAAATTTACCTTTTGTAGAAAGAGGACAATCCTTATGAGCATCTGGGCACGGAGCTCTTCCAAGGTAAACAATGTTCGGGGTGTTCGAATGAAAATTTTGGTCTTCCCATAAGCTACATCATCCTGGAAGCCACAATGTTCAATCAGTTTCTTGACAGCCTCTTTGTCTGAAGGGAGGTCATGGTTGGGCCAGGTGAATTCAGAGATCATTTTGTACCTGGATGAAAAAAAGAACGACATGGATTAAGGGAGGAAAACCACATGGTATCAATAGGTGCAGAAAAGCTATTCAACAAAATTCAAGATGCTTCGCGGAAAGAAAGAAAAAAACTTCTTAGCAAATGAGGAATAGGGATGAATTTCATTAGCCTGATAAGAGACAGAGAAAAAGGCTTCAATAAAATACAACACTCCTTCAGGATAACAACTCTCATTAAACTAGGGTTAGAAGGGTATTCCTTAATTTAAAAAAAGCTATTTGCCAAAAACTTGCTGCAAATATTATTTGTAACGTGGCAACCTTGGAAGCATTCTCTTTACAAACAGAAACAAGACGAGGATGCCTCTATCACAGGTTTTTGAACTGGTAAATGACGGGGAGGAACAAAACATTACTTATGAACAATGTGACTCACTTCAAAGGAAATTAAGCAGATCTTCAGATAAACTATCATCACTAAAAGAAAACGAAGCAGGGCTCTGCACATAAGGTCAATACACAAATCACTTGCAATTCTACATACAAGCAGCCAACAGCTCCTTGATACGTGGGCCTCTCATAGGTTAGTTTCCTACAACGGCAGCTTCTTTGCGAGGGTGACTGTGAGCAAGACAGAAGTCAAAGAGCCTCAGTCTTTTGTAGCCTCATCTCACAAGCGACATCCTATCACCTTTGCCATATTCCAATTTGCTAGACGCAATTCACTAGGGCCAGCCCACACTCATGGGAAGGGGGGATGACGCGGGGCATGGATACCAGGAGGTGGGGATCGCTGGGACGAGTTCAGAAGGCTGCCTATGGCAGTGCTTTCTTCCCACCCTTGGTGCAAAGTTGTTTAATCCATGTAGTAAAATTGAGTAATATTTTTCACACGCTGCATCTGAATTTTAAGTCATAGTGAGAAAGGCTTTCCTCACACTCGGGTTACAGAGTAATTCACTTGTGGGTTCTTCTAGTACTTGTATGTTTTCCTTTTTTACATTTAGATCTCTGATCCATTTGGAGTTTATTTTGGATCCAATTTACTTTTTTTTTAAAGTCTTTTTTTAAAATTTTGTTTTAAATTTATTTATTTGTTTATTTTATTTATGGCTGCGTTGGGTCCTCGTTGCTGTGCACGGTTTTTCTCTAGTTGCGACAAGCAGGGGCTCCTCTTCGTTGCGGTGTGCAGGCTTCTCACTACAGTGATTTCTCTTGCTGCAGAGCACGGGCTCTAGGTGCGTGGGCTTCAGTAGTTGCAGCATGTGGCTCAGTAGTTGTGGCTCTCGGGTGTAGAGCACAGGCTCAGTAGTTGCGGCTCTCGGGCTGTAGAGTACAGGCTCAGTAGTTGTGGCACACGGGCTTAGTTGCTCCGCAGCATGTGGGATCTTCCTAGACCAGGGATCAAACCCATATCCCCTGCACTGGCAGGCGGATTCTTAACCACTGTGCCACCAGGGAAGTCCCATGGATCCAACTTACTTTTGACAAAAAAAAAAAAAAAATTTCCTATATTGTTTAGTAAAAAGTTTGTCTTTCTCCCTCTGACTTAATGTGCCATTTTATCATATGCTAAATTTCCATATGTACTTCAGTCCATTTCCAGGCTTTATGGTCTGTCTCTCCCTCTGCCCATCAGTACCACATGGTTTTAAAGATAGATGTTATAAGTATATTTTAATATCTGGTGGTCTCTTCTCTTTTCCTTTTTAATGGTCTTTCCAGATATTCTTATGTTTATTTTTCTATATGAACTTTAGAATCAATCTGCGTAGTTGCAGGGGAAAAAAAAAATCACAAAACAAATGAATCCTTGCTGGTATTTTTATTAGGTTCCCATGTTAAATTCATTAAATGTAGCTATGATGTTGAGTTGTCCTATCCAAGAGCAAGGGATATCGTTCCATTGGTTCAAGTCTACTTTTGTACCTTTCAGGAGTCTTCACGTTTTCCTCCTAGGGCTTTACACATTTCTGGTTAAGAAAATATATATCTAAGGGGCATCTGATCCCTTATTTCTTTTTTTAATTGGAGCGTTATTGCTTTACACTGTCGTGCCAGTTTCTGTCGTCAACAAAGTGATATGCTGTCCTCATATCCCCTCCCTCTTGCGTATCCCTCCCACCCTCCATATCCCACCCCTCTAGGTCATCACCAAGCATCGAGTTGATCTCCCTGTGTTATCCCTTCTTCTTGACCTCTCTCTCTTTTCCTAGTTTCCATTTCAGCTTCCATGACAGCATGGTCTCCCTGGCTTCTTTCTATCTCTCTGGGTATTTCTTCTCAATCTCATTTTCTGGCTATTGCTCGTTACTGGACCCCCAAATGCTGGAGTGCCCTGGGCTCATATCAGGCCATCTTCTCTCTATGGACAACCTCCCACATCACCTCATCTGTTTCATTCACTTTATTTTTCAACTAATGCATTTATTATCCCAAGTCCAGTTCTCAATTCTGAGCTTCAGACTCACATATCCAATGCCTATATAGACCTAAAGGCATCTTCGGTCCTTCTTACCTCAATGTTCTTGGTTACCAAAGCCAAAATCCTGGGAGTTATTTATTTATATTTATATATATATATATGTATGTATATATATAATTTGGGTGGGGAGGGGATTATATTTGCTTCCCTTCTCTGCTCTATCATTCCTTCTAATCCATCATCAAGTCTATTTACATATATTTAAAATTCAACTATTCTCATCTTTACTGCCACAATCCTAACATAAGCCACCATCGGGTTTACTACAGTAGACTCCTAAACTGTTTTCCATTTCCTCTCAAATCCATTCTGCATATTTAGCAGCCTGAGTAGTATTCCAAAAAGCCTCACATCATTTTTATCTTTTACTGCTCTCCTGCTTTCATTACTCTACTCCAATCACTTTGGCCTTCTTTAGGGTCCTGTAATGTGGGTGCCTCTTTCTTGCTCTGGAGACTTTGCATATGCTGTTCCCATTGCCTGGAATGCTTTTTAATCTACTCTTTGAAAGGCTGAGACTCCTTATCTTATGGTCTTTTTCTGATTTTCCTTCATCAACCAGCAACTCTCACCCCCATTATTCCCAAGGCAGACAGCTGGGTTTCTTTTCCTCACACCATTCACTACAGTTTGTAATCATATTGATTTGTGGGTTTGTCTGTTGAACGTCAGTGTATGGGTATCATGAAGGCAGTGGTTTTGTTTTGTTCCCCACTACATGCCATGTGCCTACTGTGTTGCCTGCCATACAGTGAGGAATGAGATACCTACTGAATGAAAGAATGGAAGAAAATATATTTAAAAATCTAGTCACTTGCCAGATAGAGACAGAAACAGAAACCAAAGAGTACTAATATAGAGAGAAAGGTAATATTACGCAATGTCACGTGAAAAAAGGAAATAAAACTTAAAAACTTCCAAATTCATTATAAAACTATCAACAGAATATGAGTCAACAGGCAGCAATGATGTGTGTTTAAAGTTTTAGGCATACTGCAGAAACGAGAAGCAATCCTACTGCCACACTGCTCAGCTAACACCTCAGGATAACGATGCCCTTCCTTTCTTCCCGATGGTCAAGGGCATGCCCTCAGTTTTCCAGCAAACCAGCATCCTGAACTTGCAAATTAAAAGGCTGAACTCATCTGCTGTCTGACAACTAGCTTTATGTCCCTGAAAGACTTCAGCAGCTTTTAAGGTTATCAGTACATTTAAAACCCTTCTCTCTCCTTTTCAATAAAAGAATGAAAATGGAAGTGACAAGCAGAAATTTAGATTCAAAGCTAATTTACAAAAAAAAAAAAATCTGTAGCATCTAAAAGCACAAACTCACTGTGGAAAATACTACTTTTCCTCCCACCAGGACTGAAAACATTCACCAATGTCCTATACACCTTCCATCCTACCCCACGTCCCACTGTTTAGTTCACTCAGTATGACAATAAAATAAAATGTCAGTTTCTCAATGTGAACAAACTCATTTTATGTAACGTGGCAGATAAACACAGCCTGTGGAGTAGGGACAGACCATTTTCATGCACACCCCACCATCTCATCCAGCACTCTTCCTAGATGACTCTAGTAGAGAGGACCTAATCTCAATGTAGATCATCATCAACTGGAGAGACTTCAGTCTTTCCACAACTCTTCTTTTAAAGGGCAAGTTTCACACTTTTATTGTGATTATTAATATGCTTCAGTTTTCTCAACTTCTCATTTAACGTTTTCTATTAGGTGCGCGTCCTCGTTGTTGCTTTTCACGCTGTTTTCTCTTGGGTAGACTGAGTTTTCTTAAGTCCATTCTATTCCTTCCTCTGATAAAGCCACACACCCAACTGTGAGGCGATGCACTGTTAAAAACCATAGGTGCAGGAGTCCACTGCCTGAGTTCAGATACGGTTCCGCCACTACTTGGCTCCGTGACCCGAGGGAACCTTTGTGCACCTGGGATCCTCATATGCATAAAACAGGGGTAACACACTCTCCTCATCTGGTTGTCAGTTTCAGGGACGGACTCCATGCAGACTGCTTAAAACAGTGTCTGGTACTCATGACAACATTCCTACTCTACAGCCTCAATAAAAAAAAGAAAAACCAAATTTAAAGAACAGCATGATTTCAATAAGGAACATGATCAGTTTTGAGCATAACCTTTTGATCAATATAAAATTGTTTCAATTTTCTAGGCTATTCTGCTATAAAGTTTTATTCATTCCAAGAGTCTCCAATCAGCGTAAATCCCTTTCACTTCTGCGCACAAATAGCTGAACACTGGTGGAAAACAACAGACGGTGCTGGGTGGTCTCACTGTACACTTATAAACTCAAATGTCAAATGGGTGCTCAGATCTTCTTGGCAGCAAAACTACCATACAGATCTATGCTTTCCCACTCTCCAAAAGGAGTAGTTTCATTTCCCTTCCAACCTCCTACACCACCTCTCCTAATCCTCACTCTCAGCTCATGACCTTGTCTCATACTTTATCGAGGAAATAGAAGCAATTGGATAGGAACATCTTCATCTTTGCCTCAACTGGCCTTTGAGGCTTCCTGCATCTGTATTCATATTCTCTACCTTTCATCCTGTTGCTATGGGTGAAGCATCCCTGCTCCCATCTAAAAGTTGGCAAACCTTCCACTTGTGCTTGGGATTTCATTCTTTGCCTCCTCAAGGACACTATTATTACAATTATCTCCCTCCCTCCTGCATGGCTGGTTTCTCCCTCTGTTCTGAATCACCCCCACCTGCATACGAACATTTTCTCATATCTCCTTGACCTCACATTCCACTCTGGCGGCTGCTTCCATTTTTCTCTGCTCTCATTCAGAGCACACATTCTTGAGTTGTCCACAGACATCCAACTCCTCACTTCACTTTCCCTTCCTGTTCAAATGGGGCTCTGTCCAGCCCTTTCTGCTTTGATCTCTACGCTGCCTAGTCTAATGGTTAAGCTTCTGCTTAACCATCTTACCGGATGGCAGAGTAACATTTAATATGATAACTGTACTTTTCTTCTTGAAATGCCATCTTCTCTTGGCTTCTGTGACATAACCCTCTTCTGATATTTCTTCTACCTCATTGGTTGCTTCTTCTCTTCTCTTTGCTGGTTCTTTCACGTCAGATCATAAACCTAAATGTTGGCATCGGCCTTCTCCTCTTTTCTGTCCAGTTCCAAGACTTTATATATAATCTATATATCAATAACGCCAAGATTTCTATTTCCAGCCTGGACTTCTTCCCCGAACTCCAGATTTGTATGTCAAATAATTTACTTAGTTTTTTTACCTGGACATTTAGTAGCCATTTCATACCTAACACAGTCAAATGACAAATCTTGATTCCACCTTTGCCCCAGCTCCATGTTCTCTTCCTCAAACTTCTCTTCCCCAATCCTTCTTATCTCAGCAAACGGTACCATGCTTACCCAGATGCTCAACCTTCATCACTCTCTACTCCTCTCTCACCAAGCCAATCCATGAGCAAGTCTTGTCCACTTTCCCCCAGAACATATCCCGAATCGGTCCACTATTCTTGGATCTTCAAGGCACTCTCATTGAACCACCTCTCCTGGATTCCTGCAATAGCATCTCTAGACATCTCCTTGCTTCCTATTCACACAGCAATCTCTTAAGACATCCATAAGATCCTGTTGCTCCCTCCTTAAAATCCACCCATGGTTTTCTACCACACTTAGCCAAAATCTAAACTGTTTAGTCTGGATTACAACATTCAGCATGATCTGGCCTCTGTCCATCTCTCTGACCTCATCCCACACCACTGCCCTGTCACTCAGCATCCTCCAACCACACTGGACGATGTTTGGTACCTAAAATGCCACACCTGTTATCGCAAGTGAGACTTTTCTCCGCTGTTCCCTCTGCTCCACCTGCTCTTTTCTTTGACCTTTGTATGGCTGACTCCTTCCTGTCATTATTATCTCCTTAGAGACTCTTCTCACCAACCGATATTTTATGTATTTGTTTATTGAGATTTTCTGGAATCTGTAGTTTACAACATGGGAAATGTTCTATAAATATTTTAAAACAAACGAATGGATGGAATTTAAAACACTATTTTTATGATACCAGGTGTCAACTCTCATTATTGTTACTAACAGTAAATAACAATAGCAATAATACCTTACATTTACTGAGTGATTACTATATGCCAGGTACCATCCTAAGTGCTTTATATATATTTTCTCACTTCATCCCCCAGCAGCCCTACCAAGTAGTTACCATTATTATTCCCATTAAAAAAATTAATTAATTCCCCCCCATTTTATACATAGGAAACTGAGGCATGAAAAGGTTATATGATTCGCCCAAGGTCAAAAAGCTAAGAAGTGGCAAAGCCAGGATTCAATCAGGTAGACTAATTTCAGGGCCTCCATGATTAACTACTTAATATTTTGTTATTATCATAGTTAGTAATATCAGTAACAATAAGCAACATTAATTGAACATCTATTATGTGCCAGGTACCTAGTCTTTTCACTTTGGTTAATTTAATTCTTTTTACTTTAATTTAAAGCCTTATGAGGTAGTGTTACTATACTCATTTATAAATGCAGAAACAGAATCAAAGAAGTTAAATTTCTAGCTCAAGGTCATACAGCAAATGAGCAGCATAGCCAGGATTCCCACCCAGCTGTGACTCCAAATCCTTGTTTTTTGTCCTATGCTACATGCCCACATTTTCCCCATGAAGAATAAAAATTTTCCCCATGGTCCATAAACTGGCCTCAGGAAAGTCTTTCATAGCTGCAGTTTCCTCAACTCTTCTGTTCATTCAACAAACACTTAGATTGTCTGATAGGAGTTGATGCGTGGTTAAACATGAGCAGGACGCCATAATTCTCAGTGCACTAGCAGGTGTCCTTGTTTAGTCTATTCTCACCTGTGAAGAAACTTCTCGTAGGTCTGGCGGAAGGCAAACCCTGCCCGCCGCACCCTCACATTTTCCAGGAGTCCGAGATACTCTACTTGATGCCGGCAGCGTTCGTCGTCAAAGATCTGTGGGGATTTCTTGTCGTTGGGTTTGATGCAACGTACGTAATATGGTTCCTAAAGAAATAAGTGGGCAAATGGTAAGTTTCACTGGAGAAAAATCCCGGACTAAGGACGCTAACATGTAAACGGTGTTAACTGTGTCAGATTAAGCTCTGTGACTCTCCTTTCTCAGGCACAGACTTGCGAACAATTCTTCCTTTCCCTTCAATTTAAGGTTGGACGTTCTCAGGCATTCAGTTAAAATGTTCTATTATAATATTTTAGGATTCATCAGGAATAGTAGAAAAGGGATAAAACTAGGGTGTAAATAGTTGTGATGTGTAAATATCAAGTTTTTGTGCATTTACAGAAACATGGTTTAAAGTAACAGAAGGAGTAACAATAGAAAGAGGCAGAAGCTGTGGTAAAAATGCATTTTGATGAATAATATAAAACATTAGGCACGGCCCTGGTACATGACAAATGCTCCATTCAGCTGTGAATCATTTCAGTCCTTCACACTGGAATAGATTCTCTGGAATATCAGTGCTTTTAGGCGCCTAAAAAGAGCAAAAATGAATCTTCCCTAGAGAAAGATTACACAAACTTGGGCCTCCAATTATTTCTATAAACAGTTTTGCAAATATAATGTTTGGAACAAAATAAAAGTTAACCAGATATAAAAAGAGCCAAAATAACGTGAATTAGAAACAGCAAAACAACATACAAAATCAAAAGATACGTGGGGGTCCAGATGTTGGAGTTATCAGACAGAAATATTAAAACAACTATGCTTAGCATGTTCAAGGTGGCAAAAGACAATATTGAGACTTTTTTGGAGAACCAGAAACTACAAAAAAGAACCAAACCAAGTAGAAAATCTAGGACTTAAAAATACAATAACAGAAATGAAGAACTCAGTGGATCAGCAGAAGAGTAGATTAGAAATTGTTGAAGAAAAAAAATAGTGACCTAAAAGGAAGGTGAGAAGAATTTTCCCAGAATGGATCATGCAGAGACAAAAAGATGGAAAATAAGGAAGAGAGGTGAAGAGGCACAGAAGACACTGTGAGGTGGTCTAAGGAACTGGAGTCCTGAAGGAGAGGAGACAGAAGGAGCAGAAGCAATATTTGAAGAGCTAATAGCCAAGAACTTTGCAAAACTGATGAAAAACAATCAAGCTGTCACAAACTGAAGCAGTCCTACAAACTGCAAGCAAGGTTAAGAAAAAAATTTACACATAGGTACATCAGTAAAACTTCTGAAGACCAAAGAGCAGGCAGAAGAAAAAAAGGCTGAGTACCTAAAGAAGCAACAAACAGACTGACTTCTCAAAAGGAACTGTGGAATACAGAAGACAAATGAGTATTGCCTTTGAAATGCTGAAAGAACCGCCAGTGTAGAATCTTACACCCAGCAAAAATATCCTTCAAGAAGGAAAACAGCATAAGACAGTTACAGAATTTGTCAACATCAGGCCTCAAACATACAAGGATGAAGTTCAGGCAGAAGAAAAACAGTCCAAGAGGAAGCTCAGTGATATAGAAAGAGGAAAAAAGAAGTGATAAATGAATAAATCTAAACAGACACTGACTATTCCTAGTAGTAATGATGATGATGATGTCATCAGCTTACTGGCCTTATCTATATACAAATTTGTGTACATATATAAATAAAGTAATATTTATAAGTACATGACCAAAAGAGTACATAGTCGGGAGGAAGACAAATGGAATTAAGATGTTTTATGGACCCTGCACTGTCCAGGAAGGAGCACCAAATAATATTAGATTTTTATAATCAAGAATGATATTGTAATAACTTGAGTAACCACCAAAACAATATTATGATGTAAATCTTCCAAAATAACAAAGTGAATAAATGCAGTAATAAAAAATTATTGCAATACTTGGGGGTAGGGCGCGGTGTGAGGACAAGATGCCTCCTTAAGTTTAACTAAACGTTCTGACTCAAAAGACTCATAGCCCACACTTGGCAGGAGTCTACTCAGAAGGACAAGAACATGGTTTGCCAGCAGGCAGTGTCAAGGTCGTGCTGCAGCCCATACAGCACTTGGGCACAATGAGATGAGGTCTGTATCAGACAGATGTGGGAAGTGTCCTTGGTTTAAAAGCCTCATGCCCCACAGGGTTCAATATCTCTTACAACAACTCTAAAGACATAGCTTCCAGGGTCCTTGAAAGGGACATGCCTAATACATGAGTCATCACACTCAGGGAGCCAAAAGTATGTCATCCCCACCAGACATTTATCATTCTCCCAGTACAGGTGCAATTTACCAATAGGGGTAATTTTTATCTTAAGTGATGTTGCCTAGTAATACAGTTGATATCCCTCGTACTAGGTTAACAGAGCTAGAAATGTAACTGAGGTCATCAAGCAGAAGGAATAGAATTTTGTTTACCTTTTGCCCACAGTATTCAATCAAAAAGGTTAGGAAGCAAAGAAAAAGAAATATAGAAGAGACAAATAGAAAGCACCTGTGCAATGGTTGATTTAAACACAACATACGGTAGCTACATTAACAGTAAATGAACTAAATGACTTATTCAAAAGACAAAGATGGTCAGAATGGATAAAACACAAAACTAACTACATGCTATTTATGAGGGACAAACTTGAAACATAAGGATATGGAAAGGTTGACAATAAAAGGGTAGAAAAGGATAGGCCATGCAAATCCTGGCCAAAAGAAAAGCTGGTTTTAACTTTTTTATTCATGCAAAGCCGACTTGAAGGCAAAAAAGCAATACAGAAATAAACACATTTCATAGTGATAAATGACTCATACACTAGGAAGATATAATAGTTCTAACTTGAATAAGCTTAATAAATTCTCAAAATATTTAAAGCAAAAATGGAAGGTACAAGTAGACAACTTCAGAATCAAAGCAGGTTTTATCACACATTTCAGCACTGACAAAACAAAGTAATTAGTAAGAATGCAGAAACACTGGACAATAATAATATGACTAGCAAGCTTGACCTAATGGATGTGCATAGAATATTAAATGCAAATAATTTTAATACATCAACAAAACACATAAAGAAAACTTCACAAATTCCTAAGGACTGAAATCACACAGAGTCTATCCTCTGATCAACTGAGATTAAGCTGGAAATCAAGATCAAGAAGATAATTAGAAAATCTTAAATGATTGGAAATTAAGAAATATATTATATACTTCTAAATTACCCTTGGGTTGAAAGGAAAATTACAGTGTGAATTAGAAAATATTTTGAACTCAGTAATTTATGCAATCATGTGGGCAAAGCAATCTTAGTGTAAGGCATCATTTGAGTAGTATAAGTAACTTTACTAAACAGAAACCAGTTGAATGGAATTTCACCAGTATTGACTGATTACGCATAGGAAGCGGTAACACTGGAATAGACACTTCATGACCAGCTAAGGGGTGGGGGAATGCCCTTTCATCCTGGTTAGTAATATAAAAACCTTCCGATAAGGACTCTAATGGAAATACTTTCTCTAGATTTAATCAACATTCTGTTTCAATTTATAAATGCCGCCTCCTCTCTCCTTTATAAATATCTGGACTGACTCAACCTAAGAAATCCTAAATTTGACAAATTCTAAGTGTCTTATTAAGCTTAAATTCCAAAAGTTGATAGTGATCTTATTATTTTGCACTTTTAAAGCTGTTTCTCCCTATATTTTGTGTGAAAAACATCCTTTGCCAAAGTACACCAATGAGTATATGTATTAGCCAGAGACACTTGATTTAGATATATATCTATTGATATTGAATCTGTGTGGAACAGTATCAAAGAGAGTCAAAGGCAAATTCAAGTTCACTTAATTTACTAACCATCTGTTCAGAGTGCTTTATTAGGTATCAAGAGGTATATAAAATTAGTAGAAGTCATTCCTTAGATTCAAAAGACATAATCTAAGTGGCGATAAGACATGCATTTAAAAACACTGTGTGCTATAGTTAATAATACTATATTGTATATTTGAAAGTTCCTGAGAGTGAATCTTAAAAGCTCTCATCACAAGAAAAAAAAGTGTAACAGTATGGTGATGGATACTGATTAGACATATTGTGGTGATTATTTTGCAAAATATACAAATATCGAATCATTATGTTGTACACCTGAAACTGATACACTGTTGTATGTCAATTATATGTCAATAAAATAAATAATTTAAAAATTTTTAAGTTAAAAAAAAAACAAAACGACCACTGTGTGGACTCTGAGAAAAAGAAGAGTCAGGGACTTGCACTTCTGGTGATGGAGGACTAGGCAATTCGTATCAACCTTCCTGAGGAAGCCACTGGAACAAAAGTGCTACACAAAATACGGGGGGAGAGGAGGAATCATAAACGCATCAAGAGCTAATAACATAGCAAACATGAGAGTAAGACTCAAGTCCAGAGGGGGGAGGCCAGCCTTCAGGGATGCTTCTGTCTTCAAGGCAACTGCCTCTCTGGACTCACAGCCTTGTGGGGCTCGGGGGATGAAAGCTAGAGCCCGAGGCCTTGGATGTGGGGCTACACTTTGGTCTGGAATCCTCAAGAGCTAAACCTGGGAGTCAGAGGTGAACGGAAAACAGTCTGGCACGTCCAGGGATGGCAGGCAGCTCACTCACTGCTGAGCCACTAAAGGTCTGAAATTGGATTAAGGTGATTCCAGAATGTCAGAATTCGCCTGATATATCTTTTTAAATGTCAACTTTCAACTTCTCTGTTATGATTCGATGTCATTAATAAATGGCAATATATCTGTATTCTTTTTCTTTAATCTGATCTGACAACTTTTCCCCATTTACATTCACTGTAATTACTAATATATTTGGATTTATTTCTACCATCTTTATTTGTCCCAGCTTTCCTATGTTATTTTGTCTCCTCTTTCCTATGTTTTTTAGGACTAATGATTTTTCTCTCATTCTGGCTTCCCCCATCCCCAGCCACTAGTTTGGAAGTTATAAACTCATTTCTATTCTTTCAATGACTACACTAGAAAATTTTATATGTATTTATAACTCATGAGAGTTACAAGCTAACCAACACTTTTATCCTTTTCCTGAACAACCAAGGACCTCAAACACTTGAATTATAATCACCCGCCCTTCTGATTTATATGCTATTGTTGTCATGCTATTTAATTCTAACCTGTATTTTTAACCCAATAAAATATTATTTTACAAGTTAGTTTATTTATATGCATCCACGTATTTACCAATTTCTTTGCTCTTCATTTTGCACTTCAGACTTTCATTCAATAATCAGACATCTTTCTACCTGATATATACCCTTTAGAATTTTCTTTCGTGTGGTTCTTTTTTTCTTAATTTTATTGGCTGTGTTGGGTCTTTTTTGCTGTGTGCGAGCTTTCTTTACTTGCAGTGAGTGGAGGCTACTCTTCGTTGTGGTGTGCGGGCTTCTCATTGCCGTGGCTTCTCTTGTTGCAGAGCACGGGCTTTAGGCGTGTGGGCTTCAGTAGTTGCAGCACGTGGGCTCAACAGTTGTGGCTCATGGACTCTAAAGCGCAGCCTCAGTAGTTGTGGTGCACAGGCTTAGTTGTTCCATGGCATGTGGGATCTTCCTGGAGCAGGGATCGAACCCGTGTGCCCTGCATTGGCAGGCGGATTCTCAACCACTGTGCCACCTAGGAAGTCCCTCCTTTAGTGTGGTTCTAACTCTCTGTTTTTATTTTTTGGAAAGATTTTTTGCTGTGTCTCTGTTCTTGAAAAACAAATTCTCTCAATATAGAATTCTGGTTTAGTTATTTTTTCTTGCCCTGTTACTCCTTTGAAGCTAATCTGCTTTTAAGGTATTTTCTTTGTCTCTGATATTCTGGGGTTTCACTAGGTGCTTGGGAGCAGATTTCTTTTAATTTTTCCAGCTTGGGATACACTGGACTTCCTGACTCTGTACAATGGTGTCCTTCATCATTCTTGAAATTCTTTTTATTCCTCTTCAAATATTGCTCTGTCCATTCTCTCCTCTCCTTGTTTAACTCTGATTAGATGCACATTAGACCTTTTCATTTTATCTTCCATGCCTCTTAATGTGTCTTTTATAAGTTTCATTTCTTGATCTCTGTAAGTGGAATTCTGGAAAATTTTTTCAATTGTTTCTTTCATTTCCCGATTCTCTCTTTAGCTTTGTCTAAACTGATGTTAAACCTACCCACTGAGTTTTACATTTTAATTAGTTTTTATTTCTATCAATTGCTTAGTTACTTGCTCTCAATCACTAGTTGTCATATTTTTAGGCCTTTCCTTTCTTGAAACATATCAAACACTCTTATAGTCTGTTTCTGATAATCCAGCATAAAACATTTTCATGAGTCTGTTGTTCAGTCTGACTCTCCCTGTGTCCTGTCTTGCTTCTTTACATGTGCAGTGATCTTTTACTAAGAATTCCTTATTTCCCTTAGAACTCCAACTGTGAAAGTTCTTTAAGGTCTGATACAAGGTTGGTTCCTTACCTTGCTTCCAGCAGATGCCTGGGGGCAATACCAGACCTGGATGGACCACTTTAAATTGCTGACTTTAGTCTTTTCAGGCCACCCAGGTGGTGTGAATTTGGACTACAAATCTCATAAAAGCTGGTTTATAATTTAATTATAAATTCTCAAGGAATGTTCACCCACCCCACTTGGCTCAGTGCCAAGAACCAAGATGGGCTGTTTTCCTTTCAGATAATGAGGGATTATTTCTAGTTCACTCTAGAGGTAGCCCTTTGAGGAGGCAGCCCTCTGGAGACCCACCATTGTGTGTATGTCTGTGTTTATGTGTGTACATGTGTGTGAGTATGCACGTGGTTTGTAATTCCTTATTAGTCACCCTATTCTGGGCAGACCCTGGGCTTCCCTTCAAGGACCCAGCTTGGATACCTATACTCAAAGTCACCCACTTCAACAAATGCCCACAGGGTGAAAGCAGCTGTGGTGCTCTCATTATTTTCCCCTTCATTCAGTTACTTTCTGCCTTCACTTAGCACTTGGCCTGCATATTCCCTGCTTTCTTGTTACTTCATGACAGTATTCAGGAAGTGGTTTTTACAATTTACCTAATTTTTTGGTTGTTTTCAGTTGGTTTCAGGGAGTGCTTTGTTCACCCTGTTTCTGGAATGTGCATTACTCACATGTATTTTTAAAATCCTCATGTTTATGTTACTAGGTGAAACTCATCTCTAATTTCATTTTTTCATGTTAACCTTGTACTAAGGTAATATTAATCTCATAAAATGAACTGGGTAGTGGCCTTTCTTCTTCCCATCCTCCAAAACAGTTTATGTTTGATAGAAATTACTAGCTCCTTAAAGGATTTGCAAAACTAATCTGTAAAACTATCTGGGCCTGAAGTTGTTGGCAGTGCTGGGGGAGGGCAGACTTCTGATTAGTGACTCAGAATCTTTAAGGTTACTGATTTATTCAGGTTTTCTATTTCTTTTTGAGTTAATTTTGATAACCTTTTTCTCTGAAAACTAATTTTTCAAATTAATTGGCATATAGTTGTTCAAAATATTCTGATTCTTTTTAAAATCTCTGTAGTATATAAAGTTGTATACTTTTTTCATTCTTAATATTATTTTCTCTCTCTTTTTTTTAAGCCCTTTATTGGAATATAATTGCTTTACACTCTTGTACCAGCTTTTGAGGTACACCAAAGTGAATCAGCTGTATTTATACATATAGCCCCATATCCCCTCCCTCCCGCGACTCCCTCCTGCTCTCCCTGTCCTGGCCCTCTGAGGCATTACCCATCATCAAGTTGACCTCCCTTTGTTATACAGCAACTTCCCACTAGCTATCCATTTTACAGTTGGTAGTGTAACATCAGTTTTTTAAAAGTCTCTCTATTTGATTAATTTTTTGATCTATTACTTTTAGTTTTTGCTGTTTAAAAATTATTTTCTTTCTTCTTTCTTTAGATTTTCTTTGGATTTCCTTTCCTGGCTTCTTGAGTTGAACTTAACTCATTTACTTTCAATCTTCCTTTTTTTTTTTAAAATAAAGGCTTAACAAGTAGACCACTTTAGAAATATTCTACAAATTCTGATAACTTCTTTGCTGTACAGTTTCACATATTTTGTAATTTCCATTGTGATTTCCTCTTCAATCTGTGAGTTATTTAGAACACTTTTTTTCTTAAGTTCCCAAGTGCATTAAAAAAAACAACAACTTTTTTAATGCTGATTTTTATTTCACTTGCTGTGAGGATGGAAATGCATCTGTATATATATTTGCTAAAAGAGTTGAGACTTCCTTTGTGATCTAGCATGTGGTCAGTTCTTGTAAATGTTCCATGTATACTTGAAAGGAATATGTATTTCCTATCCCCTGGGTACAGAGATCTTTTGATCTATTAGATAAAGTTTAAATTTGGTTTTCAAAGCTTCTGCACTCTTACTACGGTTTTTGCTTGATCTATCAGTTTCTGGTAGAGTTGGTTTAAAATCTCCCTCTAGGATTGTGGACTTGTCAATTTTTCCTTTTACATTTTTCAGGTTCCTTTTTTGCTTTACAGAGTTCAAGTACCATCATGGCTGTGTTGTTAGGTAGCTAGTTCAAAATGTCTTTATTATTTTCATTTTATTATGATTAGTCTCTTTATCTGTATTAATATTTTTTCCCTTAAATTCTATGTTCTCTCACATTAATATTGCTTTCACCATTTTTGGGGGGGGGGGGCTTGATATAGCTTAATCCACCTTTTTGTTCTTAATCTTTATGCATAATGTCAACTAGGTAGCTCCTACAAACAACATGGCAAAACCTTGGTGGTATTGCAGGTTCAGTTCTAGACCACGGCAATAACATGAATACTGAAATAGGGTAAGTCACATGAATTTTCTGGTTTACCAGTGCATATAAAAGTTATGTTTATGTGATACTATAGTCTATTAATTGTGCAATAGCATTATGCCTAAAAAAAACAAGGTACTGCCTTAATTAAAAACACTTTATTGCTAAACAATGCTAAACATCACCTTAGCCTTCAGCGAGTCATAGATCATCAAAGATCCCTGGTCACAGATCACAGCAAATACAGCAATAATGAAAATGTTCAAAATATTGCAAGAATTATCAAACTGTGACACAGAGATACTAGTGAGAAAATGCTGCTGGGAAAATGGTGTTGATAAACTTACTTGTTGCAGGGTTGCCATAAACCTTCAAAGTGTAAATAATGCACTATCTGTGAACTGCAATAAAAGAAGGTATGCCTGTACCTGGATTTTCCACCTATCCAGTCTTTTTAGTCTATTTACCTTTATAATGAGTACCAAGTAATTAATTTCTTTCTATCATGTTAGTTTGTATTTTCTAAATGTAACATTTTCCCTTTGTTTCTCCCGTGCCCGCCTTCCTGCCTTCTACTGGAATCCGTAGGTTGTCTCTATTCTTCAGCTTGTCTCTTCTCCCTCCCTCATTCCCACACCTCTACAAACACACAGACTGGGGCGCTGTAGCAGAGACTGCCAGGCTAGCTGCCTACCTCATACACAGTAGTTTTTTTTAATACTTAACAGAATACTTACTTCTAGCTGGGTGCACTGCTGACCAGACTAAAAAGGCACTTCCCAGCTTCCCTGGCAACTAGGTACAGCAAAACGAGATGTAGCTAAAGCGCTATATGAGACTTTCAGGAAGTCTCTTTAAAAGGGAAGAGGCTCCAGCTGCCACCTTGGACCAGGAGGAAGGATGCCAAGCACTAGGATGGTGGGGCAGAAAGACAGAAGGAACTTGGGTCTCCACTAACCTCAGGGCTACTATACCAGTGCTGGGATATCTTCTTCTGTACTTCATTTACAGAGAGAGAAATAAATGTCTCTCTTGGTTAAGCCGCTAATTTGGGGAGGGGGGGTTTATTTGTTTAGCATCTGAACGCAATTCCCTATACAGAAATTATAGATGGTTCGAGAATTTTTATTTTAAAAAAATGCACATTTAAACTAGCAAATTTAGAAAACAAAAGTGACTTTTCTAGTGAATTAAATAAGTCGAATGGTTTATAAATAATATATTTATAATTAATGCATTGTGTAAAATACATTTTATAAAATTCTGTGTTCGACTCTGTTTCTCGTGTCCCATGCCTTCCTTCTAGGTTCACTTTCCTTCCTGCTGGATGAGGCAGGTTGAAGCTGATGTGCAGAGAGAAGCTGAGGGACCACAGAAGGGGTCCTATGGGTGTTCTAGTCTACAGCGCCGGTGTCCTTACCCCTCCCTGCCTTTCTGGAGGTGTGATTATACAAGTCAACACATTGTGCTTATTTCTCGTCACCTGAGGCCAAAGAATTTTGATGAAAAGAACACAAAGCTACTGAATAGGTGTGTTTTTGTGGCATTTGCCTGATTCATCCACAGTGCAGTAACCAAAAATAATATAGATTTAAGTTTTTAGAGAGGAAGTTGATGTAAAAAAAAAAAAAGATAAAAATGAAGAAGAAAAGCACCAGAAGAGAAAGATAAAAATGAAGGAACTAAAAATAACGAGTCCCAGAATGCTGCCTAATTTATCAAACTTGTCAACAGCAGCAGTTAAGAGTAGAAATCTGTTCTTTAAGGGGAAAGAAAAAAATCCCAGACTGAAGTTATCAAACAGTATTAGACTTCAAGGAACAATAAAAAGCAGAAATAACTGCCAATAATACATCTTTTATTAAACTGTTTAAAACAGCCTAAGGACAATACTTAAATACTAAACTTCCTCTTAAAACTCTATCTGGTCATTTTGTATTCAGATACAATATAAGGATGGCATAGTACAATTTATTTCAAGGTTTTTTTTTTAAGCCAGGCCTTGTCTTCTTTGTTTTGTTTTAAAGATCTCACTAAGACTTTCCTGTTAATGACCACAGTAGGATAAAAGGCCCAAATTCAAGAAGAGAATTTCATCTGGGATACAAACAACTGTTTCACCAAGCCACGTTAGAAAACAAACAAAACAGGATTAAGAATTCTATTATAACATTCACTTTAAATATATGTTCTTCAATTTGATGTACTATAATCACCTAAAAAGCAAACCACACATACATTCTTTAAAACATTTATCAAGAGGGAATCTATGAAGTGAAATGGATATTTAAAAAAGAAAGTAATTACCTTTGACGCGAGGTTGTCTACTAAAGCAATCATGGAATTCTTAAATAAGGTGGCGGCGGTCAGAGGTCTCTTGGTCACCTCTGTAATGCTCAGTTTGCCTTCGGGCCACATATTCTTCAGCACAGGATTTGAACTGAGAAGCACAGAAAGAGTGGTTTGAATGCTACATTCAAATAAGCTGAATACGAATTGCTAGGGAATCCTGCTGAACTGTATCCTGGGAGTCACAGTTGCACTGCAGACAGAACTCACAAGGCCTGACTGGAAAAATGACCCCGCCCAGAAAATTAGGCTGAGACTATAATGACGGATACCATACCACAGAATGAGAAGATGTGTTCGAACTAGACCACATTTGAACAATTCTTTAAATTTCTTTAAAGTGACCTCCATGTTATTATTATGCAGGATCCTCAAATGGTTTACATAGCTCTGACACCATATACCTAAAATAAAATGGTTTTGGTGGTTGATATAAGAGTGAGAACAAACCACTAGTAGGAAAACGATCCTCAATGGCATGGCAGAAATCATGAAAGAGAAAGCATCTTTTAATTGAAACAAATATTCATACTGCAG
Organism: Hippopotamus amphibius kiboko; assembly: GCF_030028045.1. Lineage (NCBI taxonomy): Eukaryota > Metazoa > Chordata > Mammalia > Artiodactyla > Hippopotamidae > Hippopotamus > Hippopotamus amphibius. Next base: position 18,455,176 of record NC_080202.1, read on the forward strand.
GTCACAAAAAGCCAGGTCTTTAAAAAAATACAGATAGGAATAGAAAATAAGCACTTTTCCACCGTCTTCTAGTAAATCCCTTTACTGCAGCTGAATTATGAACACATTTATAGGTCGCACTGGCAGTTACAATATTTTATTGATGTGACACTAAGACGGTTGCTCCAATCCTTAAACTGTACTTAAGGCCAGTTTTCAGGCTAAAAATGATACACTGTATTCCTCATTTGGCTCAGTGGAGATATTTTTATAAATATGTATGGTGGTCTCAGTTGTGATTTTCTTCCTGTTTCATTTTGGGTGCTTTTGATTTTTTAAAAAAACTTTTTATTAGAATCTAGGTGATTTACAATGTTGTGCTGGGATTGACATATACACACTACTCTATATAAAATAGATAACAAATAAGGACCTACAGTGTAGCACAGAGAACTCTACTCCATACTCTGTAATGACCTATATGGGAAAAAAATCTAAAAAAGAGTGGATATATGTATATATATATAACTGATTCACTTTGCTGTACACCTAAAACTAACACAACGTAGGGCGCTTTTGATTTTAAAGTAATTGGAACTTGAAGTGTTGCTTGCTTCCCGGAAACTTTTCTCTTGTCAGAATTTTTTTTTTTTTTTGATTGGGGGTTGAGAGTAGAAAAGACTTATTGAGCATGGATCTTTTTCTTCTGTGTTTACTGCTGCTATCATTTTGCCCACTTTTCTTTCCCTGGTGTAAAATTGAGAAAATTGAGTTGGTTCCCCAAACATAAACTTACCCCTAGTAAATTTCTGTACATAGAGGATCTAAATAATAGCAGCAAACTGCCAGAATGGATGACAAGGGTGAAGAAGATGAACGGTGAGGTGAAGACTGACTGGGTCCCTGAATGAAGGCAGAGAAATATTCCTAACTCTCGCTGTTGCCAGCAAGCTGTGCCAACGACCATCAAAAGTGGCTATAAAATAATGCATGATCTGTGGTTTACAGACCCAGTTTTATTAAGTTCTAGTCCTATTCCATAATTTTCCAATGATACATGTATCAATAAAAATGACCACATAAATGTATATTGCTTTTCCTCAACTTTTCCATTTCAATCTTCAGCAGAGAGAGAACTTGAGGCAATGGTTCTCAGGCTTTAGTGCCTGTAACACCTGGATGCCTTCTTCACATGTACGGAATAGAATTTCCAGAAACTAGAGCATGTGTACTTTGAGAATCCTGATACACGTCAAAGACAGAAAATCACTGGCTTTGTTTATGCAGTTTCTAACCCCAGTTCCACCTGTTGCCCTTTTGGTCTTGTTCAGACACTACTTTGTGAATGAAGGGAGGGTAGAATGGTGGAAAAGAAGGAAATAAGATGTTTATTATTATTATATTATTAAACAGTAGAGCTGATGCATCATGAATCAAAACAGACACATATGATCATTTTAAAGAGAAAGAACTTTCAGGCCAGTAAGTCAACATGGTTTGCAAACTTACTTAAAAGAACCTTTTCCTTAAAAGGGAAGCTTATTTATCCAGAAACTCAGTATGTGTAACAGGTAAGGTGGAACTCAGCTGGCTAACGAGAGAGTGGTAAAGAGCGGTCTGTGCACCTGGCATGCCACCTGCTCGCTCCGTGCCTCCTTCCCTTCTCTCTCTCTCTCTCTCTCTCTCTCTCTCTCTCACACACACACAAGCATGCGTACATGCAATGTATATACTCTATAGAACTAGAGAGCCAAGAATTACTCTTTAAATAGATATAAAGAAAGAAAGGATTGAAATTTGGGGAGGTCATTTAGCAATGGAAGTACCAAAAAGTGTCCAGAGGCAAAGGCAGTCCATCTAAACACCATCTAGGGGGATGGTTTTAACCAAAACAATTTCAAGACTTTCCATCCCACTGGCAAGGCCTTTCCTACTATGGAGATATACATACGACAAGTTGCAATGAACAGACTTTTAATGTTTTTATACCTTTGGCAAGACCATCTCTGTTGTGAAATGGATTCGTCTTAGCTTGATGCCCGTAATTGCTGGATTTATCTAGGTTCTGATTTCAGGCTTACCAAGCAACAAAGCATTCTATGGGTGATGTTTTTCACGGTCAGTTAATAAACTAGAGTTCTATTTGACTTCCCAGGCAGGTTTTCCAACAGGGAAGAAGAGCCTGTTATACCAATGCAAGTATTCCACACCATGAGATGGTTAGATTGTTCACTGGAAGTAAATCCATTCGCTGCTCTGCTTCTGCATTGCTTCCGTGAGCTGGGGGTTACACGAGTCCACCACTAGAAGCTGGACCTGTTCTCCATGAGCTGAACCTCTGGCCTGTGATAATTCACGAAGGTAATGAATGGCACCCTGTGCAGCCTCCTGGTTCGCAGCCTGGATGCCTTCCCAGGCAACACGCCCTGACTCTGCCACTGGCCGGCTGCAGCCATTTTTCCAATTTGACTTTTTGACATTTTCTACATACAGAGCAAGGCCAGATTCTTTGATTTCTCCCTCAAAATTTGGTGCGTCTTACATGATAAACCCGGCATTGATGCTCCTTTCTCAAAGTCTCTTCTCCCCACACCAGCTCTTACGTGGGTCCCCTCTCACATTCCCACGTCTCTGTGACCTTCTAGTGACGATGGCTCCAACTCTGCTATTGGAGGCTTCGTCCACACAGATGACCGACCTTCTAGCAGAACCTCCTGAAAGAACTGTTGAAACACACTGTCTCCACATTCTCATTTTCTGCACTCAGTCCGCTTCCGTCAGACATCTCTGTCTTCATGACTCTACTGAAGCCAGTGTTGCCAGGGTCCCACTGACCTTCGTGTTAGCAAATCCAGTGGTGAATGCTGGTCCTCACGCCACTCTGCTCTTGATAGTGTTTGACACAGTTTATCTTTTTCACTTGGCCCGGCCTCCCTCACACCAGATTCTCGGCTTTCTTCCTAACTCACAGGCACAGTCTCCGCTTCCTTTGCTAGTTCCTCCTTCCCTGCTTGACTCAAAATGGCGCAAGTGTCTCAGGGATTCATCTTTCAACCTCTTCTCTCTTTTATGATTTTATCGATGCTCACTCTAGACACTTTCACCCAGGACTATGGCTTTAAATACTATCAACAGACTGATGATCGTGATTTTATATCTCTAGTCCTGCCTTTACTCTGAGCTCTGGACGCACACAAACAATCGCCTCTTTGGCATTTTCGACTGGATGTCCAATACGCACCCCTGACAAAACATATCCGAAATGAAACTCTTGATCCCCCCCCCAAAATGAGTGCCTCCTCTTGTCTCCCCCCACAAAATTGAGCATCGCTTCCCTATTGCTAAGGCATCGTCTCTGACTTCTGTTTTTCTCCCATCACACATCCTATCCATCAGCAGATCTTATTAGCTCTACTTTCAAAATGTCACCTGCTTGGACCACTTTTCATCGTCTCTGTCACCACCATCCGCGTCTCAGCGTGGATCACTAAACTAGCCTCCTACCTGGTTCTCCCCGTGTCTACTCTTACCCTTTACAGTCTGTGTTTTACACAGCGGCTCCAGTGATTTCCTTAAGGCAGAGATGACATCATCCATGCCAATGGCTTCCTGTCATACTAGGCTCTCGGACTCTTCATGAGCCGGGCCCTGGGGACCTCTCTGCAGTCATTGCTGACCACTCTCCCCTCCCCTCACTGATTTTAGCCACACGGGCCTTCCTGCCATCTTCAACACACCCAAGCTCGTTCCCACCTTAGCGCCTTGGTGAACTAGCCGTTCTCTCTGCCCGAATGCTCTCCCTCCCCACCCCTTCCCCCAGCTACATTCATGGTTTTGCCCTCACTTCACTCAGGTCTCAGCTCAAATGACCCCTGTTTTAAGAAAGCCTTTTCTGACCACCCGTACCTGCAACACCTCCCCAGCCCTACCTGGTCTGTACCCTTCAATCTCTCACCTACTTTATTTTTCTTCACAGCACTTGCTATCACCTGAAAGTTTGTGGTTTTATTGTTTATTAAAAGCCGTCTCCACTAGAATAAAAGACCTCAGGAGTGCAGAGACTTTGCACCTCCAAAGCACAGAAGACCGTGTGGCTCAGAGGTGCCCCACACATCTTGGATGGCCTACTGACCAATGGGCTGAGGAGACTTAATACATGAGCGACAACACTGTAATCCAGAAGAAGCCGCAGGCTAGGAAGCTTCTCTTCTTCGTGGGCTTTCTTTCCAAAGTATCCGTACTGGATGTGACCTTGCTATCCTTTGCCTGATTTTATTTCTCCAAAGCCTTTTCACATTTTCTTGGATTGTGGGAAGATCCTGAACACTCAGGATCTATCACCACTGACACCAGAGCCACTCTGATATTAGAGTGGTCCCTTAGCTGGAGACACTACAAAGATACTACAGTGGGAAGCCCAGTATGTAACGCTTTCGGCTGGGCCAGAGGTTATCTGACACTCTCTCGTCACCACTGGCCTGGCGAGGGGTACAGAAGGGTGGCAGCAGTGGACGCAGAAACCGAGGCAACCCAAGGGAAACCAAGGAACATCACTTTAGTAACAGGGTCCCTGCCCTAAGTGTACAGATTTTATCATCATAAAGTAATGTACGAGGGTGAGTCAAAAATTATCCGTGCTCTGACTGTAGAATTTATTTTAATTCACTTTTAGCAAAGACAAATACATCATTTTTTGACATAATCTCCTTGCTTTTCAGTACAATACACTTTGTCCATCTGTCAAGAAGCTTTCCTATTCCCTCATTAAAAAAATGTTTTAGGCTGAGCTGTGAGCCACGAATGCACCACTGTCTTCACTTCTTCATCAGAAGTGAGTCTGCGTCCTTGCAGGACTGCTTTCAGGGGACCAAACAGGTGAAAGTCCAGTGGAGCAAGATGAGGACTATAGGCAGGATGTTTTAACACCTCAAAATGAAGTTTTTGCAGAGTGTCGACAGTGTGGGCAGAAGTGTGAAGACGTGCACACCCTCAGACCACAAAAAACAAATCACTGCACACTGCTCTTCTTTCGTGCAGATCACAAATGGGGCATCCATTTTTGCTCCCACCCCAGTTACAAATGAACTGATGTAACACGTTCACACCTGCACAGCAGTGACTGGGGAGACAGTAGCCTTGAATGGAAAGCGCTGATAAGACAGTGCGGCCAACAGAAGTTTTAATATAACTGGAGTGTGGATAATTTTTGACTCGCCCTTGTATTATTTCACTCATTAAGTATGATCAAGCAGGACTAGGAAAATTACCAGAAACTCTTAAAACTGTCACATAAAATAATCATGTGCATACGTATTATGTAATATACATGTCAAGGAGCTTAATAGAAAGACAATTAATAAAATTTGAAGCCTACCTGTTATACATGAGGCGCTTGAAATCTTGAAATAAAGTGTCTCTGTTTTTGTCAATAAAACCAATGACAGAATAGCTAGTTGGGGGGAAAAACATAGAAAACACATTATTCACCAAGCAAGAGCCACTTTTAAGCTTTTCTAGAAGTCTGCAAGCCTTTCCACTGTTAAATTATGCAATCAATCATCTGTAAAGCTGATATTGTCCACCCAGTTCTGGGTTAAAGAGTATCAAATTTACCTACTATACAGAGCAGAGGTTATTTTTATTCCTCAAAAGGGCAGCAAACATCAGTGCCATCAGTATGATCAAGATCCTCGTTCTCCGCTGGTTTGCCTCTTACCTCAAGACGACGGCTTTTAAAAAGATAGCTGTGTTTATCATCCAGCATTCCTAAGATAAAAGCAAAGTGGCAACGTACAGATCTAACAGTCTCACCCGTAGGGAGGTCAAATGACTTGCCTAAGGCTGGCTCACCGTGCTCAGGGCAGGAGAAAAGAATCCAAGCACGGCAAAGGATGGTAAGATCTGGATAAGCAGAAGGGAAAGAGGAAGGCAGATCACACCGGGAAGCAGATTCAGCGAAGGGGCGGAAGCAGGCACATGCGTGGAGTTCTCGAGAGGAAATGAGGAGGTCAGCTTTCATGCTTTGTAGGAAGGGACGTGAGTAACGTCTTGAAGGTCCAGCTAAAACTGCAGCTGGTGACAAAGGGAGGAACGGGGCCTGCTCTGCTGCAGTGACCGGCACGGATCTAGAGGGAGTAAACTGGGGGAGAACAGGAAGGGAGGATTCTGCATGATCAAGACAGGCTAAGAGGAGGCTGGATGAGCAGTGACTCTAGAGGCAGCTGCTCCTTACAGCTCTCCTTTCTTGCCTGACTGTATTTTCTTCCTTGACGATCACATCATTGTAGACAATTCTGAGATCTCTAACGCTGACCCCTCACCGATGTACCAGCCTTACATGTTTAATTCTGCAAGAAAGTTCTTCAGGCTGTGCTGCCCGTGGGCATACTTTAAGGCCACCAGGTACAAAATTATTTCCCTGTCTCCTCCAATCTCGCTCTTCTTCCTAATACCTTCAAGTCACTTTGACTGAGCCCTTGAAGCCACCTGACTCTTAATCTATCGTTAGACCCATACAATTCAAAGTCCTTATTTTGGCCTTTAAGACTCATGATTTGATCTCAGTCTACTTTTCCAGGTGTTTCTACTTCTTTATGTTACCAAAAGGACACACTCCAGTCATATGGGCCTAGCTCCTATTTCCTGAATATTTTTAGCCTCCTTCCCACTTTTTCCTATAAAAATAATTCCTAGCACCCAAGGACCAGCAGCTGCCTTCCTGGGTTTATCACACACAGTGGGAAGTATTATATCACTTGCTTATTCTAAATTCTGACATGTTATTACTCATACAGCAATTGTTTCCAACCATTTTTTGTTGTGTCAATGTAGCTACGTAAATGTGTATATGTATATATATGGGCGTTATAATGTGTATAGTGTATAATAAATACACACAACCACATATGTATGTGTGCATCTTACATGGAAAGCTCTTTGTGGGCAGGGACCATACTTTATATAAAGTATGGCGCTCACAGAAGATATCCAGTAAAAATCTCGAAAAGGGTTGAAGAGCTTAAGAAGAGAAGGGGAAGTCTGAGGCACTGAATATTTCTCTAAGGGGCTGGCCAGCTTTCTGGACTGGGAGTCTGGAAACCTAGTTATTGTCTCAGCTATTCCATAAACTTGCTGTGTGACCCTGGGTAAGAATTTTACACGTTCTGCATAAATTTCTTCATCTGTGACAGAAAGTGGCTGCCCTACTTGGTCTCTAAGGCCTCTGTCCAGCTCTGCCGTTATGCCAATGTGAGCTGTATGAAAGTACCCTACCAGGGAGGCCTGGGTTTTCAGAGGCAGGTATCTGCATGGTACTGGATCTTCCCTCTTCAGCATTCTGGAACCTGGAAACAGCACCAGAAAAAGTGGATAATGGTGCCATCCCAGCACCGACGGCTAGTTTGACAGATGGGGTGATAATTTTCAGCCATATTATTTTATGATTCTAGAGTTTTAACTGAAATCAGGAGCAGCTATTAAAATTTCTTCAAATGTCTTTTTGGCCCTTATAGAGATGATCATTTGCTTTTTTGTTGTTGTTGTTTAATTTATTCCTGTAATAGGTTACATGAATAGAATTCCTAATGTAAAAAATAAGCAGAAAGGAAAAGAAGGGACTTCAAACAAAAACAAGATAATAAGCAGGGTTGGGTGGAAAAAGCATACTAAGTGTGACAGACTGGAAAATCCCTCCTTTGAAGGACAATCATGTCAAATTCCCTGGAACCTGCAAACGTTACTTTATATGGTAAAAGATGTGATTACATTAAGGATCTTGGGAGCAGAAATTCATCCCATACTATTCAGGTGGGCCCTAAATGCCATCACAAGTGTAGTTTTAAGATAGAGGCAGAGGGAGATTTAACACAGACACCCTGAAGAAGAGGAGGCAGTGTCACCACGGAGGCAGAGACTGGAATGATGCAGCCACAAAGCCAAGGAAAGCTGGCAGCCACCACACGCTGGAGAAAGCAAGGAACAATCCTCTGCTAAAGCCTCCAGAGTGTGGCCCTGCCAACACCTAGATTTCAAACTTCTGGCCTCCAGAACTGGGAAAGAATACATTTCTGGTTTTTTTTGTTTTTTTCACATATTTCTGTTGTTTTAAGCCACCAACTTGTGGTCATTTGTTACAGCAGCCCTAGGAAACTAAAATACTAAGGTAGTGATTTGGGTTTTTTTTTTAGTTTTATTTTCTTCCCAATTTCTACTTTTATTGTATTATAGCCAGAAAATGTAGCTTGTGGGAATTTTACTTTTTCAAGTAACATTTGAAAATTCATATGGTAAAACTGGCTTTTGCTCATATAGTTACCCAACCACTAGACGTTCTTCATGTACAGTGGTGACTCTCCCCTCTGGGCCCGTAGGCCTGCCGTCTCTTCTGCTTGGAATGCCCTCTCTTCTCCCTCTCCTCTTCCCAATTCTGTCCCCCAACTAAGCCTCATTTACTTTCAGGACTCATTGAGGATATCGCTTCCTCGGGCTTGGCCACACCCCTCACTCTGGGTTAATTACTCCTCCTCAGTGTTCCCATAATGCCTTGCGTGTCCCCAGTTTAACCCTTTCCATTCTTGATTATAACAGCTTATCATGTATCTGCCTGTTTCTTCCGCTAAACGGTTAGCTTCCTCAGGGCACAGCCCACGTTGCCCACCTTTCTATCCCAGTTCTTAGCATATTTCCATGGTTTATTTAACCATCAGCTGAGTCTGAGTGTCAACTAGGCCAGGAACTGTGTATGGCCACACGGTATGTCTTCAAAACACATTTGAAGAGGAAAGGATGAATGAAGCTATGTCAATGTTTTAAGTGAAGAAATGAAAATATACTGGCGTATGAAATGGCTGGAAAATGCAAATGAATAGGGAAACAATGTCTATTTTCCTTGACTGTATTTTCTGAAGTGAGGCCGCATGCAAATTATCACATCGGGTGACCAAAGTAAGATACTCACACCACGTCGCCGGCGTAATGTCGAATTCGAAAATCTCGATCGAACTCTAGGATTTTGTCCGAGGCGCAGAGCTAAGAAATCATGAAGGAGATGAACTTGAAAACAGACATTCTCACTTTCCTAAAAATATATTCCAACTTAATAGGGGAGGATAATCATGTCATCAATCATGTTATGAATGAAATCACAGTGAGTGGGGCTTGATTTCACTTGGCAAATGTGGTAAAGACGGAGAACGTTCCCCAGAAGTCCACACAGTCAGACTTCATTTCTTTCCCAGCCACCACGGAGGCTGGGAATGGCCGGGTGGCCAAGTTCCGGACAGTGGAAGGTGAGTGGAAGTGAGGGGAGGCTGCTCAAGGGCCAAAGCTGGTAAGAAGCTGGCGATGCTCCTCTGTACTTTCTTTTCGCCTCCCACTACCTGGATGCAGAGGAGGATGGTCCCTAGGGGATGGAAGAGGCAGAAGACGGAAGAAGTCTGGGTCCCTGGGAGAGAAATAGCCGTGTATTGTCTATGACACTTAAATCTTGGCTGCTATCTTAACACAGCCCAGCCTACCTTGACTGATAGAGTCTCTCTTTCCTTCATATCCACTTAAGGAGGACCATATTGAAGGTCTGCTACCTCCCAGGCATGGATATCTCATTTAATACACACCACTGATATTTAAATGAAGTATTATGGGCTCTCTCTTGCATACATGGAAACTAAGGCTCAAAGAAATTAGGTAACTGGCCCTAGGTCACATAGCTGGTAAGTGGTAGCTCTGGGAAGGATTCTTGGAACCGAATGCAATGTCTGTACTCTTCTATGTACACAACAGCCTGGCTCACCCATCTTCTGCTAAGCTGGGACTCCAGGTCTATCACTTCACAGAAGATCAACCTTCTGCAGCTGTTTCTCACTGAAGAGGAACTTTATGGGAAGCCAGTTTTTATACAGCCCTGGGTCTCTATAACTTTCTGCAATTTCGTTACTACAGCAGCACCTAGATTCTTTGACCGCCCTGTGAAGGATCACTTGATATCCTATAGGTTCAAAGCAGACGTCTAAGAATCCATCAGCATTGAGTGCTGTTACATACAAACACCACTCGGCTTGCAGTGTTAGATAGCAAACAGCCCCAACCAGGATGGTGGGTTCTCTGTGGATGTCTAGGTTATTAAAGGAATAATTAGTCTATTAATTCAAAAAATGAATAATTATAGGAAGTTAGTGTCAGACTTCTGAGGCTCCAGACTTGGCTCTACCATCTACTTGCTCTGTTTCCTTCAGTAATCACTTATTTCAGAGAGTTTTTCTGGAGGTTAAATGAACTATGAAGACAAAAGTGTCTAACTTTCAGAGGGGTCTCCAAAATATTTAATTCCTCTTTCCTTCTCTCTTATTAAGCACTTTTACAAAACCCTTTTACTTATAAAACCCCCAAAGGAAAAGGACCCAAGAGATACATACACTATTATAATTGAATATTCTTACATTTGGATACTGTAAAGTCTTAACTGATCTAAACACAGAAGGTTTTTCTTTACTTTATAAAAATAATAAAAGTTATGTATTTATCATTCAACTTTATGTGTTAATAATATTTTAAATAGTAATTTTATGGTTTATTGGATCACCTGCCTGCCTCCCCATGATAACGGTAACACATGAGAAACCATTTAGCCCCCAAATAAATACAAGCCAGAAACCTCTTATTTAACCTGCCAATAACGATAGCTAATTATTAGTAACCAATAGCAAATGATAATACCTGCTTTAACACACAGAATAATAGCATTTATTTAACAGAAAGATTCAGAGTGATGAAAACATCCTGACAGCTTGGTTATTTCATTTCTTTCCTTCATTGGGTAAAAATCCCAGAAAAGAACACACAAAAAATTTCCATCTCAGGATTTGTCTGGGGGGATGATGCTGAGGGAGAAAGGAGCCACCTGCTCTGAGCGTTGGGAAAACCTGGGCTCCCACATTTAAAAAAAAAAAAAAAAAAAAGGAAAAGAAAATAAAAATCCATCTTCATAGATAAATTACTATTTAGCATTTCCTACCAAGTCAGTAGCATCTGCTTAACAGTACCATACGTACAGTTTACTTTAAATGTGAAATTATATTTCAAAATATTTGGGTGATGAATTCCAGTGTATGAATGGCCAAGGTGAAACATAACAAAATGAAGTGATTTCTCATGTGAGAATCATAGTTATTTATTTAAACGAAGTGGAGCCTTGCCTGTTTTCATTTGGAATTCAGTATTTCATAAGATTTATTTGGTATGATCGTGACCACTTCAATTCAATTTGACAAACACGGATTGTCCACCATCTGGTAGGCACAATGCCAGGCTAGCCTCCAAAACTTGAATTGTGATTATAAAGGACATTGACACCCAACCCCTCAGGGATGGGACATTTGCCCCTGTAATCAGGCCATCTTTAAAAGCACCACTCTCAATTATTTACGTGGCTTTTAACTTGGCTCACTGCTCTGTCCCCAGCATCCAGGATTGTACCTGGAAAATGAGAGGCACTTATTAAGCATCTGTGTTATAAATAAGAAATGACTGAAGGAATGACTCTAGGTGGAACCCTAACATCAAAGATCAGACCGTGGTACCTGAAAGCCGACATATAGCAGGCTACAAGTTAGTCCTCAGTAACAGACCAAGGAGAATATTTTAGAAATAAACAGGTCTAAAATAAATATCAGCCAGTAATCTATTTTTGATGATTTGTGCTTTCTCTAGTTAGTTGTGGAATCTTACTGTTCTGATTACATAATTTCAAAAGGGACAAAGTTAGAATACAGATTTATCCATGCTAAAATGTAGCAGTGCGTCAAAGATTTATGTGGAATTATGGAGGAGCAGAAACATTTGCCCCTTTCCTTACGGAAGTGAAGAAGCATGGGGCCTGTTTTTCCTTCAGCTTCTGGTTGCCAGACAAGCCTATATTTGTAGGGAACACTTAGAGATGATGGTGTGCCTCTCCTAGGGCAAATATCATGGCAAACACACTATACGCAAGGCACAGCACAAAGCTCTGATAACCACAAAGGTCACCAAGTATCACGGAAGTATGATCTGCTTATAACATTTTTAGGATGTGAAAAACAGGGACTTAAAAACGATACCCATTCATTTAAGGAATGAGTTTCCTTGTAACACCAGGATTTCACTAGAATTTCTCTGTTTTCAACAAAGTCACAAAGTCTGAACGACTACTGCAGAGCACATATACTACATTTTTATAACTGAGGATTACAATAAAAAAGTCAAGGACAAAAGCTATTTTCAGCGCCAGAATTATCCGATGCAGGAGCAAAATTCTAGCACATGAACAAGGGCTCTGTACCTATTGGTTATAAATGACATCATGCTTTCTAAAGAATCATGTTCATTTTTTCCTATTTCTAGCAAATTGCATAGTCTAGAGCTCCCTCTCCTGGACATTATGATTTTTATCAATCTCGCCATCCTATAAAGCAGAGAGGCCGGATTTATCCACAGCAATAAATCATTTCATGGATGTTTATGGTCTTTCTTACTTGAGTGGACATTCTTTCAACCCAACACATAAAGTCATTTAATTCTGTCAAACAGTGAGGAAAATCTTACAGATCAAAATGAGAGGAAGTTCTCATAACACACACTACCTTCCGGCTGGAAAAATGACCATGTTTGCCCAATTTACTGTTAAGTGCTTCCAGGAACATTTCATCGGTGACTTTGCCGACATTCATGCAGGCGTCATCTAGGATGGCAATGATCCCCTTGTGCTGCTGCTCCACGAGGTCCACGATGATCTGATTGTTGAAGTAATCAATCTGCAAGACACCGCAAAGAGGCACTTTCAAGGGAACGGAAACCAGGAACAGGTGCAACAGCAGTGCCTCCATATGCATCAGGAGTTTAAGTCACTTTGATGTCAAATATGTGAACAATGCAAATGAGGTATAGTGCTAAAATGAACATACATTCTAACAGAGGTTTTTCAAAAAATGTATTGGTGGACTTTTTACCGTAAAGCATTTTGTCTTAAATGACTACAGCTCAAAGCAAAAATGATAAAGTAGGTACTGTTTCTCCCTTCATTAACTGGTTTTATCCTGTCTTCATATCCTGCACCAAACCTTATTCTTCAGACTCTCAAGTCCTCAATCTGTTGGCTGTTAACCACAAGACTCAGATTTCACTAACTACCAACAAATAACCTGGAAGAATTAACTGATAGAGAACTTGATGGAGCTAAGGTGTTATGGAGAACTTGCATTTTTAGTTATATGGCACTGGCTGACTAAAATCCATGAGTATCTCCTTCAGTTTTCCAGAAGCTAAAAAGCATATATGAGTCTAACAGAGTTTTTCAGGGTACAATGTAAAAAATTTAATTCTGAGATGTAAATATCCGTAAAGGATAAGAATAAGCTTTTCATTTGCTTCCACAAGCTGAATAAAGTTATAAATAACTTCTGGCTCTTTAGCCACTTCAATACACACAAGGTTTGTGTAATAATCCTCTTCTATACCTGTCTGTTCTGATAGCTTGCAGCAGATATGTCACCACACACACAGAAAGCACACATGGGCCTGACTCAGGCAAGCTGTACCTCATTTGAAGACGGGCAGCTTATACATTTCATCTTATCCAATTTAATCTTTAATCGTGTTGATGTGTCCTGCCTCATTTAGGAGGTTCCTGAACTGAGAGTTGCCTCCACTTCCTTCTGTAAGATCGACACACTCACAATAGACTATTACTTGTGGCTCATGGATCCCTGTACAATGCTTTTTAAAATCCAGGGGCTCATGAAAGCTCCACCCTTAGTCTTCCAAGTCCTCCTCTGTATTCCATGGACTGAAAGTCTGCAAACTGGGTAGCTTTTACTTTCTTTTTTATACTTTCCTGGCTTGCCTACATCAGTGACTCTCAGAAGAGGGTGACTTTGCCCTCCAGGGGCATTTGGCAATGTCTGGAGACAGTTTTGGTGGTCATGACTAGTGGAATGCTACTGGCCTCTAGTGGGAAGAGGCCAGGATACTGCTAAACACCCTACAAAGCACAGGACAGGCGCACAACAGTTACCTGGTCTAAAATGTTATTACAGAGATGGAGGAGCTCTGGTCTAAGTACTTACTTTTACTGTGGGCACTTATTACATTTCTCATTAGGGAGAAAAGTTATTTCTATCTTCGGAAGAAATACTCTTAAAATATTCAAGAAGCAGTAATTCTGTATTAATTGATAGCTGAAATCATAGACTCTGTGACTATGGAATTAAAGACTAAGGTCTTTTGTCCCAAGAACAGAAGAATTAAGTTCCCCAAATTCCAACTGTGTAACTAAAAGCCTTTAGTCTTTGCTGAAGAGTCTTTTAGTTCACAGTTTAATGTTGCTACAAACATTGCTCACAGTCATGGTTTTCAAACTAGATTCTTCCAGCAACCTGGCATTCCCAGGAGGTTTCTTAGGGGATGCAAGGGACAAAGGGAGATGGGATGGGATGGCCCAGGGGCACAGGGCTCTGGACCTTTCATCCTCACTCCAAACAGAGCAGCTTTGTGCCTGAGAGTCAAGTTCTCAGCAGCTAAAGATGACTTGTAAGCTGCTGCACCAAAGTCACGTACAGGCGAATCAATTAGGGAGACAAGATAGTATGAACCTCTTGGTGGAAGTTCACATACCACCTGTGAAATAGACCGCGATCCTGACACCAGTCAAGGCTCTAGACTGACCAACCAATACACAGGACATACAAGAAACAGGGAGACAGATTACACGACACCTTGGGAACCCCATTAGCAAAATTCAGACTGTGGGAAACTCTAAAGAACAAAGGACTCTTTCTCTCAACAAAAGATTGCAAGGAAAATAGAGAGAGAGGGGAGAGAGAGGAGAAAAGTCTATGGATACTCAAGAGGCCTATCAACCCATTACAATGTGAGGAATTTATTTGGATCCAAATTCAAACAAACTATAAAAACAAAACTCTAAGACAATTGAGGAAATGTGAAATGTGAACACTGACTGAATGTTTGTTTGTTTAATTAATTAATTAATTAATTTTTTTATTCATTTATTGGCTGCGTTAGGTCTTCGTTGCTGCACACAGACTTTCCCTAGTTGCAGTGAGCGGGGGCTACTCTTCAGTGTAGTGTGTGGGCTCCTCATTGGGGTGGCTTCTCTTGTTGTGGAGCATGGGCTCTAGGCGTGTGGCCTTCAGTGGTTGCAGCACAAGGGCTCGATAGTTATGTCTCACAGGCTCTAAAGCGCAGGCTTGATAGTTGTGGCATACAGGCTTTGTTGCTCTGCAGCATGTGGGATCTTCCCAGAGCAGGTCTTGAATCCGTGTCCCCTGCATTGGCAGGCGGATTCTTAACCACTGCGCCACCTAGGAAGTCCCTGACTGCATATTTGATGATATTAAGGAACTGCTGTTAATCTTTTAGGTGTGATAATGGTACCGTGGCTGTGGTTTTTATAAAAGTCTTTATCTTTTAGAGAAACACATGGAAATATTTACAGATGAAATAATGTGAAATCTGAGATTTGCTTCAAAATAATCTGGGGGAGAGGTGGGGTAGAGATGACACAAGACTTGGCAATTCACCGATAACTATTAAAGCTGAGTAGTGGGTACACTGAGTTTCTTATATTGAGATCTCTCCTCTTACGTATGCTTGAAATTTTCCATGACAAAAAATTTAAAAAAATTTATCACTATGTTCTAAATTTGGGGGTTTTTTAAAGGAAATACTTGCCCAGAATAGAGATTCTAATTTGGGGGACCCGGCCTATATTCAGTAACTGTTACCTTGGAGTGAGCCTTCTGTTCCCTCTAGGACACATTTCTCTTGGTTTCTTTCACTAAGAATTGTTTAAAAGGGCTTTTGTTCCTTTTTTCAGATGTTTGGAATAGCCTACTGCAATTGCTGACTTTTCCCTTATCAACTATGCCTGTGGAATTTGATGTTCTGATTGTTAAAGGATATTTTTGACTAGTATCTCTGAACCACATCCGAACAACAAGTTTTATGATTAAATTTGCTATAAAAACCTAAGCCCCAGTTATAATTGTGTATTATGTTATGCAACAGATTTGTTCTAAGAAAGCTGCATATGAACTTAATTGAATTGAATTACATCTTAAATATGCGATGAGAGTTCACTCAAATCAAAACTGCAGGTAATCCTATTAGAAAGTAATAACATACCCTTTGGTTTGCTTGGAAATAGGTAACATTTATACTAATACACTTGAACAAAATTTCTTACTGAATTCTAATATTTCACACATGATGGAAGGCAAAGAAGTAATCTGAAGCAGGACAGCTAGTTATTATACAGTATCTCCTTTTTCTGAATGAGAGGAGATAGAAAGGTGGGACGGAATATTAAAGTAATTTAAATACAGCATTTCAAAAAGCTTTTTACTGCTTACATTGCATATCAAAACAAATACGGACTATACTGTCTACACTATTTGGCAAAAGGATAAACACAGAAATTTATGGAAACTCAGAAGTTTTTGTATTTTTCAAGTCTGTTCTCGAAACTGTTTAAAAATACAAATTTCAAAGAAAATTACAAAGTCCCATTTCTGTGGTGAGCAGGAGGTCTCCCTGCCATGTGTTTAGCTGTGATCCGTGGGACTGCGCCCTGCATCAGTCATACTGTCTGGCTATATCTCATCAGACTAGTGACAAACACACAGTTCACAGAGAGCCATGAGAAGAGAGGTGATCACTGTGGGGCGACACAAAGGAAAGCGAATGGAAATCAAAGTATAGACCGCTGTTTTCACACATGGGTTTCAGGGAACAGGAACCTCATTAACCAAAGACAATGAAATGCCACCGGACTTACAAAGTAGGGGAAGAAAAAAGGAGAAATAAGAGCAACAAAAAAAGAAGGAAAAAAAGAAAGAAGGAAGGGGAAGAAACTCAGTTTGGAAGCAAAGTTCAGCCAATTGAAGGCAAAGGTTGCTGCTCTCAGTAACTTATAAAGGATGCTAAACTCTAGACAGATGTGCATCAAAAAACTATGTGGTATCCACTGTAAAGTGAACATAAGTTTATTGATTTTTAATGCAGCCTTTTCTGGGCACCCACTAGAGAGTTGATCAAATTAGAGAAATCCCACCTACCAACTCTGAAAACAAATTATAATATTTCAATATCCCAAAAAGGAAAGCTGAGGTTTAGGTGCTTCAAGCACACGAAAAGATCAGCAGATACCCAAGATGCTAAGAGTTGATGTTATCATGAACAGTGTGAACAAGTCTACCCACGTGCTTCCAGGGGATCCCTTCCCGCTGGTACTCCTCCTGTTCTTGCTTCAGGACCAGCTGAATAAACAGCTGCTGGAGCTTCTCATTGCAGTAATTGATGCAGAACTGTTCAAAGCTGCAGGAAAAGAAATCGATTAGGCTCAAACAAATAAAAAAGATAAACAATAGGGTTTTCAGTATCTTATCCGGTTTACCTGTTGTTGTCGAAGATTTCAAAGCCATAGATATCCAGGACACCGATAACAGTGTTCTTTCCGTGGATGCTGGTGTCAGAGTTCTTGACCTCAATAATATCGTTGATGCGAGAAACTATCCAACAGAAAAGGCGCTCGTATATGGCCTGTGACGAAAATGACATCGTAAATCCTTGCCCATTAGAAATGAGTCCTCTGTTTGGATTTGTGACAAATTTTAAATTCCTACTGAATTGAATTCCTATTGACCTCCTCCTTACCATTTAGCACAGCTGTTAATCCTCTAAGCGGAAAAAAAATAAGAGCTGCATATCATCTGCTAAAAAATTATATGACATATGCATGACGTTTGGAGTTTTAAAAGATTATTACTGGGGCTTCGCTGGTGGTGTAGTGGTTAAGAATCCACCTGCCAATGCAGGGGACGCAGGTTTGAGACCTGCTCCGGGAAGATCCCATGTGCTGTGGAGCAACTAAGCCCATGTGCCACAACTACTGAGCCCACAAGCCACAACTACTGAAGCCTGCTCGCCTAGAGCCTGTGCTCTGCAAAAAAAGAAGCCACTGCAATGAGAAGACCAAGCACCATAACAAAGAGCAGCCCCCACTAGCGGCATCTAGAGGAAGCCCGTGCACAGCAACGAAGATCCAAGGCAGCCAATAAATAAATAAATAAATAAATTTTAAAAAAGATTATTATTGGTCAGTACACGTGCTGTAGTCCAACAACATTCCTTAGGTGTGTTTCTGTGCCCTGCTAGTACCAACAATTTGCCTACTGCCTTGTATAAGTCACTTCATTGCTTTATTTTAATCTCATCAAATATAAAAAGCAGAGACCCAATGAGTTCTACGCTCTATGGATTCTACATATATAAACACTGATGTATAATGCTAAATAAAGATCTGAGCCAAAAGGTTACCATTTCAAATTCCTTGAGAATCAAATACACTCAATGCACAAGGATACATACACCAACAAACCCAGGGACAAGGGCACCACACACTCACACACATTCACATCCTGACACAGATGTGCCCTGCAATGCCACATCTTTGGAAAGCCTTTCCATAACCTCTCCCTCCAGCTACCTGCTCTCTTCACCTACACACATCTGCACACAGTACCTTCACTCCTCACCTCCCCGCTTTACGCTTCCATCCACTCCCGTCTTTACTTCTCTCTCATTACTCCACTGAGATGGCTCACCAAGGACCCCAAGCGCCTCTATATGGACACTTTCCTGTCCCTCTATATGGACATCTTACCTGGAAACTCAGCATCACTCAACCCAGCTTCCCACTCTCGTCTTGAAACACCCTGCCCTCTGGGATTCGTGATGTCACACTTTCTTAATTTTCCTCTTCTTTCACTGGCAGCTCCTTCTCGGTGACCTTTAGCAGGTCTCCCCCTCTACCTGATCTCTAAAAGATGGAGTTCCTCCTGGTCCTCTCCTCTTCACTCCCTATCTTCTTCTAAGTCATTTCATACAATATTAAAGAACAATAATATGATATTACCCCCAAATGTGTCATCTGAACGCAGCCCTCTCTGAGCTCCGGGCTCCCATGCCTGACTGCCTCCCCAGCACTACTGGATGCCTCACAGCCTCTCAAACTTATGTGCTGTCAGACTACTGACCTTCCCGCCTCGCAGAACTGTTTCTACACTACTCTTAATCATGAATAAACAGAAGCAGAAACTTAGGGATTCATTCATTCATTCAATATTTGCTGGGTACTTACTATGTGCAGTTTGTTGGAGATACAGTACTAAGGAACATGAACATAGTCTCAGTCTCCAAGGAGCTCAGGGAGTAAAAATGAAGGGAAATCTCACACAGACAGACAGACACACACACACACACACACACACACACACACACACACACACACAGTGTATGGGATCTGAGGAGACTTCAACCTGTTCAGTGTTCAAGTGAGGCCAAGGATGGCTTCTCTGAGGAAGCGGGCTGAGATCAGAAGGATGGGTAAGGGTGAGCCAGGGGAGAGGGGAGAGAAGAACAATGCAGGCGGAGGAAACAGCATGCGGAGGGGCCCTGTGGCTGGAAGGATAAAGGGATACAGGCAAGTGCAGGCCTGAGAGAAGTCTAACGTGGTGGAGGGGAGAAAGAAGGCTGGACTACGGCATGAAATGAGTCAGGAGAGGTGGGCTGGACCATGTCAGAAATTCCCCTTGACTCCATCATCCCCAGAACAACAGGTCCTGTGGATTTTATTCTCCAGATACAGTTTGTCTTAAATCATCCTCTCGTCCCCATTTCCACTGCTACGTTCCTAGTCCAAGCTGCCATCGTTATGCTCTTGGATTACTGAAATATCCCTTTAATTGGTCTCTTTGCTTCCACCTTTGCCTACCATAAGATTCTCATACTAAGATCAAAGGCATCGTTTTAAAAATTCAAACTTGATGTCATTGCCTCTGCTTAAAATATTCCACTCTCCATTGCATTTGGATAAATTCAAATTCCTCTGAAGACTAAAAACCGAGCAAGAGGTTCACAAGAGTAAAAAAAATGGAATATGTAGCAACCTAATAAACCAGCAAAAAAGAAAAAGAGAAAATCTAAACTTGGGAAAACATTTGCCACACGGATAACAGACAAAGGGTTAAAGTTATGAGCTCTTACAAAGCAACAGTTAAAAGATAACGGCCCCAAAGAAAAAAGTACAAAGGACAGACCCCAGTAACTCTCAGAACAGATTTAAATACTTTTCAAAAATAGGAAAAGATGCTCAAATACACTAGCAACGAAAACTAGAGCAACAGTGAGGTATCACTGCACACCCAGAAAATCAGTCACTTAAAGCTTAAGATCAGTGTGTCCTTTGACCTGGCAAGCTCATTCCTGGGAGTCCACCAAACTGAAATAAAAGCACTGGTGTGTAAGGAAAGATGTATAAGGATTTGCAGCACTGTTTGCAGTGGCTAAAGAAAAAAAAAAAAAAAAGGAATAAGGTGAATGACATAAGAGGTGGATGGCTGTTACATTGCGGTACCACCACCAGACACTAGAAAAATGGGTCCATCAGCTGTCCTGAAGGGGACTCCCATGCAGCAGCATCAAGGGAGGAAAGCAAATCAGAGGGCTACAAAAGGCGCCTGTGCAAGCCAGGGGCCCTGAGCTTCCCGCTCAGTCGGCTTCTGCTTTTCTGAGAGTGTTCCTGGCCGCGATGCTCAAAGCCGTGGGGTGTTGTTGAGACCGTGATGGTCAAAAAGTACCACTCTGGTGTCCAAAAGCCTCAACCTACTTTCAAGGAACATCTGAACGCATCCTTATAGAATTTCACTAGAAATGAAACTGAGATCCACACCAGGCTGTGAGATAAAATCCCCAAAGTACAGGGTTTGGGAGCTTCCTGGCTGCTGAGCGCAACCGCACATTGGGAGGGTGGTGTACCCCAACTCTATGGGGACAGAAGCTTCTATTCTTGGGACCCTCCCAGACTTCGCCCTGGGTATCTCTTCATCTGACTGTTGGTCTGTATCCTTTACCATATCCTTTAAAAACTGGTAAATGTAAGTACATCTTTCCCTGAGTTCTGTGAGCTGCTCTAGCAATTAATGGAATCCAAGGAGGAGGGTGTTGGAAGTTCCCATCTACAGGTGGTTGGCCAAAAGCACAGGTGATAACCTGGGCTTATGAATGGTACCTGAAGAGTGTGTGTGTGTGTGTGTGTGTGTGTGTGTGTGTGTGTGTGTGTGTGTGGTGGGGGGTTGGAGGACAGGCTTGCAGGACTGAGCCCTTAACCTGTGGGATGTGACACTATCTCCTGCAGACAGTGTTAGGACTGAGTTAAATGGTAGGATACCCAGCTGGCATCACAGAGAACCAGGGTTGTGGGGAAACACCTCCTCCCCGCAACATTAGAAATTTTGGTACCATAACCCTTGCAAGGGTAAACAGAATGCCAGTCAAAATCCCACCTTAGCGAAGGCGTCCCTGCCGTAGCTGGCTTCCTGTTCTGTGTGCTGCTTGTCGATGATATCACGACCCGTAGCCACTGTCCGGTAAAGGAGGGCTTTCTCAACCATGTCCGTCTTGGTGGACAGCAATTCCGCTATGATAGACACAAGCTTGCCGTTTTCAATCAGAGGCGTGTCACCATCCACTACAAACTTTAAATTTCCCTGTATCAGAAGAGAAAAAGCAAGACACACCATTTCCAATGAGATTCTGAAACACGATGTCAACGACATATTTGCCAATTTAAGAGAGAATTTCAAGGGACCTTATTTGTAGCACCTATATTCCTGAATACATTAATATCTCGACATGTAAAAACCTAGTGCCTTATGCATTTTTGCCCTCTCCAGACACTCATCTATCTTTTAATTTTCAGTGTATATTTTTTTTTTATTTTTTTATTTTTTGGGGGGTACACCAGGTTCAATCATCTGTTTTTATACACATATCCCCATATTCCCTCCCTTCCTTGACTCCCCCCACCTCGAGTCCCCCCCACCCTCCCCGCCCCAGTCCTTTAAGGCATCTTCCATCCTTGAGTTGGACTCCCTTTGTTATACAACAACTTCCCACTGACTATTTTACAGTTGGTAGTATATATATGTCTGTGCTACTCTCTCGCTTCATCTCAGCTTCCCCTTCACCCCCTGCCCCCTCCCATACCTCGAGTTCTCCAGTCCATTCTTTGTATCTGCATCCTTGTTCTTGTCACTGAGTTCATCAGTACCATTTTTAGATTCCGTATATGTGAGTTAGCATACAATATTTGTCCTTCTCTTTCTGACTTACTTCACTCTGTATGACAGACTGGAGTTCTATCCACCTCATTACATATAGCTCCATCCCATCCCTTTTTATAGCTGAGTAATATTCCATTGTATATATATGCCACATCTTCTGTATCCATTCATTTGTTGATGGGCATTTAGGTTGCTTCCATGTCCTGGCTATTGTAAAGAGTGCTGCAATAAACATTATGGTACAAGTTTCTTTTGGGATTATGGTTTTCTTTGGGTATATGCCCAGGAGTGGGATTACTGCATCATATGGTAGTTCTATTTGTAGTTTTTTAAGGAACCTCCAAATTGTTTTCCATATGGCTGTACCAACTTACAGTCCCACCAACAGTGCAGGAGAGTTCCCTTTTCTCCACACCCTCTCCAACATTTGTGGTTTCCGTTCAGCGTATATTTTTGATGGATGGAAATTTTATGTGTTTATGTAGTCAAATCTGTGAATCATTTGCTTCAGGGTTTCTCTTTCTTTGGTGTCATACTTAGATCATTCCTACTCTGAAGATTTTATGAATATATTATATTTTCTTCTATTCCTCATACAGCTATTCTTACATTTAAGCTTTTAATCCACCAAGAATGTATGTTGGTTGTGCTGTAGTAAGAATCTAACTTTATTTTTTCAGATGGTTAGTTGCTCCGACACCATTAATTGAACAGTCTAGCTTTTCCTCCTGATTTGAAACATCACCTTTATTACATATTAATTTCCACCAAGTTTTTGAGTCTATTTATATTCCACTCATTCAATAAATAATAAACACTTATGAGCCATCTACCAAGTGTCCAGCACATGAGCTAATCCGCTGACTAATCTGGTGCTGAATTTGTGCAGCAAGTATTAAAGTACCGTGGCTTTTACTCTCATTTTAAACCTGGTGGAATTAGTCATGCCTCCTCTCCCCTGCTCCCCCTACCCTACTACTCGTCTTTCACACAATTTTATTTGATCTTCTCACATGTTTATTGTTCTAGGTAAATTCTAGACTCATGTCAACTGGAAAACAAAATTCTTCTTTGGATTCTGAAGGATTATTGTTGCACTGTATTCATAAACTAGATGAAAGAATGATACAGTTTAGAACGTTAAAGTCTTCCTAGTCAGGGATATGTATTTAAGAGATTGTTTATATACTACTATATAGTGTTTTTCATCGGTCCTGGGCATTTCTGATTCACTTAAAGTTAAATCTCGCCACAGGAAAGTGAAAGGTCGCTTTTATTTCAGATCTGCATTCATGTTGTCACTTGTGGACTCCCAGGTTACACGTTCATTATGTTTCCAATATCTCTAATCATACAGGCAGTAATGAAAGAACTCTGACCCACGGCTCTTTACTTCTGCGTTTGGTGTGATGTGTGGAAAATAACCTGTGCATAAATGGGCTGGGGTGGTCCACGGTGTTGGCTGCAATGAACTGGCTGTGCTTTTGAGCCACTCATTTCCAATCTACAAGATGAGATGATCAAAATTCTAGTTCTAATCTATGCTTCTATGTTTCAAATACCATTAGGAATTTACTCTGTTCCAAAGATTTTACCATATTCCACTGGGGGTCACATCACTGCTGAATTCTTATACCTTTGAAACTAACCAGTTTTAAGTCTGACATAAGAGGAAGGCAGTAAACTAAAGCCACAGTCTCAAAAGCCACTGTGGCTTGGAAAATCCCTCATATTATTATAAAATGATGGAGGAAACTACAGACAAAATAATTTCTTCAAAATGTCAGAGAATTTTTCTCTACATAAATTACTCTTTACAAAACCCTGAACCTTCAGAAAGAACGTCCCAGCTCCACAGGGAGGCGTCCCCACTCACCAAGTGAAGAATAACAGCCAAAATCTTATACGCTGTTTGAATCTCCTCGGGTTTGAAGCCAATGACTTTCATGGCGTCAGCTACCACCTTGAATTCTGCAGCGTCATTGATAGACGACTAGGGATGAAAACAGGAAACCGAGGTTACAGACATTTCACGCGAACATTAATATCCAAAACCCATGAGACTAAACTCAAGTGTAGCCAAGGTCTTGATGCCTTTGGAGTAAGTCATCGCAGGGATGATGAGTATCCCAAGAAAAGAAAAATGATTTCAGGGGTAGAAATATAGTGCAGCACCCACAATGCCCACGTGTGTGTGAGAGATGCCATCATGTAAAATAAGCACCGGGCACTTTTCTGGAAGCTTCGGTGAGGAAGCAAGTCCTGTGTTGGCTTAGAGAAGCTCCGGGATGAGTGCAGGGAGTGGCATGGGATGTGAGACCACAAACAGAAACTCTGACTGACGGAGCCTCCGAGACACATGCCTAGCTGTTGCCGTCTGTGGCTTTTTGTTCCACGAGTGGTCTTATTCAGGCTGGGGACGACACTCCCACGCTTGTACGGCCAGGCTTGCTACTCCACAGGTGAGGAAGAGCAGGCCCCCCAAAGCCAAGAGGCCTGCCTTGATCATTCAGCAAGCTAGGAAACGGTCTGGGACTATAGCTTCACTTTTTCAGGATTCAACAAACATTCAGCAAGTCAGATCTCTAGACGAAGGGTACAGGGGTGTTGCTGCAGAATACATGTTTGTCCCCCCCCGCCCCCCGCCCCAATCTGCATGTTGCAATCCTAACCCCCCAGGGTAATGGTGTTAGGAGGTGGGACCTCTGGGTGGTGATCAGGTCTTGAAGATGAAGCCCTTACAAGGGAACGGATGCCCTTACAAAGGAGACCCCAGAGAGCTCTGGTCCTTCTGCCCTGGGAGGGCACAGCGAGAAGGCACCACCTGTGAACCAGGAGGCGTGCATGGACTCTGCAGGTGCCTTGATCTTGGACTTCCCAGCCTCCAGAATGATAAGAAATCAATTTGTTGTGTATAAGCCACCCAGTTTATGGTATTTTTGTTGGAGCAGCCCAACTACACTAAGACAGGGAGACGAATCGCTTGCCCTGAGGCTCTGTAGGCCTCGGGTTGGAAATACAAGCGTGTCAATAACGTTCACAGTAAAGCAACGGTAACTGCCTATCTTAGGAGTTTTCCAAGGCAGCACCTGTGGAGGGCCTGATCTCTTCCTTGGTGAGTTTCTGCTCTGGCTGGGACACAGAGACCTGGCCTGATGCTCACCCGCTAAGGAAGAGCACAGGGAGGGGTCCCCCCTGCCTGACGAGCAGGTGTTCCTCTATAACGTCCGGGACACAACCAGGTGAGCTCTTTCCCGCCTGATTCTCTGAGAAAGATACTTAACCTTGCCGAGTCTCAATTTCCTCGTGGGTACAGTGGGCATAATAATACCTGTCTTACAGGCCTGTTGGAGAATGGAGTGAGAATTTATATAAAGCACCTCCCTAGTTCCTAGCACATGAAAAGCACTCAAGCATCAGATATTACTATCATTAGAAGCTGCAACCATGTTGAAATTGCAAAGAAACCAGATACAAAGCCTATGTGTCCTACTGAGGAGAACTGTCAGCCGCTTACCTAACAGACATTCCCCACCCTCACTTCTTTCTTGCTGACAGAACCCTGATTTGTTTACCTCTTTCCGAGTGCACCTGTTCTTCAGGATTGGTCTCCCCCAGCCTCAGGAGGTAAATCTGCATTGGTCTAAACTAATCGCAGGGGCCTTGTTCCCCTTACCAAGTGACTAGTCAGCCACGGACACGTGATGCCATTCTGGTATATGAGACGTGAGGTTTCCCTAGCTTATCAAGGGTTATGGCCAGGAACATTTCCTCTGCCTGTGACTCCTGGAGCTGCTGCTGCCTTTTTTGGGACCATGAGGAAAATCAGCCTAAGCAGACAAGTCAAATCCAGTGAGGATGGCAGAGTTGTAAGTTGGAGAAACAAACATCTGGGTCCCTACCAACATTACTAAGGCACTGAACTAACCAACTCTGGAACTGCCCCATCCTAGGGCTTCTTGTTATGTGAGATAATCAAGTTCCTTATTGTTTTTGGAGACTTTTTTTTTTTTATTATTTTTTTGGGGGGTACACCAAGTTCAGTCATCTGTTTTTATACACATATCCCCGTATTCCCTCCCTTCCTTGACTCCCCCCCTCCTCGAGTCACCCCCACCCTCCCCGCCCCAGGTTTTTGGAGACTTTTAATTGGGTCTTACCTTACCTGCAACCCACAGTATCTTAATTGTACACGAGTCCTATATTTTAGGATAGCCAAGTAAATGATGATACACAGAGTGCAATACTTTATAGTTATTAAAATCATTCTATTAATTTACATTTGTTTACATGGGGAGATATTAATGATTATACTATAATATAATAAAAGGTTTAATTAATTGGGATTTATTGTATGATTCCATGTATAAATATATACACATAAACTGTTGTTATCAATAATTACCTCTGGATGGTGAGCTTTAGTATATTTTTATTTCCTTTTGGTTCATCTTTATTTTAGGTTTTGACTATGGTTGTGTATTACTTCTTTGTTTTTATTAGAGAGGCAGAAAAAAAGGAGGGGGAGGAATAGGAATGGAAAACTTTGATGAAAAGGGAACATAAGCTAAATTTAGCTTTGAAAAGAAGGCTAAATGTTTATTTAATACTTGCTTTCTGTGGGGGCTCTACATGACCTGGCCAAAAGCCACTTGGTCAATAAGACAATCTGACTTACAAAGAATATTTTCCGTCACTGGCTTTTTAAGTGTTGATTTTACAACGCTTTATACATTTTTAAGTACCTCTGACCTATTCTCAGAAAGCTGAAGTGTCGCCTTGTGTTGTTTTGTTTGCTTTCAATTACATTTCAGCCAAACATCCTGTTCTTGGATGACTGTAAAAGTAAAAAATTTGTGCAACTTAAATGTCAAACAATGGAAAATTAATTGCAAAACCCTAAATATTGTTTATTTATATCCACAATAAAAATACCATTAAACCAGTAATGCAGGTATAATTAGTTTAAGGTGAATAGCAAAAATTACAAAAAAAAAACAAAACCCCAAAAAACCAAACACCTCCCACATCTTAGCTTCTTTCCTTCTATAAATTCTTTTATTTCTCCCCCAACTACAAAAGCAATGCATTTTTAATTATAGAAGAAATTTGAAATCTGGAAAAAAAGCACCACAAATATTCATAATCTCATCCATCCAGAGTAACAAGTAAAACCCTGGTCTATTTCTCTCTAAATCTTATTTCATATATGTATATGTTTCCCCCAACAAAACTGGATAACGCTATAATCACTGTTTTATAGCCTATTATCAACAAACTACTATATTACTAGGATTAGCTATAAAATGGCTAGCAGAAATTGTATTATATATACATCAGAAAACTAATTTGAAACACAAGGGCAGGAGGCTTCCCTGGTGGCACAGTGGTTAATAATCCTCCGGCCAATGCAGGGGACACGGGTTCGAGCCCTGGGCCGGGAAGATCTCACATGCTGTGGAGCAACAAAGCCCATGCCCCACAACTACTAAGCCTGTGCTCTAGAGCCCGCGAGACACAACTATTGAGCCCACGTGACACAACTACCGAAGCCCTCATGCCTAGAGCCCGTGCTCCACAAGAGAAGCCACTACACTGAAAAGCCTGTGCACTGCAATGAAGAGTAGCCCCAGCTCTTTACAACTAGAGAAAGCCTGCACGCAGCTACCAAGACCTAATGCAGCCAATAAATAAATAAATAAACTTATTTTTTTAAAAAAGGGCAAAAAAGATCTGCATATGTGTGAGCAAGGGCTTACATGCAAAGGAAGGGGAAAAAATGGAAAAAAGTTGAAGCTGAATAGAAATGCTCTAAGGGTTACAAAACTATTTCCAGGACACGTGAAAATCATTATTTGAAAAAATTGTGAATGGCGATCTTTGATATTCATTTTCAATCACAGTGCTTTTAAACTTTCTTTTGCCTTACCCACTTGCCTTTGGCCAAATCATATGATACCTTCTTTTGCGGTGGATTTCCTACTAGTAACAAGATTTTTATAGTGTCAAAATAAAAGGAATAGGATTAAAAATTTAAAAAAACCCCACAAGATCACAAGAGAGAAACTTTTCCTGTCATATGCTGATAAAATACAGTAATGGGTTATTAAGTGAAGTTGTTAAGTCAATAATATATTGAATTTCCCTCCCTGAGAATTTTAAAAATAGAATAGAATAAAAGAGACATTCATTTGCCTAAAGGCAGCAGGCTGGACCAGATAATTATTTAATGTTCCTTCTGATTCTTTGATTCTATATCTGAATCATCTCAAAAAGGAAACTCTTACCTTTAACTGGGCTCCAACGTGGATGTAGTTGTAGGATGAAAGGGATTTCTGGAGATGCAGAGAGCGTAGCATCTGCTCTGAACCTCCTTGGAGTAGCTGAAAAATATTTAATTAAAAACAAGGTAGCAAAATACATCAAAATACATACTGAACCCAATACACCATGTATTCTAACTTAGTGATAATCTAGCTTTTTTTCATCTTCTGGGCTAATTCACTTAGGTCCTCCTGTTCTAGTTTTTTTGTTTTTGTTTTTTTTTTCCCTTGAAGGTAAATGGCTTCAACATCATCAGTGATGGAGAATGTTATACAGTCATGAGGAAAATTACTTAAAAAGTCTTAGCCCTGTCATAACATAACCGGCATGAAAGGCTCTTGCTCTGTAGCCGTCTATAAAACAGGAGGCTGTGCTCCATGGTAGCCACAAGCTTAGCAGCCTGGTTATCTGGAAGGCACAGAGTTATGTTTCGCATTCAGAAGAAGTCAATGTTGCCTCCGAACTAAGAGGCGTCAGCACCAGTCACGTGTTGAATCACACTGGAAGCAAACTGCTTTTCCACACCAACCTCTATGTCCCAGGAAAGGACAACTGGGTAACCAGGACCGCAGGGCTGGACAAAGACAAATTTTCACACTTTCACCCAGGAGCGGAGAAAGTTACAGGTTCTTGAAATAAACAGAATTCTTTGATATTTGGTAGAAAGCTAGTTTATTGAAAACACGGCAAATTGTCAAAAAAGACACAAATACAATACACATCGTCCTTCTCTATAGAACATGCATTTTACAAGGCACTACGTTTAAATTCTCTATATTAAACTGCACACTTTGGTTTACTGAAAAGATGTAACTATCAGATATTTTAAATTGGTTTTTTAATGGAAAAAACCTGAATTTGTATGCCCATCTCTGGAGCACCCCAAAATGGGAATAAAAGCTTCAGTTCAAAAATAAGACAAAATTAATTTAACATATTCAGAATGTACCATTTCAAAAGCTTGGGTTATTAAAATGTTACCTGCACTGCAAAGAAACACAAGGGATATTCAACTAAGGCAGTCGTCTGGTTGGTTACCCACCAGCTAGCTCTTTATAAAAGTCACACTTGTCAAGTGTCTGAAGAAGCCCGTGGGGTAGGGTGTACGCGTGCTGTCATACGTGTGTAACGTTTCATGGGCCGATGTAGGCACGGGAGGCACAGGACAGGAGAGAGCCCCCAAATAAAAACACTGATTTCCTGCACAGCTGAGTAAATGGCTGATTATCTGCATAACAGATTACTAACCTGATAGAAAGAATGAAAGCTTCTTTCTCCTGGCTGTTGCACAATCACTCGAGACTAAAGGGGAAAACAAAAAAAAAGCACATTAAAATCATTAACCTGATGAGTTACACATATACAGTGGAATTCTACCCAGTCATAAAAAAGAATGAAATAACATGGATGCAACAACATGGATGGCCCTAGAGATGATCATACTAAGTGAAGTAAGTCAGAAAGAGACAAATATCATATGATATCACTTATACGTGGAATCTAAAAAAATAATATAATATAAATGAACTTACCTACAAAACAGAAACAGACTCACAGACATGGAGAACAGACTTTGATTGCCAAAGGGGAGAGGGCACTGTGGGGGCATGGATTGGGAGTTTGGGATTAGCAGATGCAGGCTACTGCAGAATATATAATATAGAATGAATAAACAGCAAGGGCCTACTGTACAGCATAGGGAACTATATTCGATATCCTGTGACAAACCATAACGGAAAAGGATATGAAAAAGAATGTATGTATATAACTGAATCAATGTGCTGTACAGCAGAAATTAACACATTGTAAATCAACTACAATAAAATAAATTTTAAAAAACCATTAATCTGAGAATGTACTTCTAAAACAAAACAAGAGCCACTTTCTCAGGGAATCCTGTAATGACAGTACACTGAAATGTCCTAAAGATACCACGGATGGGACCAACCTAAAACTCGATCTCCTCTATGGGGTTTTCTGTGCAACTTTTTGATAATTCTTTTTACTTTTTTAAAACAGAGCTCCTTAAACTTTCTGAAAAGGAAGTTATTTTGATTTTTTTTAAAGCTAGAGCCTAAAGAGGAAATTTTTTAGGTGTGGGGGGGGAATTGGAAATGGGGGGAATAGGAAGGAATGTTTAGGGAGGAATAGTCTCAACATTCCCTTCCTGAGGGTCTGCTGGCATTTCAAAGAGCAATGCCTTATATCCTGTAATAAAGTGAGTTGAACAAGATCTGTGCACAGAGACCTCTGCTCTAGATGGTTTCAAAAAGATTGCTCTTAAGAGAGGACTCAAAATGTATGTTCATTCAAGGGGATTCTTTTGATTGAATATGTACATAAAGTGAAGCCATGAAACATTCTGGAAAAAAAACTGATAACAGCCGGCATTTCCTGTTCTTTTTCAACTGACTCTGATAAAACATGATTTTCTTAACAGTCTGACTCCAGTTTAACCAACAAAAATAAAATTTATAGTCCATTTTGCTGCCATAAAGATTGCTATGGTGTGATTGAGATGGAAAACCCTTAACTGAGAAGGCAGGTCAGTTCATATCTGAGCACAGTTCAAGGTGGAGACTTAACTTGGCAAAGTTCAATCTTAACTGCAATAACCAAGCGAGTCTACTCAAGCTTAGTTAGGACGCAACCTCTCTGGAAGTCCCAAGAGGAAAGTTTTAACTGGAATCTTCTACAAATTGGGCCTATCATTCCCATGGGCAGATAAAAACATACTCTAAGTTTACACAGACCAAACGCAGTCTGCTTCACAATTAGGCTGTAAGATCATAAAGTACATCTATGTTACTATAAAGCAGTGAACAAATAGAAACTAGAAGAAAATGAGATTGCCAATTAATTAAAATAAAAAAGTGGAAGGATATGTAAAAAGAGTGGAAGTGGTTAGTCCTAGATGGGTTTTTGTTAAACCTTACCCAAAAGTTGGCACACATCTACACACCCCTCACTCCCCCATGCCTAAATCTTTACCTACAAAGTCTATAACTTTCCCCAACTTGATATTGTGAGTGCTAATAAGAGAACACAAAAAGAGAATATTTTGTCACGGAAAGCTAATTCAGGAGCAGGAAGGGACAGAGAACAGGATTAAAAGCTACTTTGGAGCAATAAAAGAAATTCTATAAAAATAATCAGGTTTTTAAAAGAACATTCAGCATTAACAGATGCACAGAGAGAGAGAGCAAACCGGTGGTTGACAGAGGGGATGGGGTTGGGGGGGATGGATGAAATAGGTGAAGGGGATTAAGAGGTACCCTCTTCCAATTATAAAATAAATAAGTCACAGGGAAGTAATGTGCACATAGGGAATACAGTCAGTAACACTATAGTAACTCTGTATGGTGATGGATGGCAACTGGTCTTATTGTGGTGATCATCTTAGAATGTACAAAAATATTGAATCCCTGCATTGTATACCTGAAACTAATCCTGTGGGTTAAATACAACTCAACTTGAAAAAACAATTCTAGGCAAAAAAAAAAAAAAAAAAAAAAACAAAAAACAGCATTTGCAAACATTAGCCTCAGAAATTAAGCACATTTTACCTTCTCCAATAAGTAGTTATTGATATGTCCACCAATAGGGTCCCCCTTGAAATCAAAGTTGATATCCATGTATTTTCCAAACCTGCTTGAGTTGTCATTGCGGTTGGTTTTGGCATTTCCAAACGCTTCCAG